>NC_133769.1:143175662-143182082 GCF_003597395.2 Chelonoidis abingdonii | reverse complement strand
AAAGAAGAAGATCAGGTTGGTTTGGCACGATCTACCTTTTGTAAAACCATGTTATATTTTGTCCCAATTACCATTGACCTCAATGTCCTTAACTACTTTCTCCTTCAAAAAATTTTCCAAGACCTTGCACACTACAGATGTTAAACTAACAGGCCTATAATTACTCGGATCACTTTTTGAGTGGCTTATGTTGCAATCTTTTGTTCTTTTAATGTATTTTTGTATGTGTAATATAGAAACAGATTAGAGGCCCTGGAAAAACTTCCCACTGCTAAACATCTATTGCAGTTTTGCAATAAAAAGCATAATGCAACCCATGGGAAACAATGTGTTTACTTTTATTGCATAACTTTAAATGTTGCAAAGAACAGTATTTAACAACAATCAAGTGCAGTTTTGAAAAGAGGAATCTGCCTTCATAGTTACATACAAAGGTGCAAGCATGAACAGATTGTATTAAGTACAAGCAATTATGTACAAAACCAACAATATGGAACCATATAAATGAGTTGCTATATACGTTTCAGTGTTCTCGGGATCAGCAAGCTCTGAGGGAATGTTCATGCCAATGCAGGATCTCTAGACTTCAATTAATATTAAGATTCTAGTTATCTTAAACAGTAACAAACAAGGGGAGGAATAGCTCAAAGGAGGCATAGGATAGCTCAGTGGTTTGTGCATTGGCCTGTTAAACACAGGGTTGTGAGCTCAATCCTTGAGGGGGCCACTTAGGGAACTGGGGTAAAGATCTGTCTGGGGACTGGTCCTGCTTTGAGCAGGGGGTTGGACTAGATGACCTCCTGAGGTCCCTTCCAACCCTCATAATCTATGAAATGTTACAAACTCTATAGCCCCCTCCTATTATCAGTTTACCATGAATTACACTTGCACCAAATATGGCTCCATGTTTAGGATTTACTAAGCACACATCTTTGTGCAGACCCACCAGGGCTGCACACACTTTGGGTTGTGGTCTACAGCATCTCTGCTCAGTGTCACCACAGGGTCCATTTCCTGTAGCACCCAATTGTGTCAAGACTGCCTTTGCCTCCCCTTTTTATAGCTTGCTCAAGAATAATGTACCATGTCCCCCATCTACCAGGGAAATAATGGACCTGACTTTGTACCTTGTGTAACCACTTATCTCTGCGCTGAGTGTAAAACCAGCCAAGTCAGACTGGTAACATTTTACACCCACTCTAAACAGATGTAAATGATGACACAAGATACAAGGCAGTGGAGAATCAGGCCATATATTCCTTTTGGGCCATGTGAAGGGCATTCCTAGCAGATCATTACACAGAGATTCCTTGGGTATTGCTGCACAATGTCTTTTACTACAAAGTTATTCAGTGGCACATGGTCTAACTCTGCCATTGTTGCTACTTTATTTTCTCAACTTGAGACGGTACAGGGTGCTTTGGAGATGGCCTGTCAATAAATCCCTGCACAGAGACAAATCTATATCCATGGATGTGGATATCTGTGAATATAAATCAGTATCCGTGGAACTGCAGGGCTTTCCCGGGAACCACAGCAATGAAAGGAGCAGAACCTGGGGCTGCCGTTCCCAGGAACCAGCATCCCGTGCTGACAGCTCCTCTGGCACGGCTGTACTGCCCCCATCCCCACTCACTGGGGCAGGCAGCTGTCCCTGGTCACACTTGTGTGTTCAAGTGGGCACACACCCCCAGACAGGAGACGCAGACAGCTGAGTGGAAGGGATGGGGGCAGGGCATGTATCTGCACAGGGCTCTATCCATGCCCTGGAGGCCCGATCAATTTACAGTGGCTGGAACTCTAGCCCTGCCTTCTGCTCCTCCTCTCTCCCACTCCCCACTCCTCCTCTTCCCCCTGAGGCCCTATCTCCAGCACAGCAGGAAGTCTGTGGAAGGGTGGTGACCAATTCCCTCCGCCCCCAGGCAGAGCTGGCTGAGCGCTGCTAGCCCAAACCCATGCTGAACTGGCCTGAGTGCCCCCGCACCAGACCAAGCCCCCCCACAGCCCCCATGCACCGTGGCACACAATTGATGGTCCCCCTCCCTGCCCCATGCAGCGCTAGACTGAGGGCCACTGCACAGCACTGGATCAAGGCCCCTGAGGGCCTCCCACTATGTGGCATGGAACTGCTCTGAGCCTCTTCTCCCTTTCCCTCACCCCCCACACAGCATGGAGCTCACCCAAGCCCCTCTCCCTCCGTGCAGAGCTGGTCGTCCTCCCTTCCTCCCCCATGCAGGCCTGGCCCAGCCCCGTTGCTCCGACCCCTGCCGAGCCCCACCGCTCCACCCCCCCCCAAAACTCCTTTGTGGCAAAACTGGGCATTTGTACTGTTTGCTCTTGCCAGCTGGTGATCAGTTGACAAGAGCAAAATACCCAGTTTTGCCAAAAACATCAGGACATCTGGGGCCCAAAGGGGATGTATGATCACCCTAGGCCAGGGGTCCCCAAACTTTTTCAGTTACGCCCCCCCCCCCGCCCCCGCTTACGTAGTCTGTGCCCCATCCTGGGAGCCAGGGCCAGGAGCTGGGCTGGGGCCCGCAGTCAGGGGCTGTGAATGGGAGTGCAGCTGGGAGCAGAACCACAGCTGGGGCTGGGGGCAGCGCTGGGGCAGGGCCAGAGCAGAGCTGACCACTGCCCTAGGCTGTGGTAAGAGCTGCCCAGGGAGCCTGGGCAGCTCTGGGGAGCCTCGGACCCTGCACCTGCCTTGGGCAGGGAGCCGAGGTGCCCGAGATCAGCCCCCAGCTCTTGTCCCCTCCCCCCGGGGTGCACCACACCGGGCTCCCCACACTGTCCCGGGCTCCCTGGGCAGCTCTTACCATGGACTGGCTTCTGGCCAGGCATGGGAGTGGGGCTTTGGCGGGGAAGGGGAGGAGAAGGGGGTGGCCCCATGACAGGGGTGGGGGAGGCAAACATTCTTTTTGCCCAGGCCCCAATATATCTTAATCCACCTTTGCTGCTCATTAACATTGCTGAATGCATATTTGTTACTATCATGAAGACTGGGTTGTGGGAGGGGGAAGACTGTGTTTAGATCACATGCAGTGGCCACAACAGCGCCTCATATTCTGCTGAGTACCTGAGGACTTTCTGGCCTCTTCATGGAACGCATGTCTAAAATAGAATTAGATACCTGACAACGGCCCCAGTTTATGGACTTCACACAATCCCATTACCTCACTAGTGGCTTGTACTTCATGTGAACCCTGCAGTGTTTGTCTTCTCCCTGAAGGATCCAAGCACTAGACACTGTGTTCTCCCAACCCAGTTTGACCGTCTTGGTGTGTTGATGTCCACCCCATAGGACGTGAGAAGTCACTGCTTTGCAGTAGTTCCGAACATGTGAAGCCAATATACCCTGGCTGCGTGTATCTATCGATACCTGCCCTAGAAGGTACATTATATATTACATGAGAGCTGTAGATAAAGATAGTCTCCGGAACAGCCCTGAGCAACATTACCTTCTTCTTGCTTCTGTGTGTCTGACTCCCCCTGTCATTTTTCTCCAGCTACCCCTCTCTGCAGATCCCAACTGTACAGCAGCAGAATGAAACCGGTATGATCTTGATCAGTTTCACTCTGCAGTGGGTGGGGCAAAAGCAACAAAATAAAACAGATAATTCGCTGCAAGGCTGTCTTGAAGGTGGAGGAAGATATCCCTAATCACTCCCTGAACTGAACCTCCCGGAGTAGGCCACTATCAAGGGAAGACAGCCAGCAAAGCTTTCTGTGTGGAATGTATTTTCTGGTGCTGGTAGGTCCATGAAGCTGTCCCCACAGCTCCTAGGGCAGGGATTCTCAAACTGGGGGTCATGACCCCTCAGGGGGTCACGAGATTATTACATGGGGGGTCATGAGCTGTCACCTTCACCCCCAAACCCCGCTTCACCTCCAGCATTTATAATAGTATTAAATATTTTAAAAATGTTTTTAATCTGGGGGGGTGAGGGGTCACACTCAGATGCTTGCTGTATGAAAGGGGTCACCAATACAAAAGTTTGAGAACCACTGTCCTTTTCACACCTCAGCTGCTAGAACAGGGCCTCATCCTCCCTGATTGAACTAACCTCGTTATCTCTAGCTTGCTTGCTAGCATATATATACCTGCCCCTGGAAATTTCCACTACATGCATCTGACGAAGTGGGTATTCACCCACGAAAGCTCATGCTCCAAAACGTCTGTTAGTCTATAAGGAGCCACAGGATTCTCTGCTGCTTTTACAGATCCAGACTAACATGGCTACCCCTCTGATACAGTCCTAGGGTATCTCTCCATAGTGGATTCTCTGGTGTATAATAAGGTTAGTGAGCTGACTGAAGCCCCTCCCACAATCAGTGCACCCATGAGGTTTCTTTATCACGTGGATTGTCAGGTGCTGATTCAGGTTGGAGCTCCGGCAGAAGCTCTTCCCACACTCAGTGCATCTGTAGGGCTTCTCCCCCGTGTGAATCCTCTGGTGCTGGATGAGTGTGGAGCTCTGGCAGAAACGTTTCCCGCACTCGGTGCAATGGTAGGGTCGCTCTCCGGTGTGGGTCCTCTGGTGCTCAGTGAGTGAGGAGCTCTGGCTGAAGCATTTCCCACAGGCAGGGCACTGGTAGGGCCTCTCCCCGGTGTGGATCCTCTGGTGTTTGATGAGGTCCGAGCTCTGCAGGAAGCGACTCCTGCATTCAGAGCACTTATAGGGTTTCTCTCCCATGTGGCTCCTCTGGTGCTGAACCAAGGCCGAACTGCTCCGGAAACTCTTCAGGCAGTCGGCACATTGATAGGGTCTCTCCTCCATGTGCGTGGTCTGGTGTTGGCTCAGGTTGGAGCTCCGCCCAAAGCTCTTCCCACACACGGCACACCGGTATGGTGTCTCTCCTGTGTGCACTCGCTGGTGGGCAATCAGGTCTGAGCTCTGGCGGAAGCTCTTCCCACACTCAGTGCATTTATAGGGCTTCTCCTGCAGGTGGGTTCGCTGATGTCTTGTAAGCGTCGAGCGCAGGCTGAAGGTTTTCCCACACTCGGGACACTCGTAAGGTCTCTGGCCTGTGTGGATCCTCTGATGCTGAATGAGGTTTGATCTCCGACTAAAGCTCTTCCCACAGTGAGAACATTTATGAGGTTTCTCTCCAGTGTGGGGCCTCTGCTGGGCAATGATGTCTTTGAGTTTCCTGAAACCTTTCTCTCGGGGAGGAGATTCATCCAATTTCTTTCCTGGAAGATTTCTCTCCTGATTTTCTGTCCCCCACTCATCCCCACAGTCCTCTTCCCAGTCAGGGCTCTGGGAATCTTTCCTTCTGGATTTTTCTGACAATGCTACACTTGGCTCCTCTGTCTGAAAACTCTCCTGCTGTGGATTCTCCTCCTCGTTTTCACTCATGATCCCATCACCTGCTGGAATAAAGAATCAAGACATGGTTCATCCCTATGTCTGGGGGAAAGGATACCTCAGCCAAGGGAATCAAAAAGAGTTTGTCACAAATCTGAAAACTTTACAGCCTGATCGTAAGCCAAAAGCAGTCTTTCCAATCACATCAATGGGTGTTGAATCAGACCCTTTGATAAGATCATAAAACAGGAGAAAAAAAAAATCATCTGAGCTTTTTATCACAACCTGGACCAATCCCTCCTTCTGGACTGACACCAGTCTGTTGTGAACAGACCCAATCGCTGGATCCCACATGCTTCTATACCCTTGGGTCTGGGTAGTGACTAATCACCGTTCCCAGCTGCTGTGTCTGCCAACCTTCCAAGGGATGTGGGACTCTGCAGGCAGCTGTCTTAAACCCAGAACCAGGCCAAGCACTTAGTTGCCTACAGTGCATTGCACTGGAGTGGCACAGCTCTGGCACTGCAGCTTTGCCACTGTACTGCCATAGTGTAGTTGCTTCCTACATTGACTGAAAGACTTTTCCTGTCAGTGTAGGTAATTCACCTCTCCACAAGGCAGTAGCTAGGGTGACAAATAAGTCTTCTGTCTAGCTGCCTCTACAGAGGGGTTAAGTTGACCTAGCTCTGTTTCACAGGGCACAACATTTTTCACAGCCCTGAGTGATGTTGCTATGTCAACCTAATTTTTGGTGTCGACCAGGCCTGACACGTGCCCTCAGAGCCTTATCTAGGTCTGGGTCTCTGGTAACACAGACAGGGCCCTTGTGGACGGCTCAGGAACAGGGATGGGTCTACAAGCTTGCCTGGCTTGGCTATGTGTAACCATTCCCACCCTCTTGGCCCACTTCACCTGGTTGGCCAAGTCTTCCCCCAGTAGCATGGCGATGGGATAATTGTCATAGACTGCAAAAGTCCACATTCCTGACCAGCCCTTGTACTGGACAGGCAGTTCAGCTGTAGGCAAGTTTACAGATTTTGACATGAATGGGTAAATTGTCACTTGGGCCTCTGAGTTGATGAATTTGGGATCCACGAAGGATTGGTGGATA
>NC_133769.1:143086492-143172833 GCF_003597395.2 Chelonoidis abingdonii | reverse complement strand
GGTTGATATAGCTGACTACTTGTGCCCGGTACTCTCACACAATACTCTTTCCGGCCCACTCCAGTCTTGAAGATAGAAAGATCCCTCTCATAGCCGAGAGACAGACAAAAGACACAGACCCAAACATTCCCTCCCTGAGCTTTTAAAAATCCGGTTTCCTGATTAGTCCTCTGGTCAGGTGTTTGGTTCCCTTTGTTAACCCTTTACAGGTGAAAGAAACATTAACCCTTAGCTATCTGTTTATGACAAGGTGTCAGCCAGGTTTACTGAGCTTCTTAACCCTTTACAGGTAAAAGAGACATTAACCCTTAACCATCTGTTTATGACAGAAGGCATTTCTTAACCACAGCCACTTTTACTCTTAAGAGAGCACTGGAGAGTTACAGATCTTTGCAAAATAACAAACAGTCCTGCAATGCTTCTGCCTCACTCTCTTACTCTGATCTCACCCCACGAATCCAGGGTCTGGTCAGTGTCTAGCCAAAAGGCTTCATGACATGTGGTGGTGGTTGGTCCCCTTGCTCAGAGAAGCCCTTCCCTCTTAAATACAGCCTCTGTCTCTTTTCGCCCATGTGCTCCAACTGGGAAATTCCAACCTCTTACCCCCAGTCAGGTTTCTGTGGAGAGTCCACTATCCCCTTGCAGTGGGCCAGTAGTTGAGAGACAACTAAAGTCGATGGCCCATGATTGCTCTATGGTGGCTTCTCAGCCACAGACTATGTCTAGATTATACAGCCTATGCCAGTCCCTAGTGTAGCTGCGGCGTATGCTGACAGAAGATTTTCTGCCAGTGTAGGAACACTATCTCCCTGAACGATGTTAGCTATGTTGACAGAAGTCCTCTTCTGATAGCACTGCTTTGTCTACACTGGCGGTTTTGTCAGCCTAGCTATGTCAGCTAGGGTGCGTGGTTTTTTCACATCGCTGACATAGCTTTGCTAGCATAAGTTTCAAGTGTAGACAAAGCCACTGTCATTCAACTAGGTGTCAAACCCTAATACAAAATGGATGTTTTAATCCAAATTGGAGTTCTACTGTTAAGTGAAGGTCACAGTGAAGGTTACAATCCAAGATGGCAGTTGAAACACAAAATGGAGTTCACAGTTGCGTACAGACATATCCCACTCTGTCACATCTTTCCTCAGAAGCTGACCCAGTACTATGGAATTCACAGCCATAGAAGAAAGTAATGACTATGGCTCTTATCACCTTCAGAACTCAATGCAACACTTGCAAACAGGAAAGTTTCTGCTACAGTACACTGGTTAGGCAGGGGAATGCTAGCAGTCTGTCAGGACTGATGTTAAACCATAATTGTCACCTGCTTACTGGTTACTCTAACACAGTTGCTCTCGACCTTTCCAGACTAGTGTACCCCTTTCAGGAGTCTGATTTGTCTTCTGTATCCCTATGTTTCACCTCGCTTAAAAACTACTTGCTTACAAAGTCAGACCTAAAAATACAAAAGTGTCACAGCACGCTATTACTGAAAAATTGCTTACTTTCTCATTTTTACCACATAATTATAAAATACATCAATTGGATTGTAAATATTGTACTTACTTTTCAGTGTATAGTATATAGAGCAGTATAAACAAATCATTGTCTGTACGAAATTTTAGGGTTTTTTGAGTTTGGTGGTGCTTTTTATGTAGCCTGTTATAAAACTAGACAAATATTCAGATGAGTTGATGTACCTGCTGGAAGACCTCTGCGTACTCCCATGGGTATGCATGCCCCTGGCTGAGAGCCTCAGCTTTAACCACTGGCTACAATACTGAGATTAGGGCTGATAGAAAAACAAAAATTCCACCCTGCAGAAAATCATGATCTTTTGATATTTGTTTGATATTTGTCCCAAACTGGAACAAAAAGCAGAAATGCTGAAATTTTTTGCAGAACAAAAAGTTCAGAAAAATTTCAGTTCCGAAATGTCTAAACATTTCTTTTTTATATTTTTTCATTGAAACATTTTGACAGTTCTGGTTCAACATGTTTTGGTGTGGTTAACCAAATGGAAATGCTTCATTTCAGCTTGCTTTCACATTGAACTCTGTCTGCTTGAGCTGCTGTGGTACTTCAGATGAGTTGTAGTTCACCCCATGTAACATAACCCATTCTCCTCTATGGGACAGGATTCCTGAGTGGCCTATATGTTTCATGACTGCAATGCATCATGAAAATTGACAAGCAGACATGATGCACTCCAGTGGTTGTACCAGAGGGGAGACTGTGGTGCATCATGGAAGATGCGGTCCAGCCAGGGAGCCTGGCCCACAGAAGAGAATGGCAGCATCAGACACCTGAACTACAACTTCCATGAAACATTGCAGCAGCTCCGGAGAACACAGATTAATGTGAAAGTAGCCCTCAATACAACAGTTTGATTCACTGTCTCTCAGGGAGAGATGCATTACCTATACCCACAGGAGAACCTCTCATGTTGGCACAGGGAGTGTCTACACTGAAGCACTACAGCAGCACAACTACAGCGGTGACAATGTCATGTTTAAGTGTAGACAAGAACGGTCACTAAAATCACCCTAACAAACATCACAGCTCTAGGATAGAATGGACTAAATAAACGCACATTATTATTATTCATGTTCTTTGTCACTGCGGAGGATCTTTTGGACTGTAAACTCCCTGCAATAGGGACTGTCTTCATCACCCAGAACAACTGCAGCTCTAATCCTGACAGGCCTTTGGGCTGTACCATCATATAAATGAATAATAACAATATTAATCTGCAGAACAGATCACAGATGAGTATTCCTGCCTCTAACTGGCCATGAAGAAGCCTAAGATTTAGGCATAAAAGTAGCAAAAAGCTAGCACACTGGTAAACAAACTCAAATGTTTATATTTGGATTGACCCAACACAAAACAAAGTATCTTATTTTGATTTGTCTGATAAGAAATTGAAAAATATTTGCAAAATCAACATTTTTTTGTGCAAACTGGATTTTTTGTTGAAAAAAATGTTTTGAGGGAAGATTCCTGACTGGGTCTATAGACGAGACGAGACAGAAACAGGCAAACTCACAGTTTTGTTGGAATCCCAACATTTATATTTCACCCACTGATGCTTACTGGGTTGCTCTGACTTATTCCTCACCTGGATAGGCACGTCTTGGGATCTCCCTGTCTATGGAGGCATGAAGATTGGGGACACATGGCTCTTTCCGTTGTTCCATCTAAGAGATTGTAGCAGTTTGGGGGTCCGGCAACCCTGCATCCAGGGAAATAAAACAGGTGGTAACTGAATTACTAAAAGCTTGAATACATGTTACAAATAAACTGTGAGGATTTTAAACTCAGCCCTTTTCTTTGCTGGAGGAGAGGGCCTTGCGCAGAGGCAGAAGCAGGATCCAGGGAGTGCAAAGGTGCGCTTTAAACCACTTTTGCACACATACTCCTCCATTACCCACTGTGCAGACAGACCCAGAAACTGGCCCAAAGAGAACAAGAGAAGCACACTGGTCACAGTCTCTAAATAATGTGCTTCCCCGGATAATGATTTGAATGTGTGGGGGATCCAGTGGAGAGTGCTAGATTTAAAAGAATGTTATACTGGAAGGTGTTAATGGCTACCATCCCCCTGTCTTCTATTCCACTGATCAATCACAGACCTTATTAAAGTCGATAGGTGGGTAATCACCCTTCTTCAGGGCTAAAGGAAAAGAGCAATTAAGTCCCTTCATGGAGTGTGATAACTGGAGGCAATAGAAGCTACTTCCCAAGGCAATCTGCAGCATGGCAAAGCTTGAACAGGGTTAAACTGTGTAGTCTGATGGATTTCCCTTGGACTGATTGCAAATGCAGGATCTAGAGCAGCGGTTTTTAAACTTTATTTTCTGGTGATCCATTTGAACAAAATTGTTAATACCCATGACCCAACAGGGCTGGGGCAGAGGGGTTTAGGGTCTGGGAGGGGCTCAGGGCTGGGGCAGAGGGTTGGGGTGCAGGAGGGGGTCAGGGTTCTGTGCTGGGGGAGAAGGCTCTGGGGTGGATCTGAGGATGAGGGGTTTGGGGTGCAGGAAAGGGCTCTGGGTTGGGTGGGCTCAGGGCTGGTGCAGGGGATTGCGGCTTCCCATCAGCAGCATTGCAGGGGTGCTAAGGCAGGCGTCCTGTCTGTCCTGGCACCGTGGACAGTGCTGCACCCCAGAAGCAGCCATCAGCAGGTCCAGCTCCTAGGTGGAGGCGCACAAGCAGCTCCGAGTGACTCTAGCCCACAGGCACCAACACCCTCCCCCAGCTCCCATTGGCTGGTTTCCAGCCAATGGGAGTGCAGAGCCAGTGCTTGGGGCAGGGGCTGTGCACAGAACCCCATGCCCCCCCCCGCCCCCCAGGAGCTGGACCTGCTGCTGGCCACTTCTAGGGCACAGCGCGGTGTCAGAACAGGTAGGAACAAGCCTGCCTTAGCCAGGCTGCACCACTGATGGGACTTTTAACGGCCCAGTTGGCGGTGCTGGCCAAAGCCACCATGACCCAGTCCCTTCTATTCTGTGACCCAGTTCTGGGTTGCAACCCACAGTTTGAAAACCACTGATCAAGGTGATCCCGGCAATTACAGACCCGTAAGCCTGACTTCAGTACCAGGCAAACTGGTTGAAAACGCATAATCCCAACTATATATATAAAATAATGAGGTTTAAATCAGCTGTTACCCAAGAAAGAAATCTTGGAGTTGTTGTGAATAGTTCTCTGAAAACATCCACTCAATGTGCAGCGACAGTCAAAAAAACGAACAGAATGCTGGGAATAATTAAGAAAGGGATAAATAATAAGGATAGAAAATATGTTGTTTCTATATAAATCCATGATATGCCCACATCTTGAATACTGTGTGCAGATGTGGTCACCCCATCTCCAAAAAGATATATTGTAATTGGAAAAGGTTCAGAAAAGGACATCAAAAATTACTAGTGGTATGGAATGGCTTCTGTATGAGGAGAGATTAATAAAACTGGGACTTTTTAGCTTGGAAAAGAGATGACTAAGGGGAGACATGATTGAGGTCTATTAAATCATGACTGGTGTAGAGAAAGTAGATAAGGAAGTGTTGTTTACTACTTCTCACAACACAAGAAGTAGGGGTCACCAAATGAAATTAATATGCAGGAAGTTTAAATCAAATAAAAGGAAGTATTTCTTCACACAATGCATAGTCAACGTGTGGAACCCCTTGCCAGACAATGTTGTGAAGGCCAAGACCTTAACATGATTTAAAAAAGAACCTAGATATATTCATGGAGGATAGGTCCATCAATGGCTATTAGCCAGGATGGGCAGGAATAGTGTCTTTAGCTTCTGTTTGCCAGAAGCTGGGAATGAGCGACAGGATGGATCACTTGATCATTGCCAATTCTATTCATTCCCTCTGGGGCACCTGGCACTGGCCACTGTCAGAAGATAGGATACTGGGCTAGATGGACCTTTGGTCTGACACAGGACGGCCATTCTTATGTTCTTAGAGGATTGGTTTCGACAAGCTGTATCTGTGCCAAAGCCAATACCCATTGTGAGAGCGGCTCTGAGAAGGAGCACAGAGACAGAGCTCCCTGGGGCACAGGACTCGCTGGAAAAAGCAGGCTTGAAAAGTGACCAAGGACATTGGCTGCTATTGCTTATTCCTACTATGTGCAGGGAAACAGGACTTTACGTAGGTTCTTTGTAACCTAACAGGAGTGCACCAGAGACTATAGCTGATTCTCCTCCTAACAGAAACAACCCTTCAAAGCCCCAAATATTGGCTAAGTTCTTGGGGCAAAATAGCAATAATTATATTCCCCGAGGGAAATCCCAACGAACCTCCCTGTTGGCTCTTGAGTGACTTTATTCCATGCCCCCTTTTAAACTAAACCTAGGAGGATCCTAGGGGGTGGCAGCTCAGCCTTTAATGTGCTGCCCCGAACAGGCTGGTGCAGCGGGGACCCTCTGCGGGGCTGCAGATGCACCGACCCCCAGACACTGGTGTTGCTCCCTGATGCTGACTATCTGATCCCTTTCCGTTTAAGCTTCAACTCCCTTGTGCTCCCACAGGCAGCAATTCTTGGTTTCGGAGCAGTTTTCTTCCCCCCTCCCCGGAAGCTATTTCTCTGCTGTGATCCTGCCCTGTCCTCTCAGTACAGACGCCTCTGCCCCGACTTACCGCTCCCAGCTGCTTCCAGGGGCTTCATGCCCTTAGCACGTCAGCGGAGGGGTGTTGTTTTCACTGGAGATGCAGTTCCTGCCGCTTCGGACACATGGCGGTGGGAGCGATATTTGGCTGGGGAACAGGAAAGTCCCATCTTTATAAAGTCCTCCTCCCTCTGAGTGTGCTGATCCCTCTCTAGGGCAGGGTGGGTTAAGAAGCTCTGTGGTTTTAACCTCCAATTTCCTGGGCTTAGTTCACACAATGATCTTCTCTCTTCTTACCCGCTTTCTCCAGTAATGATTTTACTTTGTGGTCTCTCCAAACAGCCTCCCTGCGCTCTTGAGGAACTAAACTCGATCTTGACAAATATAGCCCTTCCACCAGCACCATGCCCAAATACCTCCACTGGCTTCCCAGTCGTTTCAGAACCAAGAACAGTAAGCTGCACTCCTTGGTTTTGAAGCTTGCTCAGGCGGTCCTAACAGCCTTATTCCTTCTCCACTGCCCTCCATCCTGACTCTCTGCAATGGCTTAGAAACAGATCTGCTTAGCGTGTCTAGTACACTACGTTGGTTTTCTGCTCTCTTCCTAGCCTGTTCTTGTTGACTCCTCTCCAAGGAGCGACGGAAGCAGGGAGCAAATTGCGAGCTGCAAATGCACACCACAGTCTGAACACAGTAGGTCTATTCTATCTCTTACTTCTGCGATAGCCAACCACACTGGATAAGCACATTAGCTGGACGTTTCTGCTAAAATAATCAGCAAGAACAGCTGTAATTGTTAACATTTAAATTATCATTAAGCTCCCTAGTTAATTTCCTCTTTGCACGAATAGAGCAGTTCATCAGTCTCTTAGAGCTATTACTTAGCTTGTCTCTCTGCAACCTGATGTCCATACTTAAAATGCTACAATGGCACAGCTGCAGCTGCTTCACTGTAGCACTTCAATGTAGACACTTATGCGGATGTAAGTTTTCATTGTAGACCAGCCCAAAGGCACCACAGCAACAATTCACATTTTGAATATTTTCTCTGCAAGGGCTAGAAGCATAAACATTTTGGTTTAATTGAAAAAGATTCCATTCTGCAAATACAACAATGCTTCCAAGTAAGTAGCACTAGAAAATTAGGTCAGCATAACTACATTACTGAAAGGGGTACTTAAGCTAAACTAAGCCCTGTGTAGACAGCACTAGGTGAATGGAAGAATTCTTCCATCAATCTAGCTACCATCTCTCAGGGAGAGATGCATTACCTATGCCCACAGGAGAACCTCTCATGTTGGCACAGGGAGTGTCTACACTGAAGCACTACAGCAGCACAACTACAGCGGTGACAATGTCATGTTTAAGTGTAGACAAGTCCGGTCACTAAAATCACCCTGACAAACATCACAGCTCTAGGATGGAATGGGCTAAATAAATGCACATTATTATTATTCATGTTCTTGGTCACTGCTGAGGATCTTTTGGACTGTAAACTCCCTGCAATAGGGACCGTCTTCATCACCCAGCACAACTGCAGCTCTAACCCGGACTGAGGCCTTTGGGCTGTACCATCATATAAATGAATAATAACAATATTAAATCAGCAGAACAGATCACAGATGAGTATTCTTCGCCTCTAACTGGCCATGAAGAAGCCTAAGATTTAGACATAAAAGCAGCAAAAGGCTAGCACACTGGTAAACAGACCTTTAGACTTTTCAGGTTTGCCATGTGACCCTGGGGGTCTCGCGGACGAATAATGATCATCAATGTCATCTGGCACCTGTTTCTAGAGAGTTCAAGGCTGTTTCTAGAGCCCCTCTGATAATCCCTTTGTTCTCCATTGTAGCACAGCCAGGGTGGGAATTCACTGAGTTGTGCAGAGCGGGACAAGCCAGGGTGCAGACAGCTGCCACTTGGGGGGGGGGGCGAGGAGAGATGAACGAAACAGAAAGGTTCCCAACGCCGGGGGAGTGAAGGGTTAACACGACCGAGCTCCTCCAGCTTCTAGAGAGGCCCGACCGGGAACTGCGCTTCCTGAGCTTCCTGTTCCCGCAGAAACCTGGCGTCCGCAGCCGCTGTACCACCCGTGCCCCGCACCCAGCCCCGCCGGGCCATGCGGTGAGTGGGGCGGACAGCGGGGCTGGGGCCAGCACACAGCGCCGGGGAGGCAGCAGGCGCCGCCCCCGGGACACACAGGAACTGCAGGCTGGAGTGGGGCTGGCAAAGGGAAGGGGCAGTGAACTAGCCCGCGGCCCCCTGTGTGCAGCTGCAGGCCAGGAGCGTCTCCCCCCACGCAGGAGTCGTGGCTCTGCCTAGCTCCCCCGGCTGGGTCCCCACCCCCAGAGCCCCGGGGCAGCCAGCTCACAGGTAGCACTTGGGGGCCCCTCTCCAAGCGCAGGTATGTGGGTGCCTGGCCCAGGGCGGGCTGTGCCGCTGCAGCCCCGGGAACTCTGCGCTCTGGGAAGGACGGGGGACAGATGTCACCCAGTAGGCAGGAGGGGGCAATGGGGCTGTGCCGAGACACTCATCGGCAGTGGCTGTGGCCCAGTGGGTGACTCCCCAGTGGCAGAGCTGGCGTGTGGCCCCCAGGCGGCGGGCCTTCTCTTCCAGCCTCTCCTGCTCTTTCTGCCGTCTCCATCTGCCCTGTTCTCTGCGTTTTTCCCTCTCCTCCAAATCTCTGCTCCTTCATCTGCAGGGGCAGGACACAGCTGAGCAGAATTCCTCATGCTGAACTGACAGGAAATGCTAGTCCCCAGCAGCTTCCCAGGCCAGGGGAAGGCCTGACTCATGGGAGACAAGGGGGGAAAGTGTCACTAAGGGTAGCAGGAGGGTTGCAGACTTTGTAGGTTGTGTAGGCCGAGCTCACTGCACACACCAAGGCCTCGTTCATCCCTCCAGTTTCCCCCACAAGCTCCCTATGTGCCGCCCCTCCTATCCCCCTCTATCTCAGGCACTCATTACAACCTCTTTACCTCCTCCCTCATGCCTGGGGTCTGGTTATCCCCTTTTCTTCCCTTCTCACCATGCTGCCCCCCCTTCCCCTCTGCCACAGACTCTGTAGGACAAGAAGCAATGGGCTTACATTGCAGCAAGGGTGGTTTAGATTGGACATTAGGAAAAACTTCCTAACTGTCAGAGTGGTTAAGCATTGGAATAAATTGCCTAGGAAGATTGTGGAATCTCCATCACTGGGGATTTTTAAGAGCAGGTTGGACAAACACCTCTCAGGGATAGTCTAGATAATACTTAGTCCTGCCATGAGTGCAGGGGACTGAACTAGATAACCTCTCGAGGTCCCTTCCAGTCCTATGATTCTATGTGCCCCCCATTCACTCCTCTGGCGTATGCCAGGGTCTCTGTGTGCCCCCCACGTCCACTTCCCTGCATCCCATCGTGCCCCATTCTCTACCTCTCCACTATGCCAGGGGCTCTATGTGTGCCCCCTCCCACTCTCCTCCATTTTGATCTTGCTTTGCTCAGCCAGTAATACTGATGCAGAAATGTAATGTTATTCATTTACTGATTTTTGTTATGTGCACGGTAACATAGCATCTGGGTTCATAGCATAGATTAAATGCATTCTGACATGTAATTTTCAAAACGACAGAAGCCCACAACCATGTATAAAATTGAGAGCCTCATTCAGCTAACAACCGTGCATGCAAAACAGTATTTCAATGGGCACATGCTCTGATGGTATGCATAGCTGTGATAAATGCATGCATGGTTATGCTGTTGAAAACTGGTCTGTACATCAATCTGTCCACAGTATGCAGCATAAACAACCTTCCTTGTATGGGACCAGCCAACTATTAATGACTCATAGATTTTAAGGCCAGCTGGGATCATTGTCATCATTTAGTTTGACCTCCTGTATAACACAGGCCATAGAACTTCCCTGAAATAATTCCTGTTTGAGCATATCTTTTAGAAAAAACATCCAATCACCCACCTGCTAATTGCCCATAGTTGAAGAAGCGTTTGGCCAAGAAGATGTCTTGCACTGTGCTCTGAAGGTCAGTAAAGTCCAGCTGTGGTGTGACACTGAAGAGGAGCATTTCTGTAGCTGGGACTCTTCATCCTAAGACATGCTGTTTCCTGTCTCCAGGAATGCAAGCGTAACAAAAGCAAAGTGAGAGCAAAAGTGCTATAGATGATCTGAGCTGTTGTAGTGGGGTATGGACAGAGAGAGACAGCCATTAAGGTAGCTAGATCTCTACAGATGAAAAACCACCACCATAAATTGCACCCAGAGGAAGATGGAAGCTAGTGTATAAATGGAGAATCAGAACATGAATGGGGGAAAAAAGAGCCTGTTTCCTCTCATTCATCTGGCATATCTAGGGCCCTTCAGATTTCACTGCCAGAAATCTACATGGGAACCAAAAGGCATAGTCCTATAGGCCTCTGAAGTTATCCACATCATAGATTAAATATCCAGGGGATAGATAAGTCCCATAAGATGTACCTGCTGTGCTGTCCTTGGCTTATCACTGTGAATTACTCCCACAGAGACTGTTTCTCCAGCTGAGACTTTGGGCTTCAGATGTCAGGATGAGACTAAAGCAAAAGATGTTGAGTTTATAATGCTTGTGATTTCAGATCCTGCTGAAGTATGGTGATGTCTTGTCTGTTTCTCCTGTGAGGAGAGGGATATTTTAGAGGAATGGCAGAAGGAGCTGTATCAATGCCTGAGGGAGAAGAATGTACAAGGTTGGCTTCACTGGGTAAATGTAAGTTTTCTTTCTTTTATTCCGAGCTGTGTAAACTCTGGATTTTCTGTCTCTCTTTAGTATTTATATGCCCCTCCAATAGTGTGGTATCTGAACTTCTCACAATCTTTACTGTATGTAGGCTCCTAACATTCCATGAGGGCAGGGCAGAGCTATGATCTCCATTGTACAGAGGAGGAACGGAGGCACAGAGAGGCTAAGTGACTTGCACAAGGTTACACTGGAGTCCACGTCTCCCAGGTCCTAGGCTTGTGCCCTTCTACTGGACCACCTTCCTTTCCCTGTCCTCAGGGCCTCCATTAGCACAGTTGGATTTATTAAGAGTACACGTCTGCTCTAGCAGAGGGTACTGGTGTAAAACCAATTACATACTTTTGTAACAAGCTCTCGGGGACCAGAACATAATGTCTCCTGATCTCATTTCCCACAAACAGGCTATAAAAGTCCCAAACCAAAACTGATATCTCCAATAGAACCAAGAGAGTCAGAGCTGTGGGTTGTGGATCTTCAGGACTCAGTGGATGGAGCTATTCCTGAAACCCCCTCCCCAGGTGAGTAGTAATAATCGAAGCTTCCTTGAGTGAAGTCATAAGATGGAGACCCTTTCTAAGCTGAGGAACTGGATTTCCTTTATAGGATTCACTGTGTCTTGGCCAATGCCTGACAAGCCTGTACATGGAGGGATAGCTCAGTGGTTTGAACATTGGCCTGCTCAACCCAAGGTTGTGAGTTCAAGCCTTGAAGGGGCCATTTAGGGAGTTGGGGATAGGTCCTGCTTTGAGCAGGGGGTGAGACTAGATGATCTCCTGAAGTCCTTTCCAACCCTAATAATCTATGATTCTAAATCACAGTCCTCCTTTACCCCTAGTGAGTCAAAGGTATAATTCCCTTGATTTCATTAGCATTCAGCATAGAATTTGGCTCAATCTTTCTGCGTCCGTGATTATTTCATTTGGGGAATGGAGCCTTAATATTTGTCTTTCCCAGCCCCTAACATTTGTTTTAGGGGACGGATTTTCTCCTTTCATCCAGTTTTCGTGCTGAAACACTGAACTATTCAGATAACATCACATTGGGAGGGTCCCATGGTTGTGTCTCCCTAGGTAGAGAGATCCATGTAGGATATAAGGCAACACAGTTCTCCCCTAAGAGCATGCTGCATGGAGGGAGACTCCCCTAAAGAATGTTGCCAGAAGAAGCAGCCAGGCACAGCTAGTTTGAGGAGAGACAGCTTTCCCTTGCAATCAGTTCCCACTAACGCAGAAGTGGAATCTAAGATCACGTAGCTACTCCCACCAGTATCACGTCATGCATTGTCATGCAACATATCCTCCTTTGAACAAAAGACTTCCATCAGGGATGGCAGCATAACTGGAAAAGTATGACGTGAACTATGTAGTAGGTTCCAATAGCTTTGCTAACTTAGTCAATGCAGTTTAAATAGTCATATCACGCATTGTAATGTTTAGACCGTCGACACTGTTTCTTTCCCATTGCTGAGAAGCCGGGCTGCCTTCTTATTGCATGAACCTGAGAGACTCTTCCCTGTTCAACATAAACACTAATCAGTGAGTGCTAACGATCATGGTGCTTCTTACTCACCGTACACATTGAATTTTTCTGCTTAGGTGAAGTCACACTTTAAAGAGTGCTCTGTTAAAGACCATGTTCAATTATTGCTGATATGAAACCTTTACCTCAGTATCCTCAAGCTCCCCATTGCCAGTAGTACTCCCGAGTTCCCTGTGAGACTGAGAGACAATCAAAGATTTTTTAGACAATCAGTGAAGATTTTGGAGTTGAAATGAGACTGAGCTCTCCTTTCTCAGTGAAGTTCCCCTTGAGACAAATGGGATCCCAGTCTGGAAAGCAAAGCCTTTTTGGATGGCTCTAGACTTCCCCAGGAGCATGTAGAGAATGAGGTTCTATGCTCTCTCTGTGTAGATCTCGAGAGTGATCCTGAGAGTGATCCTTAGTTTTTCTTTCACAAGAAAACTTTGCTATTCCCAAACACTGCAATGGGGATTGAAAACCCAATCAGATGAGGCTTGATGCTCAGAAGTGCTGAGTCCCCATGGCTCCAACTGGCTTCTGGAAAATCAGGCCCCAGGAGTCTCAAGTAGGGCACCAAAGTTAGTGGACACTTGAAAAATTGGGCATTTTCCTTTTTCTCCTCTCACCAGTGTTTATGGTTAAATATTTCATTCTCCTTTAGAGCAGTTTCACCTGTTCTAGCACCAGGAGCAGCCCTGGAACATAGAGCCACTTGCATAATGTGCCGGCTGGAGTAAGTGCCTTCTGGGGTAATATCCTGGGGAGAGATGAGGGACTTCCTCAGTCACACTGTACTGCTGGGAATGGTTAGTGGTTTCCCTCTGCTAGCAGCACAGGGTCACATCTGGATTTTCTCCTCCTCCCTGCAGGTGGTGGGATCCTGAGCAGAACTGAGAAGCATCACAAAGAAGGTCGTGAGAACCTGAAGCTACTGAGAATGTTATTGGGGAAATCAAAAGAGAGAATTTCCCAGAGACCTGACCAGGAAACTACCTGCAAAGGGCAGCACAAGTCACAAAAGCAGAAGGGAAACACAACCAGGGGTGAGGGAGGGATCACAAGGAGACATGAAAGAACTTTCAGGGAACTGCGCAAGCCCCCTGTGCCAAAGAGGTCAGAGACAAGTGAGAGACGGTGCACATATCCTGTGTGTGAGGAAAGCTTTGAGGGGCAGAGAGACCTGAATAGCCATAAGAACAGCATTCACACCGGAAAGAAAACGTATAAATGTAGGGCCTGTGGGAAAAGCTTCAGGCAAAAGCAGGAGCTCTCGGCACATGCAAGAGTCCATGGAGCCAAGAAACCTTTCCCCTGTGCCGAGTGTGAGAGAAGCTTCAGTCGGCTTTCCCATCTCACTGTGCACCAGAGAACCCACACAGGGGAAAGGCCCTTCTCCTGCCCTGAGTGTGGGAAACACTTCAGCCACTTCTCAAACCTCACTAGACACCAGAGGACCCACACAGGGGAGAGGCCCTACAGCTGCCCTGAATGTGAGAGGCGCTTCAGTAACCTGAGCAGTCTCACTACCCACCTGAGGACCCACACAGGGGAGAGGCCCTTCACCTGCCCCCAGTGCGAGAAGAGCTTTGGTGATCAGTCTAATCTCACCACCCACTTGAGGACCCACACTGGGGAGAGGCCCTATGTGTGTCCTGACTGCCAAAAGAGCTTCAGTGACCAATCGACTTTCGCCAAGCACCACAGAACTCACACGGGGGAAAGACCCTATCCCTGCCCTGACTGTGAGAAGAGCTTCATCCATAGATCCCACCTCACTACGCACCAACGGACCCACACAGGGGAGAGACCTTACAAATGTCCTGGCTGTGAGAAGCGCTTCAGCCAGCTCTCCAACGTCACCACCCACCTGAGGACCCATTCGGGAGAGAGGCCCTATATCTGCACCGACTGTGGGAAGAGCTTCGGCGACCAGTCGAGTCTGAGGAAGCACCGCCGGACCCACACGGGTGAGAGACCCTATCCCTGTCCCCACTGTGGGAAACGCTTCAGCCAGCTCTCCAATCTCAACACCCACTGCAGAACCCACACCGGTGAGAGGCCGTACATCTGTCCACACTGTCGCAAGAGCTTCAGTGAGCAGTCAAACCTGGCCAAACACCTGAGAACCCACCTGGGGGAGAGGCCCTCCCCTTGGCCCCGCAGCGAGAAGAGCCTCATGCACATCTCACACCTCTCTGCGCACCAGAGAAACCACGTGGGGGAGGGGGCCTACAAATGTACCGACTGTGACAAGATCTTCAGCGAGCAGTTGGACCTGGTGGAGCACCAGAAAGCCCACCCAAGGGAGAGACCCCACAGTGACAAGAGCTTCATCCAAAAGTCATCTCTGGTGAAACTTCAGGGGCTTCCTCAGAGATTGAAGCTGTAGGAGGCTGGAACGCTCCTCTCCGTCAGCTTCCCTCTACCTGTGTGTGTACAGTGATGTGCACTGAAGGAGAGGGAGTTACAGAGAATCTGAGAAATACACTCAGCCCATCCACTCTCGAAGCCATCACCATCTCTCCACTCCAGTGGAGGAGTTCCTGAATAATGGGAAAGGTCTTCACCAGTGGCCATTCCCTTAATAGGCTGTCCTGGAAGAGTGTCAGGAGGCTGCACATGCTGTCCCCATACCATCCACAAACCCATTCTGTTTCCCTACTCCAACATCCTTACAGTTGTTCTGTGTGTTAGGGGTTGGCCTCCCGAGCATCTCTCCATACTGTGTTGAGAGGTTTTGCTGAGATGCATTTGGCGTTCCACCAGGGTTGGGAGGGGCATAAGTGAAAATATCAGTTCTGTTTATTTCAAATCTGATTCTGGTCTGAAAAGTGACTCTGTAAAAATGGTATTGTGAGGTTCCATGTTCATTGTCTTTCAGTGATTTGAGATCAAATTTGCTCCATTTACAAGTTAAAAGATGGTTATTCTAACTGTTAGCCCTGCAGAGTCAGCATGGTATACGTGAGTGAATCTGGGTTCTTTCTGTTTGTACGCCATCATTGTCATTGGTAATAAAAATTCTGTGATCCAAATTCTGCACTCAGTTATGCTTGTGCAATCTGACCATTTTGTTCAAAGGAGTATCTGAGGACAGAATTTAGCTTTGCAACTGGGACTTGATTTACTATTTTGTTATGCACAAACCAGAATAGAATCCAGCTAACTCTCCCACTGATTCAGTTTGCTGCCCTGCAGTGCTAAGACAAGTAAAGAGCAGTAAAAATTTATTTGAGTTATTCAAGTCAGCAGCTATGTCCCTGAATACATGCAGTGAGCAGATATGTGAGGCAAGAAGGTGCCATTTTTACATAGAGACTTTTCAAAGTAGAAGCGTGCTGTGTGCACAATCCAACATCACATTGAAGTCAACAGCAAGACTTCCATTGAGCTCAACAGGCGTTGGACTGGGCCCTAAAAGGTTTAATATAGATCTTGAAAAGGCAGATCCAGTTGGTCACAGATATTCCAGTGACAGCAAACCCTGCTGACTAGGTTTTTTTGTGCGTTTTGTTTGTTTTTAAGTAATTTCTTGATCCTTCCAGAAGTCTGAATTTGTGGAATTGCTTTAACCTTGCTGGGGTGTATAATCATTTTCAGCTTGGGTTCTCTTTTTGAAAAGGGGGCAAACATGGCAAACATTGTGTCATGGTTCATACCTGCCCCCACTTTATTGCCCTCATCAGTGGAAATTTAGGTATGAAGAAATACCAGTTGCGATATCAGTTTTGTGAAGATGGTATCCTTTAAGTCTTTTGCTACATGAATTCTGAGAACAGCGAAGAAGTCAAGGTCTTGGTAGTACAAGAGAGGCCAGCTAAGGCCAGGTCTGCACTACAGACCTATATCAGTATAACTGTGTCGCTTAGGGCCTGAAAAATCCATACCCACGAGCAACCTGGTTATACCTACCTAATCCCCTGTGTAGACAGCGCCATGTCAATGGGAGGGCTTCTCCTACTGACATAGTCACAGCCTCTCAGGGAGATGGGATTAACTACGCCAATGGGAGAAGTTGTCTCATCAGCTAGGAGCGTCTTCACTAAAGCCCTTTAGCGGCAAAGCTGCACTGCTGTAGTGCTGTACATGAAGACAAGCACTAAGTGTGTGCATCAAATTCATTCCTCTCATGCAGCTACTACTCCAGTGGGGATTTCTCCAGTGGGAATTGTGCCTAGCTAAATTCAGTCAGCAATCTGGTGTTTTATATAATGAGATTAGTGCTTATTTTTACGGCTGTTTATTCCCAGGTCATCATATACCATAGATTGGGTTTTAAAAAATGGTGTCTCAGCCATTACTCCGAGACAAAGTTATTCCTTTTTCAGGAAGCCTTTTCTTTCCTGACTCCCATGTACAAATGGATAATATGATCCGTATTGGGTTGATACGGCTTACTAAATGTATTCTGACATAATTTCACAGTATGTCAGATTGAGTTGTATGATGTACATTTATGGTTTGTTTCTATCTGACTAAATAGCAAAAAAGAGTTTAAAGAGTGTTCCCGTAGGGGGATCACACTTTAGGTATTAAATCTGTTGGGTTTGGTTTTATTACTTGTATCACATTTAGAAGCCACAATTGAGAGTGGGGCTCCGTTGTGTTAGCTGATGTACACATAGTTAGGAAAAACAGCCTTTGCAACAAAATGTTTATAGTTCATATAGACAAGGCAGATAATAATTGGAGAAAGAAGTTTTATTTTCCCCATTTGACAGATGAAAAACTCAGACACAGAGAGATTCAGACTAAAATCCTCAAAGCTATTTAGGTACCTAACTCCTGTTGAAGAGTCTAAGTGACTTGCCCAAGGTCACAGCGAAAGTCTGTGGCAGAGCCAGAAACTGATCCAAGATCTTCTGACTCAGTCTGGTGCCTTAACCCCAAGATCATCCTTCCCCCTCTAATCTAATAGTACAGTGATCACTTTGTCTTGCTATAACTGAATGGCAGAGTCCATGCCACACAGTTCTGCTTCAATACACCTTCACAGTCGCTGCCTCTGTGAATCTGCTCTTCAGCTGGGTTGGGGGTATAGTTAATATCAAAGAAAATTAATATAAAGATAGAGGTTGCTGATATTCCAAGAGATGGAAGCCCAGGAAATGTGAAAAAAAATCTGATGAAAGGTTGAAGGAATGGGAAACTTGAATTTCTACTTGGTAATGAAACGTCACTACCCTTCAGCATGGTCCCAGAGCAGAGACCCTGCTAGTAATGACTGGAGAGAGCAGGAAGATCTCTCAACTTTTAGGTAAAAGGGTAATTTGTACTAAACTACAGCTGGAGGAAGGCCCTCTCCTCCTGGGTTGGTAGGAATTCAGCTCCCCTCCCCTAGGCACTCTCCAAGGCCCCCTTCTGGATTAAGGCAATCCGGGGCATTAGACACACTGCAGCATTAAGCCTCCCCCCCTGTGATCCTGCCCTTTGCTTGGGGGCCGCCTGCAGCCCCACATGCGTTCGCAAAGTGTGTAGCGGTGATGGCAACATTCCTGAGGAAGTCAGGAGTTCTCAAGTGTTTCCTTGCCTGGATGATTGGTTGGTGAGAGGAAGGTCCATGCTTCAAGTGTTGTCCAGCATGTCAGTCATCCAGTCCACCTTGGACACATTCAAGTTGCTCTTCGACACAGAGAAGTCAATCCTGTCACCTGTACAAAGGAGAGAGTTTCTAGGAGCTCTCTTGGACTCAATGGAAGCTAAAGCCTTGCTGCCACAGCTGAGATTCCAGATGGTGCTGGCCCTTATTTTTGGACCTGAGGGACCATCCTACCACAACAGTTTCAAATTGCCTTAAGCTTCTATGCCACGTGGCCTCATACACTTATGTAGTTTAGCAGACAGTCTCCATCTTAGGAAACTGCAAAGGGGCTGGCTCAGTACAGCCTTTAGACGTGTTAGTTCGCTCTTTCTCCACATGCATTTATACAGGCAGCAGCTAATAAGTTATATGTGTTGTGGCAAGGCACCTTCTCAGTCTCGCCAAACTCAGTTGTTTTTAGCCTTGGTAAGATGGGCTTGGGGTAAAATAGTCCCTCTGGGCTGCACAGGGGCAGTCCGTCCTTCTCTCAGCCAGTCTTTAGGGCTTGTTTTTCTCCCTTATGGGAGGGAATGCAGCCTCCTCCTCATGAGGCTCACTGTCTTGCATCTCCTCACCTACTGGCAGCTTGACTCCTCTCTCTCTCGCTTCTCCCAACAGGGTAAGGTTTAAAAAGGTCTCAGGCAACCCTTAGTTGGAATCAGCTGATCCTTATTGACCTCAGGTAACTCGCTCTCAGCTGATCCAATTGATCTCTGATAACCCTCTTCTCAGGTGAACCTGATTGACCTGTAGTTACCCCTCCACAGTTGATAGGGAGGATGGCCTGTTAACCTTTTGGGACTGTTTTCTATTCCCTCTCCCCCCCTTTCCCCAGGCAGCCATCTGTCCTGAGTTTATCACATATCCCACCTCACCCCCACTGAACACTATGGGGTTGGGCTACTTGGGTCAGCAAACAGTGCACCCTTGACAGGCCATCAGCATTGCCATGCTTGATTCCATACCTATGTTGTACTCTGAAGGGGAAGGGTTGTAGTGACAGGAACCACCTTGTTACTCTTTTGTTTCTTTCTTTGTTTTGGTGCATTCACTTCAGAGGGTCGTGATCCGTGACGAGGGTAAACCTCCGTCCAAGTAGGTAGTAGCAAAGGCTTTCTACGGCCCACTTGACCACCAGGCATTCCTTCTCTACTACAGCGTATTTACGTTCTCTGGGCAGGAGTTTCCTACTGAGAAACAGGACCGAGTGTTCTCTGACCATTTGCGAAAGGACCGCTCCCAACCCAACCTCAAAGGCATCAGTTTGTAACATAAACTCCTTCTCAAAGTCTGGAGCTACCAGCACTGGGACAGTGCAGAGGGCAGTCCACAGATCTGCAAAAGCCTCCTCAGCCACGCTGGTCCATCTTACTATGTCTGGGTTCCAGGCTTTTGTTAGGTCTGTTAATGGGCATGCCCTGGTGGCAAAGTGGGGGGATGAACCACCTATAGTATCCAGTTAATCCCAGGAATGCTCTGACCAGTTTCTTCCAGACTGGTCGGGACCAATTCTGTATTGCCTCTAAGTTGTTCAGTTGGGGCTTCACCATGCCCCTCCCCATGATATACCTGAGGTATTTGGCTTCTGCTAGCCCAGTCGCGCATTTGGAGGGATTCGCAGTTAGCCCCACCTTCCTCAGTGTGTCCAGGACTGCTTCCACCTTCTCCAAGTGCCTCTCCCAGTCTGGACTATGTATAATCATGTTGAGATAGGCAGCTGCATACTTGCCATGTGGACGCAACAGGTTGTCCATGAGTCGTTGGAGAGTTGCAGGAACCCCATGTAAACCAAAAGGGAGAATAGTGTACTGATACAATCCTTTTGGTGTTGAAAAGGCCATCTTCTCTTTGTTATCAGAGGGGTAGCTGTGTTAGTCTGGATCTGTAAAAGCAGCAGAGAATCCTGTGGCACCTTATAGACTAACAGACGTTTTGGAGCATGAGCTTTCGTGGGTGAATGTTGGCATTGGCCAGCGGCATTTGTCAATAACCTTTAATCAGGTCAAGGGAGGACAAAAATCATGCTTTTTCCAGTCTGCCAATTAGCTCATCTATCTGGGGTAGAGGATACGCATCAAATTGGAACACTTCATTCAGTTTCCAGAAGTCATTGCAGAACCTCATACTGCTATCAGGCTTAGGTGCAAGGACAACGGGACTGGACCATTGGCTATGAGACTCTTCAATGACTCCTAACTTCAGCATTTTCCTGACTTCTGTCTTGATCTCTTCTCTTTTCACCTCTGGGATCTGGTATGTCTTGACATTCATCTTTCACTCCAGGCTCTGTGAAGATGTGATGGTGAACCTCGGTAGTCCTGCCTGGCTTTTCTGAGAATACATCCTGGTTTCATCTGATCATGTTGATCACTTCAGTTCATTGGACAGGGGTCAATTCCGGGGATGTTCCCACTTGGACATACCGGTTGCTTTCGGGGGGGTGGCAACCCTAGAGTGACCACATGAGCTTCTCTGTCTTGCCAAGGTTTCAACAGGTTTATATGATAGATCTTTTCCAGCTTCCAGCAACCAGCCTGTTGCACCTTTTAGTCGATCTCTCCAATGGCTTTTATTATCTCATATGGCCCCTGCCACCTGGCCAGGAGCTTCTTCTCCACTGTGGGTATGAACACCATTACCCAATCTCCCACCTGGAATTTTTGGATTGTTTCTTGGCGATTGTAATATGTCTGGGCCCCTTGCATCCTCTCTGTGTTTGCACACTCGGGGGGCGGGGGGGCGACTTGGGCTATCCTGTCTTTCATCTGCAACGCATGCTCAATATTTCTCCCTGAGTTCGGCTGTTGTTCCTAACCCTCTTTGGCAATGTCCAATATACCATGGGAGTGGCAACCATATAACAGCTTGAATGGAAAAACCTAGTTGAAGTCCGAGGAACCTCCCTTATAGCAAATATTAGGTACGGCAGCAGGGTGTCCCAGTTCTTCCCATCCTGGTTCACCACCTTTCGTATCATGTTCTGTTAAAGCGTTGGACGAGGCCATTGGTCTGCAGGTGATAGACTGATGTTCTTACAGTCCGTATGTGGAGCATTGCACACAAATCCTTCATTAATTTAGACAAAGGGGGTTCCTTGATCCATCAGGATCTCTTTGGGTATCCCTACTCTAGAAAAAAATTGGATTAATTCCTTAGCTATGGTCTTGGACATGGTGTTTCATAGAGTACGGCCTCGGGGTATCAGATGGCATAATCTAGCATAATCAGTATGTGCTGATGGCCCTGGGCTGATTTCTCCAGTGGGCCTAGTAGGTCCGTAGCTATTTGCTCAAATGGGACTTCGATAATCAGCAGAGGTACCAAAGGGGCCCTTATGTGTGGTCGGGGGCCATGTAATTGGCATTCCGGACAGGAGACACAATATCATTGGACTGCCACATAAATGCCGGGCCAAAAAAACCTCTGTAGAATTCAATCGAGAATTTTATCTACCCCTGGATGGCCCCCGAACAGATGGCTGTGGGCTAGATCCATCACGCCCCTCTGATCCTTGTGCAGTACTAAAAGCTGTTCCACTACTTGCTCTTGGACCTGGTCTACTCTGTATAGCAGATCCCTCTTTATCATATAATAAGGCCCTGGGCCCTTGGCTCTCCCTTCCACAGGGACGCCGTTCACCTCAACTACTTCTTTGCCAATATTGTTATATATTGGCTCATTGGCCTGATCCTGCCCAAAATTCTCCAGTGAAGGTCCAATTTGCCCAGACTCAGGGGGATCTATTTCTGTCTCCCTCTGCATAGTCCCCTTGTCAGCTGGCTTTTCTAACTCTTTCCCCCAGGAGTGTAGGCTTCTGGTTCTGGGCCAAGATTCTCGTTCCCCTCCTCTTTTCTTCCCTCCTTTCTCACCATGTCTTACTGGGCTTTCCAGTGGAAGAGAACAAACTCGGCAAATTCATGGAAGACCAGGGGGTTGCTAAGTATCAAGGTCACCCCATAGCTCTCAGGATTATTACCTTCTTCTGACTCCTTTCCAGGGAGTAGGCTGCCAAACCCTGGGAAGTCTCATCCTACGAGGACTGGATATGGGAGTTTCAGGACCACCCCACTGTCACCTTAGTGGGGTTTCCCAGGACTTCTATTTTTACCAGGATGGTTGGGTAGTAATTGACGTCCCCATGTACACAGGATATTCCTGTGCATTTGGCCCAGAATAGTTGGTCTGCCTGACCAGCTTTCCCGAGACCAGCATGACCGCACTTCCCAAGTCCACTAATACAGTGGTCTCTATGCCATTCATTTTAACTGATCTAGTATACCTATGAGGGACCATCGCAACCCCTACTAGATTTATTAGATCGCAGGGTCCTCCTAGATCTCCCAGGTCTTATATCATGGGCTCTTCTAGATTTGGGCAATCGGCAGCTATATGCCCTATCTCTCCACATGCATAACATCGATACCCTGCTCGGAGAAGCCCCCTATTTTTCAGGCTGTTGGGCCTTACTCCCCAGGTCCTTCTCTGGCAGTCCCCATGTCCCTCTGAGATCTCTGGCCACTCTTCAGCCTCCTTCCTCGCCTCCATAGTTCTGCCCTATGGCAACTTGGGCCCTCGGCACAGAGACTTGCCTCCTATTCTGGAGCATTCCTTCCCCAGTGGTCCAGGAAAGTTCTTGGGCCACTAGGTGTCTCTCTATGAGGGCAACTAGCTCATCATAGGAGGAAGGATCATTTTGACTGACCCATCCTCATCTGTCCTGAGGTAGCCCTCTCATGTACCTGTCCAAAACTATGACTTTCACAATTTTCTTCAGGCCATGAATCTCGGGACACAGCCACTTCTGGGCTAGATGAACCAGGTCAAACAGCTGGGACCTTGGCGCTTTGCTGTCCCAGTATTTCCACTCATGGAACTGCTGGCCCCTTATAACTGTTGTCACGCCAGACCTCGCCAGGATCTCCACCTTCAGCTGGGGGTAATCTGTAGCTGCTTCTGTTGTCATATCAAAATACACCTTCTGGACCTCCCCACACAGAAAAGGAGCAAGCATACTGGTCTTGGGGCCAGGTCTCCTGCAGGGCCATTCTCTTGAACGCAAGGAGATATGCCTCTATGTCATTGTCCATCATCATCTTCTGTAAGTGGCTGCTTGTCCTCAGGGGCCAGGTTCCATGAAGGCCGTGCATCAGAGTGGTCAGGGCCTTTAGCTGGTTCAGAACCTCATGCAGGGTGGCTCGATCCTGGGCCACCTGGCTCATCAGTAAATGATTCATCTCCTGCTGTATTCACACTGACTCCTGCTGAGTAGCCATTTGAACCCTGGCAGCCTCTTGTTGGGCCGCAGTGGCCTGCACCAACGCCTTCACTACATCCTCCTTTTTTTTTTTCCTTCTTGTTGGAGGGGAGTGATTTTCCCTGCCCTGAGATGGTTTGCCACGAAGTCTCACTCAGATGATCCCACCCCTAACACCACGTGTAGCAAGGCACCTTCTCAGTCTGTTTTTAGCCTTGGTGAGATGGGCTTGGGGTAAAATCGTCCCTCTGGGCTGCACAGGGGCAGTCCATTCCTTCTTTCAGCCTGTCTTTAGGACCTGTTTTTCTCCCTTATGAGAGGGAATGCAGCTTCCCGTCCTGGTGAAAGCTCACTGTCTTGCTGCTCCTTACCTACTGGCAGCTTGACTCTTTCTCTCTCTCCCTCATTTCCCAGCAGGGGAGGGTTTAAAAAGGTCTCAGACAGCCCTTAGTTGGAATCAGCTGATCCTAACTGACCTCAGGTAGCTCCCTCTCAGCTGATCCTAACTGATCTCTGGTAATCCTCTTCTCAGGTGAACCTGATTGACCTGTAGTCAGGGCCGGCTCCAGGCCACAGTATGCCAAGTGCGTGCTTGGGGCAGCATGCCACGGGGGGCGCTCTGCCGGTTGCCGGGAGGGTGGCAGGAGGCTCCAGTGGAGCTCCCACAGGCATGCCTGCGGATGGTCCGCTGGTCCCACAGCTCCGGTGGAGCATCCGCAGGCACTCCTGCGGGACATCCACTGGAGCGTGGGACCAGCGGACCCTCCGCAGAGATGCCTGTGGGAGGTCCACTGGAGCCGCGGGACCAGCGAGTGGCAGAGCACCCCCCGCGATGTGCCGCCGTGCTTGGGGCGGCGAAATTGCTAGAGCCGGCCCTGCCTATAGTCACCCCTCCTCAGTTGATAGGGAGGAGGGCCTTTTTACCTTCTGGGACTATTTTCTACCCTCCCCCTGCCTTGCAGTCGTCTGTCCTGAGTTTATCACAGTGTGTATTGGAGGAGGGAGTCTTTCCCTTCGGGTATCAGCGTGCAAGCCCATGCTGGTGAGTCTCTGTGACTAGAGCCTGCAGACTCACCATCCTGATATAGAAGCAGTTCCTGGCTCCAACTCCATGACAGCACTTCCTGTGTTGCTTCCGCTGATTGTGGAATCACATTCTCACCTGGAAGGGCAGAAGGAAAAGGATGAAGGAGATGCTGATGGAGAAGAGAACTTAAGAAGGCCCTGCCTCTATTTCTCCTTCCCTCTCCCAATTACCCTCACTCCATTCCCTCCCAATAGGGACAGAGTCATATTTTATGCTGAGTTTTGGGAGAGATGTAAACACCAGAAAGTAAGCTGTGAGAGTTATTAAAAAATAAGAAAGGTAAGGGGAGGTTCTTTCCCCACCCCACACATCCCTCCAGCTCAGCCTGAAAGAGATCTTTCCTAGCTCAAGAGAATCCCTCCCCTAACCTGGAAACTCCTCTGTCCCCATTTCCCTCTCCAAAACCTTCCTAAAAGGAACTGCTCCAGCATCAGCGTTTGCCCTTACTAGGGGAAACAGAGAGTGGAGAGAGATTCCCTATCAGCAGAGGCTGGTTTTAACCTGTTTCTCAGTGAGGGCCAGGACCTGGGCTAGCACAGTGATCGCACCCGTAGTCTGGGTGCATCTGGCTGTCAAAGGAGAAAATCAGAATGCGCAGCTGTAACTTGCTGTAGTGGGGCCAATTCCTCCTCTCTTTTCATTGCTCATTCCCCATCTGGCCCTCCCGAGGGCTTCAGCTACCTCAGCGGTTCCTGCACAGTCCAGACAGGCCAGGTGTTGATGAAGCCCTGGGGAGGAAAGAAGTGACAGGAGAGTGTAAGCACTGGGATGGGAGAGTTGTTCAGGGACTTTTGTGGGAGGATGAGAACTTAAACATTGGACAGTAACAGATCATGAATCCCCATAATAGTTGAACCTGGCAATATTCTGAGCAAAAAGAGCTCTCAGCCATGCTTGTAGCTGTTTCCCTCACTTCACACTGATCCAACAGACATTCTGGGGGGTTCAGAATGACATATACACAGAATGACAATCCTGGAATCTTATTATATAGGCCTGGTCTACACTACAAACTTAGGTCAACATAAGCTGCCTTGCATCAATCTAGCTGTGTGTAACACCAACAGATTCCAGTTGTTGAGCAGGATCGAATCTGGAACTTCTGGAGCTAAATGCATGAGCCTCTACTGCATGAGCTAAAAGTCACACGGATCTTAACCAAGGCTGTTACACTCTGATTAATCTCTAAGTGGTCTAGGTGCCACTAGAGGGGGACAGAGCACCCACCCAGCAGGCATGGGTTACATGTGCATGTGTTTACAATTAAATTTGCCTCTTACTTATGTAAGTGCCCCATTATGCGGACATCGTAACACGACCATCCCAAACAGCATTGAACCATGGTGGATGTAGTGAGATCGAGGCAGTAACATCACCTCCCTGAGCAGCATTGAGCTATGGTCTATATACTACTCCTGGAGGAAATCTGTGCCACTGCACATGCGCAGAATTTCTGTTCCCCACAGATTTATTTGCTTCCCCACAGAAAAATGACTTTCTGATGGGGAAGCAAAGGGAAGCCACAAAAGCGGTCATGTGACCCTCCCCAGCAGTATGTTTTGGATGCCCAGGGCAGCCAGCAGAGAGGTACATCACTGTGTGGTTGGGGGTGAGACTGGGGAAGACTTGGCTGGTGGCTCCTACCCCGTGCTAGGATCAGCTGCTAGTCCCAGCAGGGCTGGGGAGGATGGGACTTCCTCTTCCCTGCATGGCATCTGGGGCCATGTCAGACCCACCCCCACATTTCTCCCCCGGCTGTAGGAAGCTCTGCAAACTCCCCCATGCTTCCTGCACCCATCACTCCTTAGCTACCAGGGGAGGGATCATTGGAGAGGGAGCTGTTCCCCCATCTACCCAACCCCTGTGCATCCAGACCCCCTCATACCCAGACTCTTCTGCCAAGCCCCCCCCATACCGAGAACTCTCCCCCCCCAATGAGTCCCACTCCCACTGCCCCTGGGCCAGCCCAGTGAACCACCCGTGCCCAGATCCCCACCCTACCGAGCTCCAGCCAGTTGCACCTGGATCCCCACCCCTCTCCCCCAACATCTGGACCCCCCCTTCTGAGCTCTATCCCCCTCACACCCAGACACTCCCCCCACTGAACCCCAACCACCTTCACTTGGACTCCCCTGCAGACTCCAATTACTGTTGCACCCAGAACCCTTCAACAAGCCCCTGTGCATCCAGATCCCATCTGCACACAGATCTCCCACAATCATCCAGATTGCCCTACACAGAACCCTCTCACCCCACACCTGAATCCCCGCACACTAAGCCCCTCCACACATGGATCCTGCCTTGCTAAGCCTGCCTGCCCACACCTGGTGCACCTGGTGTGGAGGGACAGGGCCCTGGGGTGTTTCTGGGGCAGGCCTGGTCCTTGTGCTGTACCAGAGTTGGATGCAGCCTCACTGCTGAGTCTGTGTCCTGGGGGGGGAGGGGAACTGCACAGTGATCTCCCACCTCTGTGCAGCCAGTGCCTGTGCTCTCCCCAATGCCATGCTGGAGCCTCCACATTTATTTAACAAATAAAATTTGCAGAATTTTAAAATATTGTGTGCAGAGTTTTTAAGTTTTTGGTGCAGAATGCTCTCAGGAGTAATATATTGAGGTCAACACAGCACAAGTATATGTTGACACTGCATTACCTATGTTAACTCTAACAGTCCTCCAGCAGCTATCCCACAATGCCCCACTGTGGTCAAAATTATGAACTCCATTGCCCAGGGATCATATACACTGAAAGGACCCTCTTTCTTTTAAAGCCCCACACATTTTTTAAATGCCTTTTCCTGATTGCTCAGCTTGGTGGGTCATACCTAGCAGTTCTCCATTGTTCAGTGTAACCATGATGACTACATGCTCCAGATGTAGCTTGGAGCAGACAAGAGATATTGGATCTCCTGGGCCTGTGGGAAGAAGAGACTGTGAAAGCATAGCTACAAACCAGCCATAGAAACATCAACATCTACAAGCAGATCATTTGGGCGATGCCACAGAAGAGGTAGCACAGGGACCAGAAGCATTGCCATGTGAAAGCAGAAAGAACTGTGGTAGGCATATCCGAAGGCTAGGGAGGCCATCAGTCGATGATACAAACCTGCCACTTTTACAAAGAGCTGCCTGCCATCATTGGCGGAGACCTCACCACCACCATGGATAGTTCTGAGGTGCCCAATCCCACAGGCATGTGGCCTGAACAGCAAGGACAAGGAGGAGATGGAAGAGGAAAAGGGGGAAGATGTGGAATATCTGATGGGGGTCCAGCTATACCACAAGCCAGGATCTGTTTGAGACTCCACCACAGTCTAGTCAGTCCCGGCAGTTGAGCACGGGTGAGCCCAATGTAGTGAAAGGATCTTCGGATAAGTGTGTAAATGTATTTCCCATTATAGTGATGGTGCCCTAAGCTTAACAGGGTAGCTTTCAACTTTGCATTAATTTACTCATGCAAGAAGAGGGAATGATACAACAAAAAGAGGTAGCATTGTCTGCTTTTCATTCCCCTGTAGAGTTAGGCAAGGTGTGGTGGGGGAGAGCAGTTTGTTCATGTACACAGGGATGTCCCTTGAATGCTCCTGAGAGATCTGGATGACACTTTCATGGAGGTACTTAGGTCTCCCAAAGGTGCCTAGGTGTGGCAGCCTTATTTCTTCTTTCATGTTAGGACACTTTCCCACACCAGTCAGCAATTACTTCAGCAAACATCATTGCACTACACAGGCTAGCAACATATGGGCCTGGGCAGCTTCTCAGCTTTCCAGGTTCTGGCTTCATGGAGCTTGTGCAGTGCACATGGAAGCTGGGTAGTGTCTGCAGGAGACAAGTGGGTCATGCTGGCTTATGTCTTGTCTGCGGTGGGGAGTGAGCACTGAGTAGATTCTCCAGCTGGAAAAGAGACCTGTGGCATGATATGCTTGAGAGGAGGGTGTAGGAATTGATCAGTTCTCCTTCACTGGGAAGTAGGCTACACTGGGGCTGGATACCTTGGGGTGGCAGATGGGGGATCTCAGCTATAACAGTGGTATACAAGCCTGTATTATGAATATTCATTACAAGGGGGGTGCTATGCACATCCTGCCCCCGAACATAGTGTGAAAATGGGTCCCTTGGCAAAGAGCAGCTTGGGAGCAGAGAAACTGTACAGGAAAAGCCTGACAGGTCAGCGCTGCCAAAACCAGGCCACTTGCTGAGGGAGCGGTAAGACCTTGGGGCGCCCCCTGGTTGTCAGGTTTTATGTCTTGTTTCAGACACCGAAAGGACACCATTTTCTGGCAGAACTGTTCTAATTCCCTCTGCTGATCCTGATGGCAAAGCTGGACTGAGACTCAGAGACAGAAAACATCATCTTCTCAGCCCCACTTGCATCTGCCTGGGACTTGCTGTTGCAGGTTTCAGCTGTTTCAGTGGTTAGGTGTGTGGTTTGATATTGTCACTAGGTGGGTTCTGGTCTCCAAGCAGTCTCAAGTCAGGGCTTTGCTATCAGCTGTGGCTTTGCCTAGAGGGCATTTTACAGTATGGACAGGTTTTTGAACAGAACTGTAGCTTCATTACCCAGTTCTTTGACCTTGCATCCAGCACAGGGAAGCAGTGAGCACCGGTGAACATGGGGGTCTTTTCTTCAACGACTTCAAGGGAGTTTGTTGATATTTTATACATCTATTAAGCTGTTGAGAGTCCAAATGGACTCCAAATTGGCCCATTGGAGGGGGTGGAGGTCAAGGGTGGCAGGTGATGAAGAAAGAGTAGCCTAGGCCCTCATGAATTGTGACATGTTCTGTGAGAAAATCAGGGAACATATTCTTAGGTGGACCAATGCAGAGTGAGCTCCCAAGAATGTGGGTAAAAGTGTGTCAGTTTTTGGGATGGGAGGGAGGGACGATTCTGGAGTCTGTTCTTATTTCATCCATGTAGTCCATCCCAGCCCTTTCTTTGTGTCCCCAGCAAATTGGAAGAAAGCAAAGGACCAGTTGCTACCCATTTTTGTGGTCTCAGCATCTCAGGTACTAGCCACTTCTGGCTTTAACTTTTTACTGTGTTGCTGAAGCTGTAGTTAGAGCACTTTTTGCAGAAGGCTGGGGGTTGTTGGTGGGGAGGAGTGAGAAATGGGTAATGTCCATAGGAGGGAGCGGAGATAAAACAAGGTGGGAGGCTGGGAAATGAGTGGATTAAACAGCAGAAATTAGGGGTCATTCTAGCCATATGTCTTGTCCCTTGGGAGTGGAGGAGTCAATGGAGGATATCCGAGCACCATGTTTTCTCTCCTGCAGTCTGAGCACAGCCCCCACTAGAGGCAGAAGATGGAATCTGACTCTGTAGCAAATACAAGCTGGAAAAAGCACGTGCATCCCCAAGGATCAAGTCTGAGCCATTAGAATCAGGATTTCCATTCCCCAAGGCAAGGACCCACACCCCTCATCTCAGTGTGGCCCTGCATCCCCCCATTCCCATGTGTTTCTGTGCCCCCACTAAGCCACTCCCCTGTCACTGTGTGGCCCTATGCCTCCTCCCCCCGTGGCTCTGTGCCTTCACTCCCATTCAGCCCCTTCCCCAGTCTGTCCTCACCCACTAGCCCTTATGAGCCCCTGTCTGACTCCCCAGTCACCTCAGACTGGCTGTCTCCCCATAGCCCCTGTCTCCTGACTTGGCCCAACAGGCACTGTGAAGAAGGCTCTGCAAGCTCTTTCTCTTCTCTAGCTGGCTGGGAGAGGCTGCTGTGTTCGAGCATCACAGCTCCCTCTAGTGGGCAAAAGGTGGAACTGCAGAAGTTAGCTTCTGCTGGGAGCTGCTGTTGTGGTCTGTTGCCACAGCGCCCTCTGGTAGGCAAAAAGTGGAACTGCAGCAACTTTTCAGCAGATACTTTTTGCTGCCAAAAAATTAAAAATATGCACAGCTTATTAATTATGCGCACACCCAGTGGCGCAGAATTCCCACAGGAGTACCCCTTTCACTTCTCAAACAGCTGGTAAGAGCTACCTGGGTGGGAAGACCCAGCTCTGGGGCCAGCAAAGCCCTCAGGGAGCAACAACCTCAGGGAGGAACCTCCCCTGGCACACAACCCCTTGCTATCCCTCTCCCTGCACCTGAGCTACCTCCTGCCTTCACAGAGCCCCTAGCTACTCCCTGCCTGCACCCTGAGCTACCTCCTGCCCACACACAACCCCTAGCTAACTCTTGCCTGAACCCTGAGCTACCCCTGTCCACACACAGCCCCAGCTACCCCTCTCCCTGCACCCTGAGCTACTCCCTTCCTGCACGCAGCCCCTAGCTACCACCCTGCCTGCACCCTGATCAGTTTTCAAACTTTTTTAACTGAGCCCAGCCCCCCATTTGAGTTATAATTTTGGTTGCACTCCCCCCAACCCAGAGAGGCTGGATGGTCTGCTGAGCAGAGTTAGGGGGTGGAGGTAGCACTCCCTCCTGGGGCCCTGCCATGCAGAGCTGTCCTGAACCCTACTGGCCTCTGCCCCCCCCAAAAGAAGTCAAACTACACCTGTGCCCGAGCCCCCACCCCACCCCACCTGGCAGCAGAAGCCCAGAGCCCTGAGCTTCAGCACCCCAGAGGGCTAAAGCCCTAAATCTCTCCCACACCCAGTGGCTGAAGCCTGGAGCCCCAAGCCCTTTATAGCATGTTGGGGGGGAGGCTCCAAAAGAAAAAGGTTGAGAACTCCTTTCCTAAACAATTTTATTGAATTAAGTTAAACCTTACTGAATAAAGTTTCAGTATGTTAGAAGTTCATTGTATTATAAAATGCAAATAGTCATGTATTATTCTGAGATTGGCTGGAAATTCCTTAGGAGGAAGACAAAATTAATGCATTCTCTGGGAAGTACTGTGGGCTTCAAAAGATGGTGCTGAACAATATAGCAGATGCAACTGATCTTTTGGAGCAATATGTGTGAAGAGGAATACCTAGGGAATACTGGGAAGGAGGGGATTGCAACCCTGCACTTAAGGACTAAGCCTTCAAAGCTTTGCCCTGAGATGGGACCTTTTGTCTGCTTTGCACAGTTACATGATAACAGTTCAAAGACAAACTTCAAAGGTGTAACTGATTTACTCATGGAAATGCTATTTCTGAGCAAAAGCCGTTATGAACTTGGGTCCACCAGGAAAACCCTGGGTGGGGTTTGAAGGGCTGTTCACTGGCCACAGCCCTTGTTGGAGTTGGGGGGGTGATCTCTAGTAAATGTATTATGTGTTTAGGTTCTTCTGTTGTTTTAAAATGTTTGCTCTGTGATGCTTTTACCTTAAGACTAAATGTGCTGGCTTAGAAAGAGCCGTGTGCCAGCTTAACTGTGGCATTTGCACTGTTTACCTTCTCTGGGGAGAAAAGCAAAGCAGACCAGATTAAGCATTCTGAATTTGCTGAGGAGGTTACAGCATAGGCTGGGAGCTATGCAGCCTGGAAAAGCCATGGTCAGGATGGAGAAAGATGAGGGTCCCCACCCAAGAGAGGTGATGGTTGAGGAGCCAGAGTGAGTGCCCTTACTGACCATAGAGGGAAAATACAGGTACCATTGTCCTGAACTGTGACAAGTGGCTCACACTTCTGTCAGATGTCAGTGCAATGACGCTGTGTAGATCACAGTGCTAGTCCTCTATGTAATGTCAGCACTAGAGTGCTGCAGCCAGCTACTGCATTGATGACAAGGTGGTTGCACATCTGTGTGATGTCAGCACAGTGATGCTGTGATAGCACAGTGGGTTGTTGGGTCACTGTCATGGCAGTGCAACAGGCTGTGTCAAAACATGACAGGATTACATTCTGTAGTGCCAGCACTATGCTGCTGAGACATAACATAGCTCATACTGTTCCTGACAGCTATGCAATGTAATAACAGTGTATAAAAAGGTCCTGCTGTCACTCCTCTGTGACATGGCAAACCAAAATATGTTCTTGTCTCTGCAATGCCAGTGTGGTACTGAACTGGCTGAGCAGTTTCACAGATATCCTGGAGTTTGACAAAGCAGCTGTTCCTTTGTTGTAAATCTTCCCTGGCACATCACAAATGTTCCTGGACTAGCAAAAGGCTTTCCCCATGCTCCGTGTTAACCCCCAATTTCAGTTGTAGGAAATATTTGGAGACATAGGACAAAAGGCAGTGCCATATTTCTCGAAACTATGCTAAAGGCATCCCCATACCATGATAACCTCAGCACACAAGGTTATGAGAGGTAATGCTGCTTTTTTAAATTAACAAAATAACCACATAACTCCAGACATTCTCACTATGTATTCATAGAGTCTAGGACTGGAAGGGACCTCGAGAGGTCATTGAGTCCAGTCCCCTGCCCTCATGGCAGGACCAAATACTGTCTAGACCATCCCAGATAGACATTTATCTAACCTACTCTTAAATGTCGCCAGAGATGGAGATTCCACAACCTCCCTAGGCAATTTATTCCAGTGTTTAACCACCCTGACAGTTATGAACTTTTTTCCTAATGTCCAACCTAAACCTCCCTTGCTGCAGTTTAAGCCCATTGCTTCTTGTTCTATCCTTAGAGGTTAAGGTGAACAAGTTTTCTCCCTTCTCCTTATGACACCCTTTTAGATACCTGAAAACTGCTATCATGTCCACTCTCAGTCTTCTCGTTTCCAAACTAAACAATCCCAATTCTTTCAGCCTTCCTTCGTAGGTCATGTTCTCTAGACCTGTAATCATTCTTGTTGCTCTTCTCTGGACCCTCTCCAATTTCTCCACATCTTTCTTGAAATGCGGTGCCCAGATTCTGCTCTAAAACAGATCTGTGTAAACTCCAGAGAAACTTCACTGGGGATTCATTTACACTTTGTTCATTTATTAGACCAGAATCAGGAGCAGAGTCATATCTGATAGCTTCAGGATGCAATTTTTGAAAGGTTCAAGTTACTTAAAAAAAAAGAGGCTCACAGACAGTCAATAGGACTTGCTCTGCCAAGTCTCTTCAATGATTTAGAAAACCCCAGCCTTAATGACTAAAATGATGTGTTCAGTCAAAAAGAGGGTGGCACCAAAGGTGGTTATGGCTGTTCAGATTTATGCACAGAAGAGGTTTTCCTTTTTCTCTCAATTTTTCTTATCTAAATAAATAAATGTTGGATTGTTTTAATGTATATTTAACCACATAATAAAGAGAAATGTACCAAACAACATAAAGAACAGGAAACACATTTTATTTATATCGCTGAGCTATTGCTGAAGGAGCCTGAAGTTTTGCATTGCCTACATTGATTTTGTGTCTCTCTGTCCATGATTTTATCCCATATCACTGTGATGTCTGAACTCCTTTTAACTGTGTGACCTCAACACTACAAAACAATATGACGTAAGGTTAAAAACTTACTAGTGATATTATGAGCCTCATATTTTGTGTATCCAACTTGTGACACCTCAATGAGGCCAGGTTTTCAGTTGAATAGTTTTTAGATCTGACTGGGCAAACTGTTAGTAGATAGATAGATATGGGGGGAGCTGATGGTGGGCTGAGGGAAAAGAGTGAGTGTGGGAAATCAGGCAGAAAATGCTATTGAGGTGTTGGGGGGCTGTCCATGAACCATGAACCCCCATCCCCAAAGTTAACTACAATGCAAATTTAGGGTGCTCAGCATCTCACTGAATTGAATCCTTAAACTGAAGGGGGGACAGTAGTTCCATAGTTATGGTGTAGCCCAGTTCCCAGTATGCGCCCTACTATCACTACCCAAGAAAACAGACAAATAAAGGTCAATGAGGCTGAAAATTAGTCAGGAACTTCCAGGGTCAAGATAGAATTTTCCCCTTAGGTTTTGTGCAAACTCTCTATTGCACATTTCACCTGCAGATCTCACAGTGCTTTACAGAGGAAGCTGCCATTACCCTGGTTTTACAGATGGTGAAGTGAAGCAATGACATGATCCAGGCTTTCATAGAGTGACAGTCGCTGAACCAGGATTCAGATTTGTGTCTTAACCACAGTGCATCCTTCTCATGTGGGATTCCCATCCATTTCCAAAAGACATTCTCAGCTCCCTTTTCCTTACTCCATTGTGCAGTTGCTTCATTCAACAGGTGTCCATGGATCCTGTGCAAATGCCTGGTTTTCAGAGGCACTGACCTGAACTCAGAGCAAGTTGTGGATTCCCAGGACCTGTGGCAGTGTAGGTAGCCCAGAGGAATGAGTTCTAAACCTGGTGCCATTACTGATTCACTGTATGGCCTGGAGCAAGTCACTTTGTCCTTCTGCCTCAGTCTCCTCACCTGTAAAATAGGGATGATAATACTGGCCCTGCATCTCTCCAGGATTAATTAGTTCATGTCTGTACCGGACTCTGGTGTAAAAAGTGATAGCAGATGCCAAGTATTCTGAAAAAAAACAGGCTGTAGATGTTTCAGGTTGGGCACTTACTATTAGGAGAGACATTTACAAATTCTGGCCTCCCTCTGCCTCTGTTCCCATCTATAAAATGGAATACTGATACACTGCTGCTCATAGGATAGTTGTGAGGGTAAATCCCTTAATGTCTGTCAGGCTCAGATATTCCAACAGTTAGTCTGAATAAGATTTGGGGGCACACATTGGCTTATGTGGATCTCAAGAAACACTGCATTCACTAACTGCCTGAGCACTGTCCACCCAGTGCACTAAGTATCTAATAAGTAATGTTGAACTGTGTGACCTTAACAAACAGAAAGTCTGGTTTACATTTAGTACATTTACTTGTAGGTCCAGTGTGGAAAAAAAAATGATGTGGTCAAACAAAGACGATATCATAACGCATATGCATAAAGGACCTAAATTAAGGTTGCACAGTCAATCACGAGTCCTGCATTTAGTAAATGTCCAGTACTTGATTGGTAACCTAAATACCTTCCTAGTAAGGTGAGGTATTTGAGTGTAAAAAAAGCTTCCACTGCAATGTGCTCAGGTGTTTATGTGATTGGATCAATGATCAGGTCATGCACAATTCAACAAAAGCTGTAACGGACATTGAACGGGTGATTCCTTTATGTGCTAATTTGATTGTCCTTCTGTCTAGGAATAACTGTCAGTGGAATGCTAGAAAAGGGATCTTGGGTTCATGACACTGAACTGTACAGAAAATTAAAGAGGTAGTTTAATGCATTTATTTCATGCGTAATGTAAAATGTTATGGGTATTGCAGAGGCTTTTCCGTTGCTGAAATAAGAGTGACATAAGTTACCTTCCTGCACGGTAACCCTGGTTTTCTCATGGAATCAAATGGGAGCTGCATTCCCTGAGCTCTGACCATCCCCAGCGTGGCAGGACAGCCGCCTCTGGACACATTTTCAGAGCCATTTGTAATCAGTATTTGAACGCACTGCCCTCTGCATGCTCCCAGATGGCCAGAATCCCCGTGGGCGTAACAGACACAGACCTGAGTACGAGACCGTGGCCTCTGGGGGTGAGATGAAGGGATGGGGGTGGCAGCCCAGCGGTGTGGTGAGAGCCTGGCCCGGAGTGACATTCGGGCAGGCCCGGCCAGGCAGTGGGACCCGGTGCGCGGCGCAGAGGGGCAGAGGCTCTGCTGCCTGGGAGCTAGGAACGCAGCGGTGACGAGACACATCAGGTCCCGGCCCGGCTTCACGTGTCCGGGCGAGGCTGGCCGAGCGGTGCTATGGGGATCGCCCTGTGGCCTGGCCCAGGGACCCTCCCGCACGCACCTCCGGGTCCGGGATCCCGCAGCCAGAGCGGCCGCGCGATTCCCTGGCCATGGTGCTGACGGGCGCCGGCAGCGCGGCGGGCTCCGGCGCACCAGAGGAGATGGCTCCGGCCCGCAGCCAGCCAGCCCCTGCGCGTCCTGGGGAGATGCACACGCAGCGTGTGCTCGGGTCACTAGCGCAGGCTCCGGGCGTGTCCCCCACCGCTGCCCCCAAGCATCGGGAGAGCCCAGCTGGCGGCTGGAGCCTGGTATTGGGGCCGCCTGGCTCTCCAGGAAGGCGCTGTGGCCCTGGACGCAAAGTGCTCCCTGCCCACAGCTGAACAATGAACCCATGAAACAATGAACATATTATAATGGCTGAACATTGAGGGGTGGAAACTGAAGCCAGGGACTCCCCTTTGCTGCCTCCAAACCCCCGACATCTTAGCCCCCGAAAGTGGCCCGGGCCAGGGCTTGGGGAGTGACTGCATCGCCTGTTCCTTGGGATGGCTCCCCGCTGGGCTGGGGTGACTTAGCCTCCCCAGCCAGGGGCCTGGGCCATTGGAGAAGTCATTTGAAATAGCCCTTTGATGGGGCCCCTTAGCTCCTCCCCAGTGAGGAGGACAATGGGCTGCTGGCTGGGTATAAAGGGCCTGAGAAGCGGAGAGCAGCAGAGCGCCCAAGAGGGGACATGGACTCTGCCCCGGAGCTGCAGGAAGCCTTTGCAGCTATGACTCCAGAGCTCTGGGAACTCATCCCGCTCGTGCTCGACCCAGCACATCTCGACAGCAACAGCAGCGGTGGTGGTAGCCAGCCCCACTCCCTGGGGCCCGGCGGCTCCATGGATGGACTGGTGGCGAGAGCGGGACCAGGCTGGCATGGTCCAGGTGAGCTATTGTGGGGCTGGTTGTCAGGACGGGAGCTGGGGGCCAATGCAGGGGTCTTGCTCAGAGCTGTTCTGGCAGCATCGGTCTGTGGGGCTGAGGCTCAGTCTGCTCTGCAGGGCTTTACCCTGTCCTCTCTCTAACTGACTGTACAATGGGCTCCCACCATTTGCCGCAGGGAGCCTGTTTCTCAGTCAAACAGATGCCCACTGGGAGGGAACGATTCCTGCCCCCTAGCCCGGAACGAGAGCTTTGCTCAGCCCCATCGCCCTTTACCCTGAACTGTCTCTGCCTCCTCACGCCCCCTAGGCAGTCCCTCTGCCTCCCTGGGGTTTGCGTCTTCCTCTGATCCTTCTCCTCTCTTCTTCCTTTGGATTTACAGCAGGGATCGACCCCAGAGAGGGATGCATGGCTTTGCCCTGGGTTCCGTCCATTGCTGCTGGGACCGATGTGGTATCTGCTATCTCTAGCACGGATCCCCCTCACAGTCAGTGCGGAGAGCAGCCGAGGAAGTGGAGGAAGAGGAAGAGGAACTTGTACAGCTGGAATCAGCTGCACATCCTGGAGTCCTTCTTCCATCGAGAGAAATATCCCAACCTGCCTCAGGCTGAAATGCTGTCGGGGATGACGGGACTCACCTACCAACAGGTATGTCCAGCCCCTCACTCTGGGGCTCTGGTTGATCCTCTATCTGCCTAAGGGACAATTTGCCTTGTGTGGTTTCTACAGCCAGGGCACAATACGGAGCTATAGCAGAGGTTGGGGGGAATGGAGTGGTGCTGGGATCTCGGTAGCTCAGAGAGGTGCTAACAGTGGGTCTGGAAGTACTGGGGCTGGGAAGACAGTCTCTGTGACCTGGAGGGAGCAGGGGAAAGGCTCTGGGGTGGTGAGAATCTTTCATGCAACCAGACAGCTGTGAGGGATCCTTCCCTCTGACCCTGCCTCCCATTCTTCATCTAAGTCCATTGAGATCTGCTGACATACACACATCTCTTCTCTTCTTCTCAAGGCCTGGGGAGGGGAACAGCCTTTTGCAAAGCCTCCCGAGAGGAGGGCAGGAGGGAGGGTAAAAGGGACAGACATCGAGGGGTCCCTGCGGTTCTTTCTCTGCCAGCAGTTCCTTCATTCCCTCTTCTCTCCAATTCCAGATCCGGATTTGGTTCCAGAATAGAAGAGGGAAGCACCGGAGACTTTACACTGGAGAAAGGACACCAAGGAGCAGCCTCTGTACCCTGCAGGTGAGAGCTTGAGAGCTACACACAGACACAAACACACTTCCAGTCACCCCCACAGACACATGCTGAGTGTCCCCCACCCACGCCCTCACTCACCCACAAAGACACTCAGACTGCGAGATGCCTCAAGGAGCAGACATCCGCTCACACCTGCCAACAGACACACGGGCACTCTGAGCCTTTTCCAAAGGGGATATTCACTCGTATCTGGCCAGTGCTTTGAAGACACAGGGCCAGATCCTGTGTGTGTGTAAAGCTGGGCAGCTCCAGTGAGTACAGTGCAGCTACACTGATTGCCAGGAGTTGGGGCCTGGCCTGTGAAGTTCTGGGTATCTGCCGAGATCTCAGCATTACACTGATCTCCCCTCTGGGCTGTTTCCTTCCTGCCCTGTCAGATCTGTTGGGGGCTGGTTTATGGGCAATTGGAACCCATTTAAGGGTCAGATTTCTCCCCTCAGAGCATCCCAGGTGCAAGTAGGTTCACCACTTGTAAGTCACCTTGGGATCCTCTGGCAAAGAAGATCCTGAAGAAATATCTGGGGCAGAGCTATTAGTGCTGCTAGCAGTGAAGAGAGATGAGCCCTGGGAATCGGAGCAGGGCTCTGAGCTCTCTGGGTTGTGTTTAAATGTTCTTCTTTCTCTTCCCTACAGGCCCAGCTCTGTGCACACTCCTGGCATGCTCCATTCTCCCCGTTTCACTGGCCAGCGCTTCCTGGATCCCCAGGACCTGATCCAGGGATGCAGTGGGCTCTGCAGGGTCCAGCAAGCTCTGCCTTTGACTCCAGAATTAACCTGCCTCCCCTCCAGGCCTCTTCCATGCCTACGGATTTCCAAGCCTACAACACATGGACCCCACAGACCAGCACAGGAACCTCGCCCACTGCTGTGCACCCTGTGACCATCAACTCCAGCTTCCTCCACATCTCTCAGGTTCAGTCCATGGAGTCTCTGGAGCTGTCACAGTTGATCAATGATGGTGAATCCCTGCTCTCTTCGTTCTGTATGGATTCCCAAGTGAATTCGCAGTGGGGGGCCCAACCATGGGGTTATGCCAGCTCTGGTGACACAGAGGGAGTAACTTCAGCCCCTTACTCTGGACTCCCCACTGACTCTATTTCCTAGCCTGAGTCAGGGAGTTTTCATGCTCCTCCACTCCCAAGGAATATCTGACACTTTTCACTAGTGAGACCAACAAGACTTCTGCAGACTCGAAGATGAGATCTGGACAGAGGGAGAGGGACAGAGCTGTGGTTTCAGGGTTTGTACAATGCTGTGCAGATGTGCATTTCTTCAGTGATATGTTAAATGTGACAATGAATTCATTATGTTGATTTAGTTTTGTTATTTTCCAATAAAGCAGTTTTAAATAATCAGAGAGTGGTTCTGGTACTATTCCTGAGCTGTAAACAGGTCCATCTCCCAGAACTTCTAATCACCATGAATAATTAAAATTCACACTCCTGCTACCCTAGAAAGGACAATAACATTTGTGTGGGTTTCCTAAGGCTGCAGTGTCATTAGCCTATCCCATCTCCCAGCCCCTGGCTAAGGCTGGGTTCTGTGATAATGGGGCAGGGGAAAGTGGGGGTATTTTTGAGAGTCTGTCATAGTGACTCTGGTTTATGATCACCAGACATTTACTACCAAGGGCCATGGGAGCTAGGCTCCTTTGCTAAGGCCCTGAATCAAAAACTTCACAGGGGCAGCATCAGTGGGGCTTAGGAGCTAGTTCTGTTAGCCTTGAAAAGTCTCTCTAGTATCTCTTCCTGCCCATTCCCAATGTTTTCTCCATGATCTCTGTGCCACCAGGAAAACCTTCTGGGCTCCTGGTGGGTCTCCCTGTTCTGGGCTTAGGGAGGGGGACTTTGACTTTCTCCCCCAGAGACAAACTTCCAGCAATAGCAGCTGAAACCCTTGTAGGTGAGAAGGAAGGTGGGATTAAGGTCCTTCCTGCACTGCGATCAGAGCCAGGCCAGCCACTGCCTGGGTTAAATAGGGCTTCAGCTAGAACAGCTCTTATGGCAATATAGGCAGAGTTAGAGCACTGTCTGCTCTGTAAATGTGTCCCCCATCCCAGACGTGTGCTGGACTTGTGCCTCACAAACACAAAGCCTCTCTGAGCCTGCAGACATGTGCTCCATACTCCACCTGCTTCCCTAGTGCCTGCTTCACATTCCGAATGCAATGCTAGGTTTCTGGAGGCTGAGGACTGGTGGGATACCTGGCTCTGGTCATTTGGATGCATTGGGATATTGTGGTTAGAACAAAAAGGAGGGGTGGTTCTTAGTGAGATAATAAAAACGTCATCATGATACACTCCAATTAATCCCCACGTGGGTTCCCAGCTTCTGCACAGTATTTCCGAAACTGCGAGATAGTAGCCAGGGGCGGTCTTTGCATCCCACTTGGCCGTAGAAGACACATCCCCGGGAGCCTCTCTCCATGGTCCTGACATGGCGCAGACAGCTCTGCACATTCCTGTGGGTCAGGCACAGAGAGGCAGTGGGGAGCGGGAGGAGAACGTGCTTTGCCAACCACATCTCTGGGAATGAGGGACGCCTGGGGATAACTCACACACAACATGCGTCAGGTATTAGCAGGGCCCATGCTCGTCCTGCCCTGCCCATAAAGACAGTAAATGCCCACAGACTGCCTGAAGAAGGAAGGTATAGTGGGAGACAGAGAGTTAGGTACAGAAGTCAGGACAGGGCACAGGGAAGCTGTGTGCTACAGAGGAATTTGGAGAAGCTGTTCTACTCTGGTGCTGCCCTTCATACTGGCCAGTCTCCCCCACTCTGTGTTCAGTCAGTATCTGTTCCCATGCCAGGGGAATCAAGCTCAGGGAACTCATACATTCCTCCTTCGACATAGATCCTTCCCCCAGCTTCAACCCACAGCATGATTTCTGCTGCCTGGGAGTGAGAAAAATACCTTCTTCCCCCAGCTCAGCGTTATTCTGCCAGAACCAGACCGGGAGTAAGCTTGAAAGGCATTAGCTGCTTAAATCATTGGTTTACTATTAGCCATTTATATTATAGTAGATGCCTAAGGCTCTCTAGTGCTGGGATCTGACCAAATAGAAAACGAGACAGTCCCAGCCACAGAGAGTTTACAGTCCGATCCCACAGGAACACAAAATATAAGGCCCTCTCTAACATGGGACTCTAATTCAGGGGTGCGCACAACAAGTTTTTTGGTAGCCTCAGGGTGTGGCCATCAACTCTTGCAGGTGGCTGCTCTGACAATTTTTCCTAAAATACTTAATTAACATTAGGAAAAACAAATCAATATGCACAAATACATGCCCAAATCATTTTAATGTATGTAATTTTTTTTTAGTTTGGTTTGGGGCTTTGTTTTTCGTTTTTTTAGTTCAATAATACAAATAATGTACAGTTGTCTCTATTCTTTACTGGACCTAAACAGAATAAACCCAAAAATAAGGTGATCTGCATGTTCTTGTCTTTTGTTGTTGTTTCTTTTGCTTTTTTTGGTTGCTTTTTGTAGACTTGCTAGCTAGTAAGTCTGCTGCTATGAAAAATGATATTTGTATGTTTGTTAATATTATTTTTCATAGCTGCAGACTTGCTAGCTAGCTGGGAGGCAGTGAAAAGTGATATTAACAAACATTCAAATGTCACTTTTCACAGCAAATTTACAATGTTGTGCTGCTGCAGCAAAGCAAGCTGCTGGACAAATTAAGCCTTGGCTGGGGAGATAGGTAGCAAGGCTGTGGGGGCCAGGGTGTTGGATGGGGGGCTGTTGGAGGCAATGGGGCCAGGGCCAATGGGCTGGGGGAGGCAGTGGGGGCCAGCAGGTCCAGACTGAAGCCCTTTGATCAGGGACCAGAGCCCTCTGCCCCCTGGCTGAAGCCTGCCGTCCATCACCTGCCACCCCATGGCTGAAGCCAGAAGCCCGAGCTCCACCAGCCTCAGGAAGGTGGGGAACTCACTGCCTGCTCCTCCAGCATTTCTGGCTCTAGAGGGTAACCTAGAGTAGATGGAAGCAACCCAGGGTCACTCTGAGCTGGACTGTCCTGCTGCAGCATCTCTGGAGGCCCAGCAGCATTTGAACAATGGAAGTTTACACATTTCACAGCTTGCATTTACAGGGATACCTGCTGGCTGATTTCACGCTGAGCCACCTGCCTGAGGCTGCAGCTAGAGAGAAACAGGCCAAGTTCGGGTCTGTACTATTGTGCTATAAATCTGGAGCTGTATCTTTGAAACCAGTGCACTTACATCAGATTGACACCGGTGTAACTTGGACTACAATCTGGCCTACAAGCTTTCTAGTGCCACTTACAAGGCTCCATTCCTGGAGATGGAACAGGACTAAGGGAAATCACTGAGAGCAGGATGGCCCCAACCATGGGACAGTGCTGAGAAGACCAGTGACATGGGCTTATTATGGTATGTGTGGGCCATATTCACAAAGGTATTTAGCCACCTAAGAGCCAGGTTTAGGCTCCACTGTAACGCAACAAACATCTGCCAACCACCGTAAGTATCTGAACTCGTTCAGCACATACATTTTCAGGGTAAAAGTTCCCTCAGCATCAAAGTTTCTGCCTCTGAGAATGCACTTTGCTACCTGGCCCAAGGCCAGTGCTTCCAAATAGTGAGTTCCAACAAGGTTCTAGAATAGTTGCAGGGCCCTAGGCAATCATACACTTCTCACAACCTGCTTCAGAAGGGAGGCAAGGGTCAGACAGCAAGCCGCCCACAGTCACCCCCACAGCAGCAACTTCTATCCCATGGGGCTGGGCCCCTGTCATAAACAGATAGCTAAGGGTTAATGTTTCTTTTGCCTGTAAAGGGTTAATAAAGGGAACCAAACACGTGACCAGAGGACCAATCAGGAAACTGGATTTTTCAAAGCTCAGGGAGGGAATTTTTTGGATGTGTGTCCTTTGTCTGTCTCTAGTGCTCTCTCAGCTCTGAGAGAGGATCTCTCTACCTTCAGGCTTTCTAATCTTCTGTTTCCCAGTTGTAAGTAGAGGTATAAGACAATATAGGTTTTTATATTGTTTTTGTATTTACATGTGTGGTATTTTGCTGGAATGTTTTAAATTGTATTTCTTTTTGGTTAAGGCTGTTTATTCATTTTTCTTTTAAGCCATTAACCCTGTATATTGTCACCTTGATACAGAGACCATTTTTATGTATTTTTCTTTCTTTTTATATAAAGCTTTCTTTTTAAAACTTGTTGGATTTTCTTTTCTAGTTGAGGCTCAAGGGGATAGAAATCTCTGTGCCAGGATTACGGTCTCTCTCAGGGAAAGACTGGGAGGGGGATAAAGAAGGAGGGGGGAAGGTGAATTGTCCTCTCTGTTTTGTAATTCAAGGAGTTTAAGTACAGTAATCTTCCAGGGTAACCCAGCGAGGGGAAGCCTGGGAGGAGGTAAAGAGGGGGAAGGGAAATGGGTTATTTCCCTTTGTTGTGAGACTCAGGCCCGTCTTCCTACTCCAAGCATGAGTGGCCCTGTAACTCCATGCACCAGGTAGCAACACCAGGTGCTCACTCCAATTTGGCCCAGATATCCCTCTGTCAATGTCTGAGACTATGTCTACACTAGAAATGCGACAGCAGCACAACTGCACTACTGTAGCATAGACACTGCAGTGATGGAAGGTGTTCTTCCATTGCTATAGAAAATCCACCTCTCTGTGAGGGGGTAGCTAGATCAATGGCGGAATTCAGCCATTGACCTAGCCCTGTCTGCCCTGGGGGCTCGTCTTCATGTACAGAGGCACAGCTGCATTGCTGTAGCGCTTTAGTGAAGACACTACTAAGCCAACAGGACAGCTTCTCCCAACAGCATCATTAATCCAGTCCCAGAGAGGCAGCACTTGTGTTGGCAGGAGAAACTGTCCTATTTGACATAGCATTGTCCACGCTGGGGGTTAGGTCAGTATAACTATGTTGCTCAGGGGTGTTTATTTTTAGTTATACCAATACAGGTCTGTAGTGTAATCCTGGCCTGGGGTGTAGATTAGTTTAGCTCCATCTCTCAGGGCTGTGAGTTTTTCACATCATTGAGCGAGCTGCCTGTGGTATTATGCACCCTGATCCAATGTGTTCAAAAGTGCTCTCTCCAGCCCCTCAGGAACTCCTCAGGCTTGGCTAGCTGCATCTGGGGCAGCTATGACAAACAAAGGTTATTTCCTTAGTGGTCCCAGTGGGGATTATATTGTGAGATCACTGCCCTTGGCTTTGACGAGGCAGAATATTGTAAATATTGAAGTGTTCATTTTATAGAGCTGTGTATTACATCAGTGAGGATGTTTCAAGCTTTGGGACATAGGTAGGGCAGGCAATTAAAATAGATTCACTGTGACTTTACAGTCTCTCCTGGGCCAGATCTTTCCATCCCACTGTTGTGAGGATGAAGGTTGGGGGTTAGGGAACACAGAGAACCCCATGAGACAACCAGGGATATGCATTATTAAAGGAAGTGATGTGATTAGTATAATCCTTATCAACGCTGACATTTTTTCCCCACAGCAATAGTCATTAAATGTAAATAATACAAGTTTCGTTTCTTTTAAGATACAGGTAAGGATCAGAAATATCTTTCTGTACCAGGGCAGCTTCCCTTGCATGTGATTAGGCAGAATTTCAGTTACTGGGAGAGAGGAAGCATAATCACATTAGCAGATAATGAGATCACTGACTGGTGTGAAGTTCAGGTCCAACAGCACCTCTCTATTTACAGACATGCAGTGGCCAAACTCTGCCTGCACAGGCATGAGCACAGAGCTAGCTGCAGGACTTGATTAGAAAAAGCCCCTCCATGGATAGTCTCTTTGGTTCACAACCTCTGCTACCAGCCCAACCGATGCTGCTCCTGTGAAGTTTGTGGTTCAAGGCCTCAGTGAAGCAACTTTGCTCTCACAGCCCTTGGAAGGATTATTATGATCAGCAAATCTTTGGCAATTAAAAAAGAGTCACTGTGAAAGACCCTCCCCTGGCTATAGCTGAACCCTGCCACAGGGAGGGGCTGAGAGAGGGGCTAATATTGTGACACCAGCACTTTTGGTAAACCCAAACAATTGATATTGAGCCATTTGTGGGTTTTGGGAGGGAAGGGGGATTTTAATTTGTTGTGGCGAGGAAAGGTTATGAGGGCTGGACCTGATTATAGCTCAGGAACTGTACAAGAAACACTCCCCGATTATTTAAAACTGGTTTATTATAAATTAACAAAACCACAGTAAGATAATAGATTCACTCTAACAGCAGAAAAGCATCACTGAAATGAGAGAGACCCTCCCAGCATTCTACAAACACCTAAACCACAGCTCTTTCCCTCTTCCTCTGCCCAGCTTTTAGCTTAGAGCCTGAAGGAATCTTGGTGTTTTCATGAGTGAAGAGTGTCAGATATTCCTCGGGAATGGAAGAGCCTGCGAACTCCCTGACTCAGGCTGGGAAACAGAGCCACTGGTGGGTCCACACAGGAAAGCTGAAGTTACTTCCTATGTGTTAACATGCGTCCATGAAGAGAGCAGAGTGATTAACAGTGACAGCTCCAGTCAGAGACTGCACGGACTGAATCTGTGGGTAGTGGAGGAAGGAGAGTCAATAGTCACTGGTTGCATAGCAGGGGGAGAGGTTTCTAGCCTGGTTTCTAGGGCATATGTGTTGTAGTCCTGGAACTACATCTGGGAGCTGGCTGGAGGGGAGGCAGGTGGATTTTGGAGTCAAAGGCAGAGCTCGCTGGCCCCTGCAGAGCCAATGAAACAGGGAGAATGGATTATGTCTGGGGTCTCCACAGAACTGGCTCTGTAAGGAAGAGAAAGCAGAAAATGTAATCACAACCCAGAGCCCTGCTCTGATTCCCAGGGCTCAACTCTCTTCACTGCTAACTGCACTAATAGCCCTGCCCCAGATATTTCTGTAGACTCTTCTTTCCCAGAGGATCCCAAGGTGACTTACAGGTGGTGAACCTATTTGCACCTGGGATGCACTGAGGGGAGAAATCTGATCCTTAAACAGGTTCCAATCCATAAACCAGCCCCCAACAAACCTGACAGGGCAGGAAGGAAACAGCCCAGAGGGGAGATCAGTGTAATGCTGAGATCTTGGTAGATATCCAGCATTTCACAGGCCGCGCCACAACTCCTGGCAATCAGTGTAACTGCACTGTACTCACTGGAGCTGCCCAGCTTTACACACACACAGGATCTGGCCCTGTGTCTCCAAAGCGCTGGCCAGATACCAGTGAATATCCCCTTTGGAAAAGGCTCAGAGTGCCCGTGTGTCTGTTGGCAGGTGTGAGCGGATGTCTGCTCCTTGAGGCATCTCGCTGTCTGAGTGTCTTTGTGGGTGAGTGAGGGTGTGGGTGGGGGACACTCAGCATGTGTCTGTGGGGGTGACTGGAAGTGTGCTTGTGTCTGTGTGTAGCTCTCAAGATCTCACCTGCAGGGTACAGAGGCTGCTCCCAGGTGTCCCGTCTCCAGTGTAAAGTCTCCAGTGCTTCCCCTTCTATTCTGGAACCAAATCTGAATCTGGAATTGGAGAGAAGAGGGAATCAAGGAGCTCCTGGCAGGAAAGGAACCTCAGGGACCCCCTCGATGTTTGTCTCTTACCCTCCATCCTGTCCCTTAATCAGAGACAGGAGAAACCAGAGCCCCAGAATGAGGGGTTGGATATACCTGGTGGCAGGTGAATCCCGTCATCCCCAATAGCATTTCAGCCTCAGGGAGTTTGGGATATTTCTTTCCATGGATGCACAGCTGATTCCAGCAAAAGTAAAGAAGGTTGTTGATCCTTTCTGCTTAGTGTTTCTGCAATGTTGGCTTCTTTCTGATTCTGCCAAGTCTGAACTTTCATTACCAAACGAAACGTAGAGTTTCAGCCACCACTTTGAAAAGAGCTGTGCTTTGCAGGGTTTATTCAGCCTTGCAGAAACTGTCTGGCCTACACCTGCCGCAGGAAAGGTGACAGCTTGTGTCACCGTCAACCTAGTGCAGTGTTAACTCTGCCACCTAATTCATCTCAATGAGGTGAGAATTCCAGCCCCCGCCTTCCCCAGGGCAGTCCTGTCAAGAAGAGGGTAGTTCAAAGGTGGTTGTGATTAATCGCATGTATTCACAGATTAGATTTTCTGGCGTTTTTAATCTTCCAGGGCTTGATTTGGCAACCTGAATAACTCATTCGTAAGGTGGTTTTTTTTGATGCAATAATCGCTTCCCTTGGAATGCGATCAGGTATGATGTGATTGACTCACTGATCATTTGATGCACAGGCTGAGTTCCACAAAACCTGTAACAGACGTTGAACTTGTGATTCATTTATCTGCTAATTTGATTGTCCTTCTGTCCAGGAATAACGGCCCGTGGAATGGAAGGCAGGCTGCAGGGAGACGGGGAAAATAAAGTATGAGTTGAATGTATTGACTTCATGTGTAATGTACAAATGTGGTGGTGTTTACAGAGCTAAAGCCACCATTACAAAAACAGGAATTAGGGAAGTTACCTTAGTGCAGTGTAGCCTGGGGTCCTCATGGACTCAGAGGGGAGCTGCCCTCCCTCGGCCTCGCCCTTCATCCCCTGAGTGACACGTGCAGCCTTTGGACCGGGGCCCATTTTCAAACTACTATTTAATTGCTATTTTGATTTACCGCCTTGTATCTAACCCTTCATATCCAGCATCCTCATGGGTGTAACACACAGAGATTAGCGTAGGAGAGGGTGACATTTACCGCTAGAGAGACGGGGTGACAGTGGGGATTAGCCTGGAGCCTGGCCCGGAGTGACATTCGGGCAGGCCCGGCCAGGCAGTGGGACCCGGTGCGCGGCGCAGAGGGGCAGAGGCTCTGCTGCCTGGGAGCTAGGAACGCAGCGGTGACGAGACACATCAGGTCCCGGCCCGGCTTCACGTGTCCGGGCGAGGCTGGCCGAGCGGTGCTATGGGGATCGCCCTGTGGCCTGGCCCAGGGACCCTCCCGCACGCACCTCCGGGTCCGGGATCCCGCAGCCAGAGCGGCCGCGCGATTCCCTGGCCATGGTGCTGACGGGCGCCGGCAGCGCGGCGGGCTCCGGCGCACCAGAGGAGATGGCTCCGGCCCGCAGCCAGCCAGCCCCTGCGCGTCCTGGGGAGATGCACACGCAGCGTGTGCTCGGGTCACTAGCGCAGGCTCCAGTAACGTGAACTGTGTCTCTTCCCTGTGTCACTTGCTCTAGGGAGGAGTTTCCCGGTCTCATCCTCACGCGGTGTTAATATTCCCATTAGACTACGTGGCGATTTCTTAGCGCATGGTTGGTGCGGCAGCCACTGAAGGCTCATTTCCTCCTTGAGGCCATGTTGTATCTGGAATTGTTGGAAAGATTTGAACTACAGCAGCTAGAAATGCAAAGTTCTAAAAGTATCATCCCTTCAGCCAGACCCTGCTGCCCCAGCACTTCTCAGATCTCAGGTCAAGTCTGCTCCTTTCATTTAGAGATTTCCTCAGATTTGAGTGCAAGGAAGCCACTGATTTCCACCCGGTTTTAGTTTGCTTTAAACATGGCAGCAATTCACTAACATTTCAATAGGTGCAGGGGCACAAAATGGCTGAAATCCCCTTCTCCTCCCACCCTCATTCCTCACCCAAGGGACACTCACCAAGTTCCTTGGCCTGGGTTTCAGCGGTGCTCCAAACCCACAGCTCTCAGCAGCACTGAAGGTTGGAACACAACATTCCCCGTCACCTCCCTCTCCCAGTGAGGTGGCTCATTCTCTATGTGCTCCTCTGGAGGTTACTACAGTCTCTCTGGAGGGCTGTTTCTTAGTGGCCACTTACATGACTTAATGCTGAGTATATTTAAAATATGTAATAAATGTACTCTGTATTCAGACCTACTGTTTCTCTTGTTGGTTAGCCAGACATCCAGTATAGGATGGAGGGAGTGTGTCCATGACTCATCCCCAGCTGGCACAAGGGTGCTCTAGATATAAACACTACAGACACAGGCAAAGCCCAGAGAGAAGAAGCCAGGACAGAACATGGAGTTGCTTGATCTCCTCCAACTGATAAAGCCAAAGCCTGTTGAGTGCTGGAGCTCCATGGATGGAGTTCTGAAGACTGCAAGAATTGGTACAGAGAACTCAGGTGAGACAGTCTAGGCTCTGGTTGTTGGGATGGGATGATGGGAAAGGAGCAGCTAGGTCAGTGTAGAATTTTCTCCTGCTGTCAGTTGTGCTGGGCATTGCCATTGTCTACCGGTAAACAGAGAGACTAGCCACAGTCAGATGTAGCTGCACTGTTAAGGTGTTTCTCATTTTGTTCAACTCCAACCCATTTACTTACCCTCAATGGCCCCTGAATAACACCTCTCCTTTCCTGGCACTTAACCCTCCTGACACATCTCCCCTTTCGTCTCTCCTTCAGATGAAAACAACTCTGATGCATTCAGGAACACTCCAGTCCCTGGCCCACCCATGTGCAGTTGCTGGAAGCACTGAGGGAGCTGCAGACCCCAGCAGGGAGCCAAATGTGGAACCTCGTGCCAGGAAGAGAAATTGGCACCAGTATAGCGAGTTGCAACTGAGCATTTTGACCTTTTCCTTTGAGAGGCAAATGCACCCAGCCTACGGTGGGATCATTGTGCTGGCCCAGGCCCTGGCCCTCACTGAGAAGCAGGTAAAACCAGCCTTTTCTGGTGGGGAGTCTCCCTCCACTCTCTCAACCTCCCAAAGTCAAGACAAACTGATGCCGTTGCAATTCCTTTAAGGAAGATCAGGGGAGGGAAATGGGGACCAGAGGGGTCATTATCCAGGCTTGCAAATGTGGTAGGTGTCCAGTAACCATTCTCTCAACCCAGAAAGGGATTTCCTGAAGGAGATTTCTGGCCAGTGGAGGTGTGGGGAACCTTTCCATCTTTCTCTTAGTCTTGTACTTTACTCTTTTGCATATTTGCCTCCTACTCTAAAACACACCATGCAATATGACACTGTCCCTATGGGGAGGCAGAGGGAGTATAGTGGGCAGAGAGGAGTAGCTCCCACTTCCGTCAGCATCTCCTTCATCCCTTTCCTTCTGCCCTTCCAGGGGACTATGTGGTTCCACAATCAGCCGAAACAGCACAGGAAGTGCTAATGGAGACAGATCCTCTAGGGGGTGCTTCTGTATGGGGCACCTGAGTCTGAGGGCTCTAGACATACAAACTCCCTAGCACAGGCTCACATGCCCACACCTGAAAGCACAGGTGCCTGGTCACTTTACAGTACAGGGCTGTGAGAGTGACACATTTCTGATTGTCACTAGGGCCTGGATGCCGGTGTCCGTAAGTGTCTGATGGACAGAGTCTAGCCTCTGCCCATAACCCCTATGGAGGGAGATCTCTAAAGCAAGGGAGCTGGGCAGTAGACAGCGAATTGGGGCATCTGACTTTGTGTTAGCCTATTAGTGGATATTGGCAGAGGGAAAAATGGTGACATGGCACAAGGGGTGAGAGGGAGCATTTACTATAGCTGTCCCCAGGCAGTTGTTAGTGCTCCTAGAAAGCTGTGGCCCATCTATTCCATATTAACGCTGGGTTTTGAAATAAGCTGAATGACCCTGGGACAATGCCCGGCTTTCACTAAATACCCATTAGTTAGATATGGGCATGAGTGTCTGAGTTAGAGATCAGGCATTGCTTCAGCATCCAGCAGGGTGGTACTGGGCTGCTGGACACTGCACTGATCCTCAGCAGGTCAGTTCCATGGTACTTTGTACATGAATAAGCCCAATGTCTTGCCTAAATGCCTCCTCACAGGTATTTCCCTTTTGTCCCTTTGCAGTTCCATCCCTCCCTTCCTATGGCCCTTCACCTCAGTGACACTGGGGCACAGTAGCTGCCATGTCCTGCCCCGGAAGTAGCATTTCAGCAGGTGCCACATTCATCGCTGGGACCTCTTCCTTGTGGGATGAGGCTCAGATCTGCCCAGCTTTTGATTCAATCTCTTCTTGTCTCACCAGGTGTGATGAAGTTCTAAATGCAAAGCATGATCTCATCCCGTGCCACACCAGCCCTGCACTTCCAGGCATGATAAGAGATGCAACAGCCTCCCCAGAGAGCAGCAAGCACCAGGAATACCTGGATGGTGGGCAATGACCATCCTTCTTATCCAGAGGTTCAGCACCAGCTTCCTACACTGACTATCTCCAGGGGCAGCTCCTACGATAACACTCAGAGGACTCTCAGCAACCTATGGGCAATTGCCAGAATGAGGCGCAGGGGAGCTGTCACTGCTACTGGATCACTACTGAGCTCTAAAACTGTTACTGTGACTATTAAATCTCTTTACTTTTACCCTCTTGTTACTCTTTTTCTTCACAGCCCTGTTTAAGGATCATAGGCTTCTCTCGAGGTTTGCGGTCACCACCCCTGTCAGCGAAGTAGACACAGAAAAGACACAGACATTTGAAAAACTCCTGCCTTGGCCAGAGAAAAAATAACAGACCCAAGGCAGCTTCCCCTTCGTTACCATATTTGAGAGGGAGTCTTATGCTGTCCCCCATGGCATATGACTGTAAACTCTCTGAGGCTGGGACTGTCTCTTTTTCTGTGCTTGTTCAGAGTGCAGCACCATACGGCCTTAGGCATCCACCATAATCTAGCTGTTTAATAATCAACAAACAGTTTGAGCTTCCACACACAGCAGCTGGCAGCCTGCTTCTACCAGAGATAGTGCTTTAGTGAAGCCGCTACTACGTCAACGGGAGAGCATGAATTGTGCTGGAGGCTGAACATTGTGGGGTCTATGTAGTGTAAAAAACTTATTAGAGTCCCAGAGGGAAGGAATTCCCTGTCTATGCCAGTGAGACCACTTGCACTGGGAGTCAAGCTACCTGCAGTGGCTCAACAGCCTGAGTACCAACCTCAGGACAGACTGTTAGGAAGCAGGGCATAAACCCAACACTGCGTGTGAGTTTTATACTTAGATTTCCCCAACCAGTTATCAAGTGTAAGCTCCTCAAGCACTATAACAGCCTAATCATGGAGTCACAGACAGTCACCTTGGGTACTCCGATCTATTTCGCCACCCTGGTAAGCACACTTTTGTGATAGATCGTCCCTTACACCAAGAATCACAGCAATATTCAGGTCACTCCCAGTCCCAAAGGACCAGCACTTTACCCCAGATCAATTGCACCTTAGATCTCACACCGAAGATGGCACTTGTAGCCAGTCCGATAATAAACCATCTCAAGATTTATTAAATAGGAACAGGAAATAGGAGAGTTATTTACAAGGTTAAAGAAGGTAAACATAGATACACAAATTAGTTCTAATCTTGAGTTTCAAAAGGTAATAGGGCCCTAGAGCTCAGGCTTCAGCCCAAGCCTGGAAGTATACACAGCTTGAAACAGCCCCACAGCCCAAACCCTATGAGCCCGAGTCAGCTAGCATGGGCCAGCCATGGGTATCTAGGTGCTGTGTAGACAGACCCTTAGAATCAAAGACAGTTTACCTGGCTATCAAGTTAACACAAAGTGCTCCTGGCCCTGTATCATCTGCTCCTGCCCCTGTTTCCACTCCTGGCTATCCATTCTCTGTCTTTCATTTATAGTCTCTCCATGTTTTCTGCTTGCTATCAGCTGCATCAGATGAATCTACCCCCCTGAACTTGTCTTCCTTACTCCTCCTGGTTCATCTCCTTATCACGCACAGCTGCCAGTGTGCAGGTGGAAACCCTCAAGGGCACATCTGCAGAAGCTAAAGAAACAGTGGACGAGGCATTATTGTGAGTGTGCTCACAGCCTTGATACAGACAAGTTAGATGCACCACTTTCTCACTTTCCCTTGGCAGTCACACAGAACAGCAAGAGCCCTAATCATGGTGGCCTTGGGGTGGAGGGGCAAGATGGAACAAAGGGTGAAGGGGAGGAGTTCCAAGTGGTATCAATACAAGCGCCTAGGGCCACTATTCTGAATATTGGCCCCGTTTTCCACGTGCAGGGGTGATAGCAGCTGATATCTCACTTCTGAGAGTAACTGAGGCTGAAAGGGAACAGCTCCTGCATGTGTGTGGCTACAGACTGGTTCCGCATGCTGCATGCCTGTGTGCTTCTTTGGTGTCTGCAGAGGTAATTGCTGAATGGCAAGGCAAAGTTTCCTACCACGGGGGAAGAAATAAGGCTTACATCCTAAGGAACCTTCAGCAGAGGATTGGCAAGTACCTCCAGGAAAGTTTCCTGGAGATCTCTATGGAGAATTCCCAGGAAATCCCAATGTGCATCAACAAAGTTTTCCTAAGTGCCCCCTCTGCCTAGCTGCATGGGGGAATGACAAGCAGATGCAAACCATGCTAGTGTTGGTTATTTCTATCTCTCTCCTATACTGGAACAAACAAACAGAAATAGAGCGCTTCCTTGTGTCCCCCTGCAATATCAAAGTACAATGAGTACTTACACCTCCTGGAGGCCTCTCAGAGCGACATAAGAAACACAGTGTCCGTCCTTCTAACTACATCACTGAAAGCTCCATGCCACTCGTCGAGGAGGTTTTATGATGTCAGTGGAGCAGTAGAGTTAAATCAGCCGGAGAAGCATTTCAGTGTGTACACCTCCACTGTTTTGTTGATGAAAGCTGACTTTTGTTGACAAAACTGTGTAGTGTCCTAAGTGTGTTAGCTTTTAGATACCTGACTTGACACTTTAAGAGGATGCTGACTTTCCAAAAGTGCTGAGCCACTGCTCTGTGAAAATCAGATCTCTTTTAAAAAAGGTGTCACCTGCAGAGCACCCAGGTCAGTCCCTTTTGAAAATGTAGGCCTCAAATCCATGTTTTGGCACTTAATCATGATGGGAGAATTTTTAGAGATACCGAGTACCCACAACTTACCTTGAACTCCCAGTCACTTGGTCCTGCTCAATGTGTGTGGTTGAGGGGGGAACACACTGGGCTGGGCTAGATGACTTCTGGAGGTTCCTCCCAGCTATATATTTCTGTGATTCTACATAGGGTAACTTCCTAGACAACATTAATTGTGATTGCTGGGGTATTAAATCAAATTAATTGGTCTAATTAACCAAGTGTTAGATAATGTAGATCACACTGACATTGTGCAGTAAACAACATTCTTAGCTCTTTAATTTTAAAGACAAGAAAAATAACGTAAAGTATAAGGCAAGTGATCTCAAATTATGAAGACAAGGAAACTCAGCAAAGAAAGTAACTCAGTAATTATGCTAATAATACAGTGTGAATTAAACAGTTATTGCTTACATGAATAAATGAGCAATCCGCAGGTTCTCAGGTATTGGGACATATTAACTCACTAACAACTGGCCAATTCATAGGTCCCAAAAACTGAGGATCACAGGAGGTTTCCTGCAGGGGCAGGTGACATGTTGTCATTGGGAGCAAGGCCTGAGCAGACAGAAACTTCCCCTGATGCTGGGATTTCATGCAACAGACTAGACACAGCAGATGCTTACAGCCACTGTGCCTCCATATAACACACTTAAATGTTAAATAATTACAAGCACAGGAGAGCGCTGTGACCCATGGCGAGGTTCGAACAATACTTCTAAATTAGTTTTACACCAGAAAACTTAGCAAACACGACAGCAAGCCACTGTGCAAACAACTTTTGCCAAACCAATTACCCCCAGGCTGAAGGCCCCTTTGGAAGGTGGAAGAGAAGGCGAGTCATAAACAAAGTGGCGACTTTCTGTGAATCACATACTGTAGTTCACAAAAGCAATGAGAGTTCATGGAGGGTGATGGCTCGTATAGTGTAACAGAGCAATCTCCAGGCCAGAGCTTGGAGCAGTGTCTGACAGCACTGCCTGCAGGGATGTGTGTATTTGGATAGACAGTGAAGGTGAAGTTGAACACAGGGTGGGTAAATCTGGTGGAGACTGAATAGGATGAGGTGGGACAGAGCTCTTTTGAAACTAGCTGGCCTTGTTTTCCACATACCCTGGCAGGGTCACAGCTGCTGCTCAGAGTGGATGCAGAGTAGGCTTTTACAGAGCAGGTTGCATAGGAAGAATGAAAGTGACAACAAAAAGCGACCCCCCTCCCCAAAGGGGGAAGTGGAGCCTGATCAGAAAAGCTGCATCAGCAATCTTTCCTAATGAGCAGCTCATCTCCCTTGCACTATCAGCCATCCACTGCCACAGGGTCAGAGAGCATCTTATAGCTGATCAGGAAGTAGGGGTAGCACTGGCAGTTGTCAGAGATCACATACACTTGGGTATTGCTTTTGCTGTTGACCCAGGAGTTGTAGAGCTGCCCACCAGGCACCATGGGCAGGGGGTGTCGGAAAAGTTTATGCCCAACAGCAGTCTTGCCCACCAGCACCTTGGCCAGGAACATGTAGCGTAGCCCGGCCTTGCTCGCCTGGCCGTGGCGGTGTGAATAGATGGCACTCTTGGAGAAATAGCAGCCCCTGCCGTAGATGGGGGCATGCAGCCTTGAGAAGCTGGGGTCAAAGTTCTTCTGGCAGATGGGCTCCAGGAAGTCAGCAGCGCTCCCATAGAAGAGATGCTTCTCCAGCTGCTGTTTTTCCTGCAGTGAACATGCATGGGACATGATGGCCTTCTGCCTGAATGAGACACAAAGGGGAAAAAGAGCAGGCTTAGATCCTGCCCAGAGGGGATGTTTGGGGAAACGTAGAGGCCTAATTCTCCCCAATCACCTCTATCTCCACTTATTCAATAGATAAAGGCCAAAAGCTTGAACAGCAAAGAGTAGGGGATCAGTCTTCTCCCCCTCCCCTCCCAGCCCTCAAGGATCCATTCAACAATGACACACTAGTGCATCCAATGTCACTTGACCACATTAAGATCTGCCCACCACTGCACAAATATTCACATTCAAGTGCACTATCTGTGCACCAGGGCACATGCATGCACCCTGCAAACAAACTTATGCAGCCCAGTGCACTAGGATCCATGCACTCATTCCCAAGGATGCATCCAAATATGCAAACTCTGAATTGCTAGACAAGAGGCAATCACGCTCACACTGGTGTGCTAAAATCCCCACCTGAGGCAACAAGCACTAATATTCACACCTTAGCACACTAGCTCCTTCAGTCATACTCCTGTGAGTGCACACCTTAGTGCACTAGCTCCAGGGCTCATGCTCCTAGGCTTCCAACACTACGGGTTCTGCACCCTAAAGTACTGACATTAGGTTTTACCCTTCCTGCCTGGAGCATGGTGAGCTCCACAAGTGCAGGCACTAGCTCCAACATTCCCCCTCTGGCACTTCTGGGCACTAGCGCTGGGATTCTCACACACACACATACACACACACTCACAATATCCCCACAACATTTCTCTTTATACCTGGTGTATTTTTTCCAGAGACCATCATTCCGGATTCGGTAAATCCCCAGCACCAGTGTCTGTTCCTCTGAGAGAGACTGATGGAAGAGAGCACAAACTCTGTGGTACGCAACCTCTGTTGGTAACACCTCCATCTTCAGGAAAGCCTGGCCATCTGGTGGCTTCGGGACCCAGGCAGCAGGGTAGGAGCCACAGTACCCATCCTTCGGATTCTCCCCGAGGACGTCAGAAGTGGAAGGAACTGTTCCCTGGGGTCTCCTCGGGAGCGTCCTAGGGAGATAGTGAGACTAGAATTAATCTCCTCTGAATGCTGCTTACATTCCTTTAGGACCATGGTTTCCAGGACAGTCACTTACATCAGATGTGGCACCATACTGAGGAGGGGGCGGTAGGCAGGCCGGCGCTGGACCAGGTGGACGTATCCCTTATCCCGGTTCCGTTGCACACGGCGCTTCAGATCCACAATGAAGAAGTGGCCCTGGCGTTCAAAGGTGTAGCTGTCTTTGTCTTGCTCATAGGCAGCAAGGAGACCTTGGGAGATGGACTGAGGGGGAAAGGAAGAGAAGGTATACAGTGAAAGTGCTCCAAAGAGGAAAGCCAAGGACCCCCACACACTGCTCCTTAGGCTGCCAGCTTTATCAATAATTCTTTAGATAGCTGGGGAAGCCAGAGGCAAAGATCTGCCAGCATCCAGCCTCTCTTCATCTTGACTAACTATGACTTTTCCCTATAGCATCCTTTAGACTTTTCAGCCTGGTTTTCCCTCAGGCCATAGCTGAGAAACATCTTTCTCTTCCTGCCGACGAAGGCTCCTTCCCCATCCTCAGCATCTCCCCTCCAGACACCTTCTCTCCTCTGTCTGTGCCCCTCAGTGTGTCTCCCCCTTTGCTGTTGTTTTTGGTTTAACTACAGTATGTAATTCCTTTGTGTACCTCAGTGAGGCATTTCTGGGGCAACGCACTGTATGATATATATGACGCAGGTTGGACTGCCGTTCCATTTTCCTCACCTCCTCATACTTTATCCAATTGCCATTGCTTTTCCAATAGGCCTCCCACTCTGTGGGGAAGTGGGGGTTCTCCTTTGGATCAGAGGTGTTGGAAAGTCGCCGCACTTTGTCATAGGGTCCGACGAAGCAAACCAGCTTCATGGAGTGCAGGAAAATGCTCCCAACACCACCACCTCTGTGAGCAGGAAAAGGATACAATAAATAATTATTCCTCCATTACCTCCTACCTGGAGTAGTTAGGAGCTTCCCCTGCACCCAGTGCTTCTGCCCAGTTCCCTACAGCACCTCCTGCTGAGAAAGGCTAAGACAGCAGTAGGGTGGGAGCTCCTGGCAGCCAGCACTCTGGCTTACACCATAGCTCTCAATTTGGGATCCACACCTCTAGCGCAAATTATCCCTTCTGTAACCTTAGTTCCTTGAATCTCTTTCTAATGTAAAATAATTTTCAACAAGGAAAGTGAGGGGAGTCCCACACATGTGGAGCATAAAGGATTTGGGGAGTGGAATGAATGAAAGTGGAGACAATGTGCGAGGTATTCCCTATGCTGATGCTGCATCCCAGATTGGGGCAGGGACTTGAGACACCATGAGCTCCTTACACCCAGCACTGAACCCACTGTTTCCTACAGCTCCTCCTGCTGGTAGATTCCAGGACTGGAGTTTGGCTTTCCATCACTTACTTGTCCACAAACTTAATCTGCTCTTTTCCAGTGTCGCAGTAAAGTTTCTCTAGGTGCCGCTGAGCTGACTCACTAACACTCTGCCAGGCTTTGCTCTCCCTCCGCCTAATCTGCCAATGGTAGGGATAGCGGGTGTGGTGGAGGGGGCAGCTGTCCCCTTGGGTGCAGCCCCCCAGCAGGAAGCAGTCGCAGATCTTAATTTCATCTCTTGGATGAATGTGAAATCTGATCCCATTGTCACCATTCAGATACTTGGAGGCCTCCTCAGGGCTCTGGGAGCTCTCTCCCTTGACCATGCACCTACGTTTTTGGGGCGGGCTGTTGGGAATGGTACTTTTGGTGGCTGAAGAAGCAGACGTCTGAGGGGAGTCAGAGCGCTCTTCATGGAAGGAATCCAACTCCTGGGAGAAAGAGTAATTTTGAAATGTAATACTGAGGCCCAGAGTAGCTCAAGGCAGGGCCTCTAGCTTGAACACCCCACTCCTACTCTGCATGCACTGCTGCCACAATGAGGCCTCTCCTCTGATATATCTCAATAAACCACACACACACAGTGCTCCCCAGGGACCCCAACTCCTCTTCACACCCTTAACTCACACACACAGTGCTCTCCAGTGGGACCCTATCCCAATATACATAAAGGTAACTTGGCCCTAAATCCACAGGATGAGACACCCTTATCAGGGACTTTAACCTCTCTCTCAGCACAAATATAGCTCCCTCCCATGGGACCCCCAACCCTGCCCCCCAGAGATCTTTTCCTCTCCTGGAGGAATTGATTCTCAGCGTGGCACAGCCTCTGCCAGGCACTGTTCCCCATAGAGATTCCCATTGACAAACACCTGCTGGGGCTGACTGTGAGAGGCACTTATCGTTCTGAGTGGGCCTGGTAGCCCTGTGGAATTATTCTGCCCCATCCCTCTCCCTGTGGCTCAGGCTGCAGCAACCCCTCCCAAACGCCTGGCTTGTGTCTTGCTGCGTCTCTTTGAATATGAGGATTCCGCACTGTGTAGGAACAAGGGGTTTAGAACATTGGGACTTGCTCTGGGCTGATTGGTGGAAAAGGGGGGGTCCTCTGCTCTGATTGGTGGGTTTAAATTTAGTGTTTAATAGGTGTAAAAAGAGATAGGAGCAAAACTTGATCCTACTTTTCTTGTGATTGGGCAGGAGGGTAAAGTCCAACTCTACCTTATGTATATTAAAATGAAGTGTAGAGTCTAAAGAAGCATTACACGCCTCTCTCTGTTACATATCAAAAGATTTAATACAGTCCCACGTGTATATTAATGACGGGAGGAGCATAAGCAAGCACCTCTCTTCCCCTCTACTAAGTATTCAGTGGACTAGTATAATCTACACATCCCAACTACTACCATCACCATCAAACATTAAGGAGTCTGGTAAAATACTTTTTCCCACTGGGACATATTGTCTGGGGATTGTATAGTACTCCAGACCCCTGACGAGTAACAAGGATGGGTAAAGCTAAAGCGCACAAGGGAAGGGACCCGCGGTGGAAATGGGATTTGAGGATTATACTGTCAGTAGTTTCAGCCCCAAAAAGGTAGGTTTTGTAGAGCTAGATTATATTTCAATATAAAAATGGTTGTAGGGACTTGTAAAAGGGAGGAAGGAGAAGAGTTTTACAAAAGCCAATATGAACAAAATTAAAACACAGGTAATGAGAAGAGAGAATACTTTCATTTACTTTAAACATGTGGTTAACGTCAGATGACCAGAGAGTGAAACTGCCCCAGAGCAGAAATGAAATTGACCTCATGTAGGGTCATTCTCCAAGATGAGTGAGGGGCAAAGGGTAAACAAACAGCATAAAGAGGGAGGAGAGAAATACATTAATTTTTCTTACATTTCTTTCAGCATTAATAGCTTAAGGGGATAGTTATAACATAAGGAAAGAATTATTTGTATCCTGATACCATCCCTTTAAATAATGCATTGACTGCTAGAGCCTTATTTAACTGCTTCCTGTTTGCTTTTTTAGGCCTCAGCTTTGCTTGTTGTGTAAAGTTCGAATGAAATATTCTGTATCTCTCCACTCATTTGTGTCTGTCTATCACCTTGATGGACCAGCAACATGGGGAGAAGTTATTTAACTGGTTCTATTTTCAAACCAGAGGATTCTGAAAACAGTGATGTCACAATTCAGCATAGTGACCTCACGGGGTATTTGTGATGGCATTCGTGCTATAAGGCAACTCAAATTCTTACTCATAGTTTTCCTGGTGCTTGGAGTTTCCAGCAAATTTTGCTGCAACTATCATTTTTATCATGGAAAAGTGAGGAAACAAATCAAAATTGCTCTGAGTTTATTGAGGGTTTTGTGCTTTCAAATCAGCACATTTAAAAGAGGGGGTCATCCAAGGAGGCACAAAGAGCACTCTGTGAAAACTGAGTCCACAGATGCCAATTACCGGTCAGGAGGGCACCAGTTTGAGGTAGGGATGTCTACAGGGGGTACCATGGTGTACGGCAACACATAATATGCTGCAGGGCTCTGTGATCAAGATGGTGAGTGTACTCAGGCTCACAGAGGGATTTGAAAAGCAGCGCTTCCCAAACCATGCTGGACATAGGCTCATTCTGTACGCATGCCATCAGCACAATGAGTTAGTTAATAGAAAATCTACTGCTCCATTGTGATGCAAGCTGTGGTGGACCACTGCAGACAGTTCTTGGATGTCTGCAAGGGTTGCTGGTAAAGGGTATGATGTCAGAAGTTTTTAAGCCTGATTTTTTTTAGGCATGGACCTAATGGCACACTCTTCTGTCCTCACAACATTCACATCTGCAGTCCCTACAGGTATTTTGGGAACTGTAGTGGGGTGGTCACCTGCTCCTACCCTGAGGGGTTCAAAAACAGCCCTGGGAGAGGGCTGTGCCTGGGGCAAGAAGCCTGGGCTGATTAGGGAAAGTAGGCTCAGCTGTTGCCAAGCCCCAGTCAGGCCCAGCTGGCCCCTATAAGAGGCAGTGAGACAGGAGCCCAGTCAGTCTACCTCTGCCTGTAGAGGGAGAAGGGTCTGGCTGCAAGGTGCTAAGTAAGGAATCTAGATTTGGAGCAGGGCTGGGGAAGGGCCAGAGGAGCTGGGAGCTCTGGCCTAGGAAAGCCCCAAGCTGCAGGCCTGGTAAGGTTTATTAAGTACTGGGTTACAGGGGCAGCCCACAGGTAGGCAGAAGCAACAGGTCCAAACCCCTTTGCCTGTGATGAGTGGCTTATATTGCAGTCTGCCCCAGGGAACGGGGGCTAGTTGGTGACTGGCAGTACCTCATGACTGACGCAAAGTGGAGATAGTGGGTGGGGGTTCCCCTGGGAGGGGAAGACCCAGAACTGTGGAGGTACTGCCAGGGGGCAGCACCCAGTTAAAGGGGCACTGGGATCCTGGGAGGGACACAGGGGGGCAGAGTGAGGTAGTGAATCACTGGCTGACAGAGGGCACTCCTGGGTCGAAGAGAGAATTCCTGGAGATGACCAGCAGGAGGCTGGGGACCTTGCATCTTCACTGCTTCCCTGGTAACAAGCCATACATAGACTCAACAAAGCCAGGTGGACAGAGGTTTAACTACATGCTGGATAGTGATGGAGCATAGCTTTGGCCAGCTTAAAATGAACCAGAGAGTCAGAGATTTAAAGGCCAGAAGGGGCCATTCCATCACTTAATGTGACCTTCTTGTGCCCACCTACACATGGTGATATTGGTGTTACAATAACTGCATGCTGCAGTCTCTACAATCTCTGTGAAGGTGGGACAATATAGGTGACCACATATGGGTTGAGCTGGCTGCATTCCTTGCTGCAAATGTTCAGCATCTAGAAAGCTCTACTTTTTCCAACCACAAATTAAATGCAGACCCCATAGTCCTTTAGAGACAAAGCCAGAGAGGAAGAGAAGAGGGAAATTGTTGTGGTGTTTGGTTTCCTAAGCACTAAAAAGGGGAATGTCTTTCCCTCTTCCATGGCTAAAGAGAGGAGAATGATGCAGGGCTACAGTTCAAGGTGCGGGGGCGGACAAGCTAAGCAGAGGGTGCCTATATTCCCTGTATGACGCAGAGCCATCACTCAGATTCATTTTAACTCTCTACCACTCAGATGCCAATTAAAACAATTGCAGAATCTTGGATCAGCCACAAAATGGAATTATAGAATCATAGACTTGTAACAATGTAGGGCTGGAAGGAACCTTAACAGGTCAACTATTACATCCCCCTGCGCTGTGCTCATCTTCTTTTCCTTTACATTTGCGATCTCTTACCAGGAAGGATACCGTTCCGTTGGAGTCTCTGCCCATTTTAGAATGATTTGGCCAGCTGCTGGGAAAGCTCTTCCTTTATAGGCCACCCCCAGGCCTTAAAAAACGGAGCCAAATTCTTCTGCACCTGCTGAGAAAACTTTGCTGCCTATAGATTCATCTTTGAGTCATTGTCTGCTGGGACGTGGCACAATGCCTGGTACTCGGAAAAGTTTTGGATGAAGGATTCCCATCCAAAGGCCTTTTCCAGCTGAAGGTCAGAAGAGAACAAACAAAAGAACATAATTTAAAATACAATTTCCTTCCCTAGTATTTTAGGACATTCTTCCTGTACAATGAGTAGGTCTTTCGCTGCTGGGTGGAGCAGGCTCTGATCTTCACTTTGAATATTTTTCTTTTCTTTTCTACAAATGTGGCTGTCTGAAAAATTCTAAGTACATGTACAAAAATTAGAATAACTCTTGTAGTGGGGCGGACTGCCCCACTCCCTGTGAGAGTGGGCTGTGGAAGGCCAGGGAGCCTGTGCAGCCCAGGAGCCAATCAGAGAAGGGCTTGTTGTGAGCCAATCAGGGCCCAGATTGTAGACAGCCAATCAGGGCCAGGCTCAGAGGTATATAAAGGCTGCACAGAGCAGGAGCAGTCAGTCTGTCCCAGGCCTTCAACAGGGGAAGGTCAGTTTCCAGGGGGGAGACTAGCACCGTGGCCAGTGCAGTGCTGGGCAGGCTCAGGGAGGCTAGAAACCTCTAGCCCCTAGCCGCCAGGCTGCAGGCCTTGAGGGAAAGGGCCTAGTGGGTGCAAGGGTCCGTAGGGGAAGCAGCCCAGGGAAACAGACGGAGGAGGAAAAGGAGGAGGACAGCGAGGCTAACGCCAGAGGGTCCCTGGGCCGGGACCTAGAGTAGAGTGCAGGCGTGGGTCCCCCCCCCCACCCCCTTCTGCCTCCTTGCAGTACATCCAGCCACTAGCCGTAGAGACCACGCCAGATCCCTGCCAAGAGGGATTAGACTTGGAGGGCGGGTGGTTGCATATAAAGGCTGGAATGTGGGACTGCTGATGATTGATCACCGGAAGGAGGTGCCAATGGACTAAGGGGCACTCCCGGAGGGCAGTGGCCTCGAAGAGGACGCTGCCGAGCTGGGAGCAACGTGGGTCCAGAGACACCAACCACGGGCAGAACAACGGATGGGACACCACCAGGAGGGGACGCTCCACTTGACAGAGCTAATTCCCAGAGTCACCAGCAGGAGGCGCCAGGTGGTGAGTCCCCAACCCGTTTACACTTTTTAGCACTATTAAACTAGTTAGCAAACCTTTCTGTGAAGAGCTCTATTTGCTGTTTTAATTCTATATATTCATATGAAAACACACACAAAGATAGCTTGTTTATATAACATCTTTCATCCTGATGGATCTCACTGTACTTTACAAAATACCTACCCATCCCACTTTGCACAACACCCATCCCTCTATGCATACACGCACACACACACACAGAGTCATGGTGGAATCCCTTCTCCTGTCACTGAAATGCAGGCATCTCTGAGATAGAACACATCTCTTTGTAGAGCATCACTCCAGTTCATACTTTAGGCCAGAAAAAGATGCAGAAGACTATTTACACTGCAGGGTGAATGACAGCAGAACAGGAAGTTGGCAAGGACAATCGGAGTTAATATAGTCTTGCAAAGACAGCCATGGTAGGCTTAGGACATGATTTTAAAATCTTCTGACTTTGTGAGTTCCTGTTAATGTTTACATATCTGTTGGGTAGACGCAAAGATGATTGGTTTTGTATGTGAATTTGATACTATGTACTCACAAGTAAGTATGGGCACAAATGTATGTAATATTGCACCAGTAAAATTGGAGGTCAGGTTTAATTAATTACCCAGGGTCCCAGGCTTGTATTGCCTGCACTGAAGACGATGGTGCTGTGGTTTCACTGCTATTGGTACCCACACTAGCTAAATTAAAGCTAGCTCAGGTATGTCTATATGTGCTGCAATCACACAACCTGATGCAATGTAGACATGCACACTGTTTTAGCCGATGAGCTGTGCTAACTTAGGTTGTAGTCTATAGGTACGTCTACACAGCAACTAGACTATGGTGGCTGACCCATGCCAGCAGACCTGGGCTCACGGGATTAGGGCTGCAGGACTGTTTCACCTCTGCATAGATGTCTGGGCTTGGGCTGGAGCTTGGGCTCTAGGACCCTGCAGGGTAGGAGAGTCCCGAAGCTTGGGCTGGAGCCAAGGCCATCTAGTTGTTGTGTAGCCATGCCCTGTACCTCCAAAAGGGACCAGCCAAATCAAGTGAAAAGCTCCACCACACTCAAGGAAAGGGGTTGTGTGTGCGGCTGCATGGAAGGGATGCAAGTTAGGGGCAACACATGGGTTATCACTCAAGATAATTCTGCAGTGAAGACAAGCCCTCAGCGTATCTGACCCCTGTCTACCTTTTAGTTAAAGTTGTTTGCTTTCCAAACAAGAACATCTTTTCAGTCTTTGTTCATATGAGAGAACAGGGATCAACTAGCTTGTCTGAGCGCAGCGCTGCAAACAAAGAGAGACAATGATCATCTTTCCTCGGGCAACATTTCTTCTGCCTTCAGAGATTGTAGAGATATGGAGACCAGCTTAGCTAAGAATAGCTTAGCTGCAAACCCACTGAAAGCAGTTAGAGATGACTGCCGTCTTTGATAAGGAAACAAATGGTGAGATTGTAGCAGCTGCTCTTGTGATCAGATTAAAACAGATCCCCATAAACTGGTACAACTATGAGAACTGGCAAGTTTTGCTCTCAGAGGGTTTCTACTACCGATTACCAACACTTCAGTTAGAGCATAGAGCCATTAGGACCTACCTTCTAACAGGTATTTCATTAGTGAATTGTCATAAAGCTGCACTTGTTTTCTAAACAGCTGAAAGCAGCATTTTACTGACACACAACACATCACTTTCTGTCCTGCTTTAAGAGCTTTTGTGCATGCATATCTCCAGAGCCACATTATCTACCAGACTACCTAAACCTTGATTGAATGCACTAATTTAACAAAGGTCCCACTGGCCCTGCTCTATTATTTCCACCCCCATTCACCATGGTTCACTCCCAAAGCAGCAGGTGCAATGATGCATAGGTTACTTGTCATCCTACATCTCCCTGCCAGTCTCTCTCTCTCTCTCTAATAATCTGCTGTTTTCTGCAACAGGGCTGGTTGCATTTCAGTATCAAGTGATGTGACATGTATATTGGAAAATCTGAGTCACACAAGAAATCCTTACTCACATGGCTAGTCCTCTGAAGTCAATGAAACAATGCATATAAACAAGGGTTTGCAAGATCTGGTTATAACTTTAATGCACTAGGGTCCCTTTAGAAAAATTGATCCTAGAGAAAGGTAAAATGTTATGATTATTATTCTTGCCAGTAGCTATTTGAACATCTGCCACGATCCTCTCTGGCCTTGGAAAAGTTGCTGGTTTGGGTGCCAGGTTGGCCACAACTGTCAAGATCTGCTCCCAGAGGGACAGCAGAGTCTCCAGGTTCTCTACATTGCGCATGTCATCAGCAGGCACTGTCAGGATGATGTTCCAACTAGCCAGTTCAGCCCAGAGAGCAGGGTAGTGACAGACAGTGTCCTGCCAGGCAGATGTACTGATTTCCCCTAATTCAGCATTAAAAGCAAATGTCATTGGTTGAAAAGATTTTTCATACATAAATAAAAGGAGGATGGTTCCTCCAAATCCCACCCAATAGAATCATCCTAACTTCACAGTCCCTGTGGATTCTATTGCACCAACTGGTAGACTTCATAGAGATATATTATAAAATATGCTTGGGACTGATTAGCTCCAATGACACCCTCATGTATGTTGTCACCTTTTGGCTGAAGAGTGGAAACATTTTTAATATCAAGCCACTTCAAATGAGGCCAGGAGGCTCAGATACTTTGGTGCTGGATGTCACAGGGGTAGGGGTAGACAGACCAATAAGATAGAACTGCAGGCTAGGAACAGAACACTTTCTGCAATTAGTTTATGTGAAATTCCCTTGGTGCAACATTTATGCCTAGGACTGAATCCAGCTGCAGACACAATAACATGTGACCATGAAAAATGCAGGAAAATGTGGCTAAGTCAGCAGCATGGAAATATGACTTTTTTCTTTTGTCTTCAGTTACGGATAGTGTCCACTTACGAAGCCTGAAAAAAGGAGCCCACATAGCCCCTTCTGTAGTGACAGATATTTGGCCCAGTGTACATTTCTCTAGCACTAAGATGTAGATGTGGCCACCCCACACACTAGGGACTTCTATCTTTGCAGTTTCAATGTTAAACCTCTGTATGACCACAGGAGTGCGCTTCAGCTCCTCTGCATCCCTGAGGTCACCGGAGTGACAGCAAATCTGCATCTGGAGGAGTTAGGGTTCAGCTAAAGGCACCAGAGAGGCAACAGATTGGAATGGTTCATCCCTGAACCAGGGGTGTAGCCAGAGGTGGGCCTGGGTGGGTCACAGCCCACCTCACTTAGCCAGAGGTGGGCCTGGGTGGGTCACAGCCCACCTCACTTAGCATCCAGGCCCACCCAAATCACGCCCCAATCCCATTCCCTGGGAGTAGCACCAGGGGGAGGGAGGGCAGAGTGGAGCAAGCCCCTGTTCCCGAACCCCACTGTCCAGAAGGAGTGATGGGGGGAGCGGGGCAAGCCCCCGTGCCCAGACTGCACTTCTCTAGCAGGAGGGGGGACTGCAGATGGAAGAGGTGGGGAGGGACCCCCACTTATAGACTCATAGGTCAGAAGGGACCAATATGATCATCTAGTCTGACCTCCTGCACAAGGCAGGCCACAGAACCCTACCCATCCACTTTTATAACAACCCCTAACCCATGACTGAGTTATTGAAGTCCTCAAAATTGTGGTTTGAAGACCTCAAGCTGGCGGCAGAGATACCACCAGCCAGTGACCCATGCCCCACGCTGCAGAGGAAGGCGAAAAATAAACCTCCAGAGGCCCTGCCAATCGCCCTGGAGGAAAATTCCTTCCCGACCACCAAATATGGCAATCAGCTAACCCTGAGGCATTTGGCAACTCACCAGCCAGCACCCAGAAAGAATTCTACTGCAGTAACGTCAAGATCCCATCCCACGAACATCCCCTACCAGACCATTGATGCATGACTTATCCTGCTGATAAAAAAATCCAAAGATCAATTGGCCAAATTAAACTATCCCATCAATTCATCCCCTCCAAACTTATCACTAGTCTTAAAGCCAGATAAGTCTTTTGCCCCACTCCCTTCCCTTGAGCTGTCACAGAACTTCTACTTCCGTAATGGTTAGAAATCCTTCATCTAATTCTCAATCGTTCATATCAGTTGTATCATTCTTGTGCCTACATAGTACTATGATTAAATAAAAATTCCTCTCCTCCTCTACACATTAGATCCCCAAGATATATTATATAAGCAAGGCATATCGCCCCGAGCCTTCTTTGGCCAGGCTAACAAGCGCAACCTCTCTTGAGTCTCTCCTTCATAAGCAGTTTTCCATGTCTCGTCGGTATTCATCCTAGTAGCACCCGTACTCATGAACCTCGTTCCAGTTTGACAATTCTCATTCTTACAATCATGGACATCCAGAAAACTCGCGACATAGAATACCAGGTGGAGGTTCACCAGCCAGCTTATATAAACATATAAACATCGCCTTATATCCATTAAGCCTTGGAAATGACCCCGCGAAATATCGCCGAATGCACCCTAAACTGACATTTCTGGACTTTTAAACGCCATGAAAAATTGACATCTGATTGGTGGCATCATAAGAGACACCTGCTATCAACCAATACAAATCCAAAAGGTCCTTCTCCTCCCGTTGCTCCAACTATTCTCCCCAATGTAATACTAAAATTCTAAATTATTAATACCCTAGTGCAATGACCTTGCACTTTCAGACTATAATTCTTCATCCTGTACTATTCTGATAATACTGCCCAGTTTACAAGTGGTCCAGATCCTTCCTATGAATATATCCCTTGGTCCTCTAATGCCTGCGTCTAGGACAAGACAGGCAAGTATCTCAAACTCACATAAGATGAGGCGCGTCAAGGAGTCTCCAGCTTTTGGTCATACCCGCAAACTATTATTCAGCACTTCCCAACCATGTTTGCAAGTCAGTAATAAATAAGGTTAAATAAATAGGCCAAACCGATCCTTAGGAGTACGAACCCACCTAGTATACCTCCTTCCACTCTATAGACAGTTCATCTCTGTCGATAGAACCGCTGAATCTCCCCTTTCCAGTTCTCCTATCCACACCATTACAAACTTTCATATTCATATTAAACCTGGCCCATACTCCTTCAATCTTAACTATACAGTTCCCCATGTGTCGACACCGGTGTCAAACCCTTACTGAGAAATCTGGAGGTAAATATAGAATCTACTAAAAAGCATTTCCTTTGTCTACAGTAATCATCTCCTTCTCACACGAGAAGGGATCTAGTGTTTGGCCACTCTTTCCATCCTTTACGTAAACCAGTTGCAATCGTCCCAATTACCACACTTGACATCAAAGTCCCTTAAGGCTACATTTCTCATTAATTTTTTCCACGTCAACAGAATGTCAAGACTAACAAGACCTATCACAGTATACCGAATCAACTTTTTCTGCCGCTTCTAAAAGATAGGGAACTATCATTTTAGCAATTCCTCCATTGGTATCCGTTGATGTACAACCCCTGATTTCCCAGCATTGATATAAAATATTCTCGACTAAGGGCTCAAATTTGCGTGCACCCAGTTACGCATTAAATATCCTTGGATGGAAGATCAGCCCGAAGACTGCCTCCAATTTTGTCCCGTGTACAGGGGGATCCCTCTCCGCCCTGAAGGGTTAAGAACAGCCCAGGAAAGGTGCCGGGCAGGAAAGCAAGCTTTCAGCTGGCTGATTGGAAGTGGCTGTCAGCTGGGCCCACGCCCCAAACTGAGACAGCGCCCCTATAGAGCAGAAAATCCAGCTGGGATGTCTCCTCTGGCTTCAGAGAGAAGGCTTGGCGCTGCATGGAGTAGCTGAAACGATACCTAGATTCGAAGCAGGCTGGAAGGCACGAGCGGAGCTCCTGCTGAAAGCCAGCTCCAAGCCTCAGATTACGCTTAGAGTTACTAGGGGGCAGGGTGCACCTGGTGTAGGCCCATACGCAAGCAGGTCCAAACCCCTTTGGCCTGATGATGAAGGGCTAACATCGCAGTCTCCCACGGACGTGGGGGCTAACCTAATGACTGCGGACAGTTTGCCTAAGACCCGAGGCAAAGTGGAGAAGCGTGGAGGTTCCCCAGACGGGAAACCCTAAAAGAAAGGGGTTACTCGCCCATGGGCATAACCCACCAGTATAGGGCACCGGGTCCACGGAGGACACGGGCCAGTAGCGGACGAGCTAGAAGGCAGAACACCAGCCTGCAGAGGCGCTCACGAGCTGTGTAGATGAACTATATCCCAGAAGCAACCAGCAAGGCATCAGGCCAGACCGCGGGGCGTGAGTTTGACCTCGCGGTACATTCCCATTTAAGCCTTTACAAGTTTGCCTCAACCAGCGAATCAAGATAAGTCGGTAATATCCACCTCCATATCCTCAATATCCCAAGATATACATACCCTCCAATCATCACTACCTCCTAACAGTCCTTCTTTAACCAGGTACTGAGGCAAAAGTACATTATTTAGATGTGACCATGCCTAAGGATTATCTTAACCTCCATTCCCATCCTCAATGTACGACCGCCAATTTCTTCCTTACCTTCTGTATTTTTTCGCGTTGCGAATTCATTGATGACTGAGTAAGAACCTTTTAACGTGGTTTTATTTTCCTTTGCAAAAGTCCAGTTCTAACATGCTTTAGCCTTACCTTCACTTTATCCTACATGTTCTGACCTCGAGCAAAGTACTTTCTATGCAATCCCCCATCTTCCAACCCCTGTAAACTTTCTGCTTTTCCTATCCCTCCTCTGAGATCTTGCTCATCCAGCTGGTCCTAGCGCAACTCCTGCCCATCGTCTTTATTCCCCTTCTTGGGTCACAGGCTTCAACAACCCACATTTATTTGTTTCTGCCTAACCTATCGACTTAAAGTGTATTCCAGGCCGCCTCCTCCACATTCTAAGACCACAAGTTCCTTCATCCGCCAATCCCTTCCTATACAATTCTTAAAACTCTTAAAATTAGCCCTCTGAGAATATCAAAAACCCTAATCCTCATAGATGCTACATGTTTATTCCTGTAAGATAGAAAACAAATCACCTGTAGTTTGCAAATGAAAATTAGCTCATGATCCATCGATTCCACGTTGTCCAGACAACCATCAGCTTCGTCTACTAGGTTCCTACACATGCTCACCCAAAACCAAGTAATCTATAAATGTAACACAAAAACACCTTCTATTGTCAATACTTCAAACTACTATGGTGAAGAAATCAGTGTACCGCTATCACACATCCAATAAAAATCTACCCCCTATTTATTCTTGCAAGCACTTGTCCCTCAGCATTCTATAATCTGGGAACTTTGAAGTCTCCCCTGACACCAGAGACACACCCCCAAATACTGTATTTGCAGACAAATTGTTATTTCATTATCCTTAGTATACTTCAATTAATAAGAAGTCTCTATCCCATATTCCAAATCAATCCAGGCTCGTACACACACCAAAGCACTAATCTCAACGGGACGCTCCTAGGTACATTTTTTTACCCACGATGATTCTGAGCCCAGGAGACAGACTCCTGTCTTAATTTCCCATATCCCAAATTCACACTTTTCGTTCTATTCATACATGTTAACCTCATCATTGATTAGCACATGCTTAACTCCACACCTCAGAACCTTATGCCCTTCTTCCGGTCTTTTTAAACAGCACATTAGCCTTCAATTAACCTGTACACTCCAGTCTGAGTACATTCCACAGTTCTGTATCCCTATATTATCTAGTTTCACGTTCCCTGCAACCACAAGTAGTCAGTTTCCCTACACCTTGTTACCCATAGGCCTCCTCGCATTAGTGTACAAGACATTTTAATCTTTGCGCGTTGGATCAGATGACATTCTTTACCCCACGTTGTGCACAGACATTCTCCCCACCAGCAAATCACCTGTTATTCTAGTTCTATCAACTGGTTTTTCCTCGCTTTGGTGCAATCTTCTTTGGTCCACAAGCGTAATCCCCCTCAATATGTTAACTCCCCTCCAGTTAATCGCGTTGAGATCTCCTGCATCTCCCATTCCTGTTAAGTACACAAGCATTTAGCGACTCCATCCTAGAAGTCTATTTCCCTCCTTACTTGGGTGAAGTCCATCCCGAGAGAACAGTCGTCTGTCCGTATGACCGTACATCCCAAAGCCCTCCTTATAGCACCACTGCCTGAGCCATCTGTTAATTGTCATAATCTTGTCACTCCTTCGATGCCCTTCTCTAGGAACTTGTTCTGGGTCAGGACCCCACAAAACCATAAACCCTCTCTGAGAGGGGAGGTGGTCCCCCTGTCATTGCCCACCCACTCAAAAGCCAGGGCCCACTCATTTTTCCTGTCCTAGCTATGCCACTGCCCTGAACTTAATATATTTATCCAACTCCCATAAGCAACACACTCTTCTCTCAGTTGGGTAGTGACAGTATTACTAAGCACAGGACCCAGTCGCTCCTTGGGATAGGCAAGGACCCTTCACGTTGGCTCAGATGAGAGCAGCATGGAGGAGTTCAGAGGCAGAATTGAGCCCCAAGCACTTAAACTGAACATTCCAGCTAGATTGCCACAGAAGGAGCAGAATCCTCCTTCTCTGTGCTGAGTAACAGGAGGCTTTTCCCTTTGAGAGGAGCTTGCTGAGCTAGGGAGTGCAGAAGCCAAGGAGTCCATGGAGCTGAGGAGTCTGGAAGCTCAGGTTCCTCAGCAGCCCTCCGGGAAATGGAGGCAGGCGGACAAGTTGGCAGGAAAGCAGCTAGGCTTCAGATGGAAATCTGCCTGATCTCATCATAAGTTTAATCAAAATCAGCCTGTGTGCACCCACAGAACATTTCAGTTTCAACAAATCAGCATCTCCTGACAGATAGCGTTCAGTTGGCAAGTTTCCAGCCAGCTCTAGCAACAGAGTGATCAACCTTTTATGTTGATCACCCACTAGAGGGGAACAAGGAGCCACATCCTCATAGTGTGAGTTATATTAAGAATATCAGGGTTGGAAGGGACCTCAGGAGGTCATCTAGTCCCACCCCCTGCTCAAACTAGGACCAATCCCCAGGCAGATTTTTAAACCAGATCCCTAAATGGCCCTCTCAAGGACTGAACTCACAACCCTGGGTTTAGCAGGCCAATGCTCAAACCACTGAGGTGGGAGACCCTCTACAGAAAAGGTCTAAAGTAGGGTGTCCCAGAGGGGTTACAGGAGCGGTGGTCCCAAGAAGGGAAAGGGAACAGAGGGGCAAGACACTGTCATGGACAGCACTGTTGTCTATCTTCCTTGTCCAGCTAGAGAATTTTATTCTAAAGTGCCCAACTTCGCACAAATTACAAAACGGGAGGGAGGGGAGAGGCCTATAGCCCCATTTTCCTGCTTTGGAAGGCAGTCTGTTGACTGATGAACCCAGAATGCACTCACATAGGCACACCTCTTCTAGGAGGAAGACTTGTCTCCTCTTTAGTGTTGGTTATAGTTCTGGCATGAAAAACAAGTCTTGTGTAAGACTATTCCAGCCCCCGCCACCTCCCAGCTCAGAAATATTTCTAGTGTGAGTAGCAGGCAAGTCACAACACAGGTCCCATGTCTTTCCAGGCTTAGTGCCACATTTTACCTTTATCTAGTCCTAAGCTCTCCAAGCCCCACTTTTCCCAGCCTCTTCCCCACAGGGAGAACAAACAGCACATGACAAATATCAGAAGGGTAGCCGTGTTAGTCTGGATCTGTAAAAGCAGCAAAGAATCCTGTGGCTAGGACCGGCGGTAGGGGTTTTAGTGCCCTAGGCGCACGGCAATTTCGCCATCCCCCGCGCTGGTCCCGCGGCTCCAGTGGAGCTGCCACAGTCGTGGCTGCGGACGGTCGGCTTCTCCACGACTCTGGTGGAGCTGCCACAGTCGTGCCTGCAAGAGCTCCACTGGAGCCGAGTGAGCAGCCAACCGTCCACAGGCATGACTGCGGCAGCTCCACCAGAGCCGCGGACCCTCCACAGGCACGACTGCAGTAGGACCACTGGAGCTGCCTGCCGCCCCCTCCGGCAAAACGCCGCCCACCAATAATCCTGGCTCCCTAGGCGATTGCCTAGGCCACCTAAATGGAAGCGCCAGCCCTGGCTTTGGCACGTTATAGACTAACAGATGTTTTGGAGCATGAACTTTCGTGGGTGAATACCCACTTCGTTGGATGCATGTCGTGGAAATTTCCAGGGGCAGGTATATGACAGCTGTAGTCACATTGCTTAACTAATGCAAGGTTCTTATTCCTGTGCTGGTCCCAATCTAACCCTTATATTTCACTGGGGGCTAGTCTCACAAGGAGGACCTAGACACCATGCTGCCTAGCAGAATTCACAGCTCTGACTTAGGCACCCCAGCTCCTCCTACACTCAATGGGGAGAATTAAGCCCATAAAAAACAGATTCACAGAAGCCAGCATATTGAGCAGCCTAAGCTAACCAGGAGTGAAATGCTAAGCTAGGTAGGTGCCTGACTGCACTTGGGATTCACAGCTACAAACACTCTCCAGTAGTTAGGCACCTAAGCCAGATCAGTCCTTTCTCAAGAAAATCCAAAAAGGGAGCATTCCTTGTCAACCCATAGTCCATTGGCTAGAGAGCTCAAATGGGAGATGGGACATCTGGGCTTAAGTCCCTGTATTGAACCAGGAAGAGTGAGAATTTGAACATGAATCTCTAAAATCCTGCAGGAGTTTGCTAACCCATCAGGCTATGGGAATAAAGAAGGGCAAGTCTTCCTCCAGCAGTCTTTTGGGGGTGGGGCTTAGGCATGCTCTGAGACACAGGTGAAAGCAAGCCAGTCCAGTCCAGTACAGCATACCAGCAAGAGCCAGTACACAGCTAATCGTACCAGTAGGGCCGAAAAAAGGAGCAGCTTCCCCGGGACCCAGGCCTGGGGCTCCCAGCAGCGACCAGAGCCCTGGCCCCTTAAATCACCGCCAGAGCCCTTTAAATTGCCGCTGGGCTGCGCTGAAGGGCTGGCTGGGGGAGTTTGGCCTTAGCCCCTTCCCTTCCGCCCAAGGCCCTGCCCCTTCCGATTGAGCCCCCCTTGCTCAGAAACCTGTAAGTTCGTTACGTTACTTGCACCCCTGCTCTGAGCACACCTGTCTAATTGGGCCCCACAGACAAGATGGGTGGGGAGACACATAGTTTAAGGATCCCGCTAGGACTTAGATGTGAGTTAGGTGCCAAACAGCTCAGCAGCATCGGGCCTTTAATAGCTTTGCACATACCCACTGGCAGAAACTTAGGCGCTTAGGGGGCTACTGACAAAAACTAGGTGCCTACAGGGTTAGGCAGCAACTGAATGGTGGGTTGTGAATGCCAGTGACATAGAAATGTTGGAGTTGAGTATCTAAAGTGGAAGTTAGATGCCTACGTCTATTTGTAAATCTAGCCCTGCTTTGCTAAAACCATTTTCTTCACTGAGTTAGAATGCCGTGATTCAGCATATGCCATCTCATCCATATGAGCCACTTTTCTATGATGAGATTGGCTCTTCACTGCTGCTGTACCAGCCACCTCCTCTGCATTACCATCCAGACAGACTTCTTGTACCTCTCTCCTTCATCAGCTCCGCATCTCGTTTCAAATCTCAGCTGAAAATATCACTCTGCTTCCTTGAGAGCTCCTGGTTAGACTTTGCCTTTCCCTACAAGATGATAAACAAAGTTGTTTTGTATTGTACTGTGAGGCCAGGGGTGGCCAACCTGAGCCTGAGAAGGAGCCGGAATTTATCAATGTACATTGCCAAAGAGCCACAGTAATACATCAGCAGCTCCCCATCAGCTCCCGCCCACCAGCAGCCCCATCGATCAGCACACACACCCATACATCCCAATCAGCTGTTTCAGGGCTTGCGGGAGGCTCTGGGAGGGCGGGGGAGGAGTGAGGGCACAGCAGGCTCAGGGAAGGGATGGAGTGGGGGCAGGGCCTGTGGCAGAGCCAGGGGTTGAGCAGTGAGCACCCACCAGCACATTGGAAAGTTCGCACCTGCAGCTCCAGCCCCAGAGTCGGTGCCTATACAAGGAGCCGCATATTAACCTCTGAAGAGCCACGTGTAGCTCCGGAGCCACAGGTTGGCCACCCCGAGCTAGGCTGTCAGTTAACATATGCAGGCCACCTGCCCTTTGTTTGTTTTAGATTCACTGTGAGATAAAGGTGCATTAAGTTCCAAGATTAGTGGTGTGCCCTATATCAATTAAAAAATTATTTGGGTGTGCAAACAAATGCTTATCCAGGGGGCAGGGTGAGTCTTCACTTCCCAGGAGATGCCAGAATATAAGGCAATACCTTCTGTCTGACACCATCTAATTACTCAGCAATTCTCCATGGGCCAGTTCTCAGCAATTGGCCTTTGAATGACTGCAGTTTAACAGTTGCTGTAGCCGTGTTGGTCCCAGGAGATGAGTGAGACAAGGTGGGTGAGGTAATATCTTTTATTGCACCAACTTCTGTTGGGGAGAGAGTCCAGCTTTCGAGCTTACACAGAGCTCTTCTTCAGGTGGGGATGTAGGCACAGTGCTGGGATCAGAGTGCCATACCAGAGCTGCAAAATGCACAGACACTCAGTGCCTACGTGACTGCTGGCTGTCAGTGTCCAGATGGTGAGCCACAGCAGCAGAGCATTTAAGGCACTCAGGGTTACAGAGCAGAAGGTGTCACAACCCCTTGCTGGTCTGGATTGCACCTCAGAACATGACATTGGCATAGTCGAACCAGGACTGATGGACAGCCTGCTATTTTAACTGAGGGTTATACCTCAAACTCTGGTACAACACCTATCCATGATTTTCAAGTGTGGAGGCTGGGATCAGTCCAAAGAAAGGTTACAGTTTTATTATTTTCTGATTATTTTGGGAAGGAAATAGAGTAAAGGAAAGTGTAAAGATGAGTAAGCAGCGGAAAAAGCAGAAGGAGCAAATGAAGGAGAGGGCTGGACACTTCAGGGAAGGTGGCTTTGGGGAAATTTGGGACTGGGAGTGTGCTGAGGTCACCTTTGCATGTAGTAACCAAGGCTGGTGGAAACCAGAGTGGGGGCTGGTGTGTTGTAGACACAGCTTGCTGAACCAGGGCTGCATAGCGTACAGACACACAGGATCCTGCATGCTTGTCTTCTGGCTGTTGGCATCCAGGCTGTGAGCCCCAGGCCATAGCCATCCTGGTCCAGCTATACTAATCAAGGGCAGAAAAAGGAAGCAATTAACTTGCTACTGAGGCTGGTATAAAAAAACTGTGTAAATCAATGGGGTGTCATACAACTACTCATGCTACAGGCTCTTAAATGTCTTCTCAGAATGGGACAAAGTGAGCCCTGGTCAAAAAGCGTGGTTGGGGATGCCTGATGCTCACTGAAGCATATCACTTTAAAACACTGCAGGAGAGAGAACAATAACTACAGATTATGGCCCCAATCCAGCAAAGCACAACCCTAACTTCAAGCACATGACCTTAAATCCCACTGAGGTCTCTGTGTGTTATTTTCCAGTCTTCGCTGGAGTTTGCAATTAGCCCACTGTTTACTCCCCACTCCAGATAATTAATGAAGGCTACACCTAATACGGTACCCTATGGTGCTCTGCTAGAAAACGCCTCCAACCTTAGGGCCTTATCCAAAGCCCAATGAAGTCAAGTTGAGTCCTTCTATTGACTTCAGGAGGAACTGAGTCAGGCCCACAGTAGTTTGTGATTTATCATTACCCTTTCCTTGCTTGTGGTTCAATCCTTCAGCTGGGCTTAAATCCACACACCAATATTTATATCCAAGACCATTTGGATTCCTTTAGAGAATGAGATTTCATAAGACACCATCAAAAGCTTTCCTAAAATCCATACCCAGGACATCTACCACATTCCCTTCCTCCACTCACTTTGAAATTCTGTCACAAAATGCAAAAACTTGTTTCTCCAGCAAGATCTGTTCATTGTAAATCTATGCTTCCTCCTGAGGCTTAATAACAAGGCATTGAGGGTTATATTCACAAGGGGAACTGAGGTGTTGCAACACCTAACTCCTAGGCAACATGTCACCCAGCGGAATTCACAGCTCAAATGTAGAGTTAGGCACCTAAGAAACTTTGTGAATCTGCTCTCAAGGCTCCCCCTGCATTGTATGGCGAGAAAGAGAGACACCTAAGAAAGGGACTCACAGAGCCAGCAAGCTACATTAGCCAATACGAAAGGCTGAGGCCTAAGCTCCCTCCCTGAAAGGGAGTTAGATTCACAGCCATGAACTCTCTCCTGGAGTTAAGTGCCTAAACCAGGTCAACCCAGTCTTGTCAAAAAGAGAAAGAGACAGCCCAGGTCAAATCTTCTTGGAGGCTGGAGAGCTAGGTACAAGCCCTTGCGCCAAATTAGTCAGCATGGGGATTTGAATGTGGGAGTCGCACATCTCAGGCAAATGCCCACCACCGGGGACACACACTCTCCTGCTTTGTGAACCCCACCCAGGCTTAAGCTTGAACAAGGTCACTGAGCAACTTGGTAGCATCAGGAGGAATCAATTTTGCACCTACTGTCAGAAGCATAGGTACCAACAGTTAGGTGGCTGCTAAGCACTCAATCGACCACCGGTGGATTGATCTCAGAGCGTTGACCCCACTGTAGTGTAGACCTGCCCCAGGTACGAGACAAGAGACAACAGATGGGCACACACAAGCCGATGGGTGAGTACAAGGCAACAGTGAAATAGCATTGGTCAGTATGATAGTGTGTGATCTCAGCACACCACAACATGGGAGAAAGCACAAAGGTGCTTGTTTGAAAATTTAACCAGGGGACGAGGGAGGCTGGAATCATGGGCCAATCAAAGATGGGAGTTGACATTTTGATAGCAAATGAGAGATGATAGGTAGGGCTGGGGTATGCAAGGAAAGGCCTTGAAAATAAAGATCAGCGGCTTCTGTTTGATGTGATAGGAGCCAAGAGAGGGATGCAAAGAGAAGGTGACATGGTCAGACTGACAGGCTAGGGAATGAGTTTGACAGCAGTATTCTGAATGGAGATAAATGGGGCAAGATTGTATTTGTCAGGCCAGAGAGGATATTGCCGTAACAGAGACACAAGACAATGGGAGACATTTGTGGATGGCCAGGAAAGACCATATCTTAGACATGCTTTGCAGAAAGAATTGGCAAGATTTAGCCATAGCCTAGATGTGAGGACTTACAGAGAGGACCAAGTTGAAAATGATGCCCAAGTTACAGGCCGGATAGTGTTGTCCACAGTGATTGAGAAAGGAGGTGTGGGTAGGACTTGGGGATAGATTTGGAGCTCTGTTTTAACCATGTTGAGCTTGAACTGAGAGCTAGAGATTCATGAGGAGATGTCAAAGAGACAGGTCTGGAGTAGGGAGATAGATCTATGTGTCGTCAGCACAAAGATGGTAGTTAAATTTGTATTCGCAGATGAGATGACCCAGAGATAAGGTATAGAGGGAGAAGAGAAGGGGACCAAGGGCAGAGGTCTGTGGGACAGAAAGCTGGAGGGCAGATGAGAATACTCCAAAGGCCATGCTGAAGGAGCAATTAGAGAGAACCAGGAGGGAACAGAGTCACAGAACCCAAGGGAGGATAAAATTTTAAGAAGAGTGTCAGAGGTAGCTAATTTCTCAAAGGGGATGAGGATGCAATGCTGGATCTCTGCTTTGGCAAGTAAAAAGTCATTTGGGACTTTCATGAGCACAATTTCAGTGGCATGCAAGGGCCAGAAGTCAGACTGGAGAGGGTCGAGAGAGAACTGGAGAAGAGAAACACCAAACAGGGGCTGTAAACAGCACATTCGATGAGCTTAGAGATGAATGGGAGTAGGGAGGTGGGGCAGCAGTTGCAGAGGCAAGTTGGTTTAAGGGGTCTATTCAGATTTTGCTTTCCCATAATAGTAATAACAAATAATAACAACAATATAAACTATGTAGATTTAGGGATGGGAAGAAACTGCAAACATATAATATACATATACAAAGTATTAAAATACCTGAAGAGTGGTATGATAGATAGATAATGTAATCTGCAGACAGCATAATTTCCCCTCCTTCCACTCTAATCCACCATACCTTAAACTGATGGATTCCTTTCTATGGCTCCTGCCAGAAATTCAAGGACTAGAATAATCAACAACAGGAAAATGGGGCAAACTTGCATTGTACTTCTTAAGTTAGATTCACCTGAGTGAGAAGAACTGAGGCCATCGCTACCTGTGGCGTATGGTACAGAGCTTGAATCTATTATTAAAACAGTAGTTCATTCAAAGCTATTGAATGCTTTACAACCACTAAGGGGAAAAGCCTTGCTTATGTGCAATTTGCTTCTCGCCAAAAATTGCTAGTAAAGAATCTAACAGACGTTCCGGTGTTGTTGGCCTCAAAGATTTTTTGTTTCATATACCGTTTGTTGTTGAAGAATTATTGTACCTATATATTCTGTAGTCTGTCTGCAAGTGTGTTGGCTAGTCTCACAATCATACTGTAGAAATAAAATCAACTTTGATTTGCCAGTATCGGGAGGGTCTTTGTTGCCTTTTCAGAGCAAGGGACAACAGATCAAGAACAGACACTAGCAACCCATCTTTCAATAAAGTCAAAACTGACTGCATGAATGAAGCTAGTAAATCGATATTTAATTTGAACAGCTCACAAGTGAACTCATTGGTTCTCAAAGGTTATTGGAAGGGTTGGGTCTTTAGTCACTGGCTTTATTTAGTCTGAAGTTAATGGAGCCTCCAGCTCAATTTTACTTTGTCCACTTCAATTCCTTAAAGGGCTATTCTCAGCAGTGTCACAAACTTTTTCTAGACAGCGCATTGAATTGTTTTGATCCTGCTCCCTAAACTAGTGTTTCACACTAGCTATAAAATGTTTATTTGTTATTTTGAGATCTGTTGCCACACCAACAGTTTCTTGTTTTGTTGCTGCAGTCACCGACCGAGCTCCCTACTTTCACACCGGAGGCCTAAGCCTGCACTTGGAGCGCTTGGCAAAGCATCTTTGAACATCTGAATTCGACTCCTTGATGTGCCAATAGGACTCTGATTTAGCCCCCATTTCACAGTATAGCATATTTTGGCTAAAGAACAGATCTCTCTCTTTTGGTAAAATGAGATTGGTTAGTTTACATTTGGATTTCCTTAATGTAGGTCTCCAAGCATTTCAGGTCAGACCCTCAGCTGGTGTAATTTGCCATATGTGGGCTGCTCTTTTTTGGATTTTCAAGTCCATTTTTGGTGAGTAAAAATAAATAATCCCACCTCTTAAGCAAGACAGTCCTATAATAAAATTGACAGGATTTTGAGCAACTTTTTATATCCATTCATATCTTGTCCTCTGCTTATACACTCACCAAGGGTGAAATTCACCCTCTATATAAGGCCAGCACAAAAATCTAAGCACCACGTAAACTGTATTTTGAGCCTTCAAAACAGGGTTAAAGTGGGATTTAAGTGTTGTCCACACCTGTGCTGAACTTCTGCCTGGAGGATGAGGGACAATGGTCTACTGGAAAAATATCTCATATCAATATGGGAAAAAAGAATGGAACGTATATTTGGAACATGATGCAGAAGTCTAAGCCAATGCGTTTTCACAGATGGTATCCCAGAAAATCAGGAATACATCTGCTACAGAAGAAAAATGAAAATCAGCAATGCACAATTGAAAGAAAGCACCAGTATTTGAGATCTCAGCTAAATTGCAATTGGATAAATGCAGTATGAGGTCACTTGGTTTTAAGACTGTGGGTGTGGAATCTTATCCAGTATGAGAGAGATTAAATCTTAATAAGAACCAAGATCAATGAAATGTATACTGAAGGTCTAGCGTTACCTACATTAAAACAATAAACTAGAAGAAATCAATATTGTCTTTGCCATTGTTAGCATTAAGGATATGGATCTCTTTTGTGTAATCCCTGAGATAACCCCGTGACTAGTTCACCTATCTGCATGGAGTGACAGGTTTGGCAGGAAGTAAACCAGCAGGGACGAAATTCCCCCCTAGGCAGAGGGTCAGCACCAGGCCTATGCACTACTTAAGGCCTCAAAACATGGTTTACATGGAATTTGGGTGTCACATAGACCTTTGCTGACCCTCTGCATGGGGCAGGTGGAGATTTCATGCAGAGAGAGCAACAAGCTATGGAATTCAGGGCAAAGATAGGGGAATAGTAAGTCCAAATCCCACTGTCCAGTGAAGGACAGAGGTTATGTATATAAAATCAGAATCAGACTGTGTGTTGGCGCGATCATAGAAACGTCGGGCTGGAAGGGACCTTGATTGACCATCTAGACCAGGCCCCTGCACTGAGGCAGCACCAAGTATACCTGCTAGACCAATGCAAAGTCTGGTACAGCTTAAAGGAAAGGTAAGTAGCTATTGGATTAGTTCTGTAGACAAAGTGCCCAGACTTTATTTCTTCCCAGGTCTGTATAGCTTCATTGGGTTCTCCTCCCAGTTTGGTAGAGCAGCCAGTTCCAAGGAGACATCTTCCTTGATAGGCCAGCCCCAGGCCAGAAAGAAGGGAGCCAGATTCTTGTTCACCTGCCGAGAGAACTTCTCAGCCCACAGGTTCATCTTGGAGGGGTTGTCCTTGGGGATGTTGGACATTTTCTGGTAGTCAGAGAAGAGGAGGATGAAGGGTTCCCAGCCAAAGCCCTCCTGCAGCTGAGGGGCAAGGAGAAGGAGTATTAAAAACACGATCTTGGTCCCCAAGTATAACATGAGACACTGTGTTTGATCCCACCTCAGGCAAAGCCTCATGATGCAATCAGCAATAGTAATGACCACTTCATGAATATGGAGACGGAACCCTTCACTGATCTAAATTTAACCTTTGTGCTTCTCACTTCACAGACATTCATTGTTCCTCAGTGGTGGACAGTCTCATTTTAAAATGTTACCTGAAGATACATTAGACAGGGGGAAAACCGATGAAAGTAACAAATCCTCATGGTTCAGGGCATAAGATAACATGCCTAAAGACAGGAAGAAAGATCTCCCATATGCACACGATTATGTAATAGCCCAGAGACACAAGTTGCATTGCTAGCAGCAGCAACCTGGCTTCTTAGCCCCAGGAACTGCCCTGCAGCCCTCTGCTGACAGCTGCTAATATGTGCAGCGGAGGGTGATTTGCACAGAGGGAAGGAGAGGACTGTCAGGAGAGGAAGGTGGTGCAAGGCTGGGCAGAGGGGGTGGGGAGAGGGATGGGAGATTGTAGGTGGGGCATACTTTGGCCTGGAATGGGAACTCAAGGGGTTGTTTTCAAAAATAAAAATAATTGAGGAATTAGTTCAAAGCAAAGTGGGGCTGGGCATGGGCTCTGGATTAGGGTTAATGAGCAATGTTAGGTTAAATTAGAGGTGACACTGGGGATCATATCCTCATCTCTTCTCTTCGGCCCATGTGGAATCTATTTAGATTGTAAGGTCTTTGGGGCCCAGACTGGTCTTATCATATATATGTAAGGCAACTCCAGGGCACTATACAAATAATACTAAATGATGGGGGAGGGGTTTAGGGTTTAGCATCTGGTGAGGCCACTGTCAGAGACAGGACGCTCAACTGGTTGGCCCTCAACTCTGATCGGTAAGGCAGTTTCCGGATGGGGAATGCTATGCCTAGGCCCTGGCTCCTTCACCTCAGCAGAAAGGCAAGGAGATCCTCAGGGGCTTCGCTGACTAATGGCAGGAACAATACTGGCTTGTTTTCACTGCCCAGCTGCGGAGGGCCTGCCAGCACTGCTCCCCCTCAGTCCAACCAATGGCCCCTCAAGGGATGGTGGGGAGAAGGGGAAAGCAGTTGTACTACAGCTCCCCCACTCTTATCTACAGTACTCACCTGGCCCCCACTACCCTAGTAACTGAGCACCTCAGTTGTCATGTCTATATTCTCCTCACTGCACCTCTGTGAGGGAGGGCAGAGTTGTTATCCCTGTTTCAGAGATGGCACAGAGAAACTAGGACCCAGATCCTCAAAGGTATTTAGGTGGTAACCGCCTATTGAGTTTAACGTACAAAGAACCAGAGCAACAGCTCCTGTTTTCCTACTCAGGAGGGAGATGGGCTTTGCCACCAAAGCAAAGGAGCTGATGCTGTCTGGCAAAGTCCTGCCGCAGAGAGAGGGCCTGGAGAAACACTATGGCAGACTGAGACATCCATGTGCCTGCTTTATAGAGCTAGGACAAGTCCAGCTCCTGAGCAGATGTTTGTGTGGGTTGCAGACTCCAGCCTGAGGATGTTTATCTGCTAAAGAGATCACTGACCACAATGAAAACACTCCAATCTCCAACCCCGCCTCTCCCACAGTTACCTGCAAGTACGTCTCCAACGCAGTCCACATGCTCCAGTCCTTCAGCTGAGCCCCTTTCTCCAGATAACCTGTGACCCTCTGCTTCCGACACTGTGGCTGCAGAGCCTGGTGGGCCCTGTCCCTGGGGATCCCCAGCACCTTCTCATGCACATAGACAGACCACAGGTTGCAGGTGGCCTCAGTAGTGTGAGGGGGGAATTCCCAGCCTGCCCGCTGCTGGTTGTGTCCCAGCTCGTGGATGGGGCCCCACAGGCCAGTGGCTCGCATGTGTTCCACATTCACCATCTCCTTCACCGAATCCAGGTGGCCCATGATGGGGTAGCCAGCGTGCATCCAGCCTGGAGGGAAGACATGGGGAGTGCTCACCCCAACACCAAACTCTCAGACATGCTTATGGCACATTTGATCACTATGGATGCTGTTTTATTAAAATATGACTAAGCAAGTCCCACCCATTTCCATGGGGCCTTTCATCTAGCTGAGGAATAAGGCTCATGGTATCATAGTTACCTGAGCACCTCACCATCGCTAATGTGTTTATCCCTTGTGAGGCAGGGCTGAGCTGTTATACCCATTGTACAGATGGGAACCAAGACACAGAGGGGTTGAGGGCATGCCGCTGCAACTCGTGTAAGTACCCCCAAGATAGCTGTGATCTACCTAGCACAGGTACTGGCGCAGTGGGGCTGCACCACCCTGAACTTCAATGCAGGCTGCACAAGCCAGCCCTTAGGCCTGGATTATTACTCACACAGGTAACCCATGCTAATGTCTGTGCTGCTGCAGCTACAGTGCTCCAGTACCTGAGCTAGGTAGATGAACGATAGCTCGGGTATATCTGCATGAGCTGCAATCACACCCTGTGCATGCAGTCTCAGTGACTTGCCTGAAGTCACACAGGAAGTCTGTGGCAGAGCAGGGAGACCCAAGTTCAGCTCCCGAGTGCCCTGGAAAATGCATCTTCCTGAAGGGTCCCGAAGCACTTCACAAACCACATACACTATCTACGTCTGCATTTCAGGGATCACTTCGCCTTTCACAAGGTGTCACCTCCTGGGAGGAGCGCAGGAGCTGTTCAACAGCCCCCAGCAACATTTTGCAAGAGCTCAAGACCGGAAAAAGAGACAAGACATTAGTCCATTAGAAACACATGAGGAATTTTAAGTCCGCAGAGTGTGATCACTGTAACTGGTAGCTGCCCAAGGTAACACAAGTTAAAACTAAGGTTTGCAACAAAATATTTCCATGTGACTTAACCAGGAGTCAGGAGCTCAGCATTTGAGCATAAACCTTGTGCTGACTCTCTGCACAGTGAGGAATTTCACCCAAAGAGCTGCTCTGAAAAGTGACACAGTAAAAACAGCCTCCTGAGGCTCCATATTTCACATCTAAGTGATTCTAGATCAGATGTACTCTGTTTAGAAGTAAAATCGTGCTCTGTTTTCTTCCCAGATGCCAATATTGCAACTCATCCTGGACTCAGCGTCAAGCTGGATTTCTTCCCTCTTTTCCATCATCACCAGCAATAAAGGTTCTACAGCTTACATTCTTCCCTCAGTGACACCGCTGAACCTTATTTTCAGTAAGTTTGCACAAGTGTAACCACAAGGCCCTATCACTGAAATTTAAGCAACAATTCTATTGCTGAGACAGATGGAGGAACAGAATCCAGATTGCTCTCTCCAAGGTGTACTGTAATAAAAGCTATATAGTTGAGCATTCATGTCAGCAGCTCTGAGTCGGGCCAGGCCCAGGGAGCAGAACTGCCAAGTAAGAAGGGTTCGTTTTTACACAGTCACTTGTCAGAGTAGAGCTCCACTTTCATGCATCTGTGTAGTTTACAGAACTCTGCCTCAGCAGATCCAGCTTAAAGGACTACAGACCCAAGTATCAGCCCTGCGTTGCATCAGAGAAAATGAAGACTTTCTGGATAGGAGTCAGCATTTGGTACTACAGGCACAGCATGCTGAAGAATCAGAGAGGGCAGTGCAGAACGGGGAAGAAAATTGGCAACATGTGACCTCCAGAAGAAGAGAGGGGAGAACTCATGTACCCCCAGTGCAGATATAGGTAAGAAACTGTTTCCAGGCGCTCTGCACAGGTATTGTTATGGAGAATGGTTTGGAAGAGTTGTCTGAGGGAAGGGATCAGAAGGAGACCCCATTGACCGGAAGGCATGGGATGCATTGTCCTAGGGATGGAAGTTCCATGACCACCGCTCCCAAGAGGAGGAAACGGGGGTGGTGGTTGGGGACTCCCTCCTAAGGGGGACAGAGTCATCCATCTGCTCTCCACACCGGGAAACTCAAGAAGAGTGCTGCTTGCATGGAGCTAGAATTCAGGTTGTGACGGAGTGTCTGCCGAGACTGAGGCCACGTCTACACTACGGGATAATATCGAATTAGCTAAAATCGGTTTTATAAAACTGATATTATAAATTCGATTTCATGCGGCCACACTAGGTACAGTAATTCGGCGTTGTGCGTCCATG
>NC_133769.1:142996495-143084543 GCF_003597395.2 Chelonoidis abingdonii | reverse complement strand
ATTTAAAGAGCCCTTTATATCGATATAAAGGGCGTTGTAGTGTGGACGGGTACAGCGTTAAATCGATTTAACGCTCTTTAAATCGATTTAAACGCGTAGTGTAGACCAGGCCTGATGCAGCCTCAGACTGCTACCCCTTCCTACTTCTCCATGTAGGCACCAATGATGCTGCCAAGAATGACCTTGAGTGGGTCACTGCAGACTATGTGACTCTGGGAAGAAGGATAAAGGAGTTGGAGGCGCAAGTCATGTTCTTGTCCATCCTCACTGTTGAAGGAAAAGGCCCAGGTAGGGACCATCGAATTGTGGAAATGAATGTGTGGCTGTGCAGGCGGTGTGGGAGAGAAGGCTTTGGATTCATCAACCATGGGATGTTGTTCCAGGAAGAAGGATTGCTAGGAAGAGATGGGATCCACCTAACAAAGAGAGGGAAGAGCATCTTCGCAGGATGGCTTGCTAACCTAGTGAGGAGGGCTTTAAACTAGGTTTGCCGGGGAAAGGAGACCTAAGCCCTGAAGTAAGTGGGGAAATGGGATACCAGGAGGAAACACAAGGAGGGTGCAAGATGGGAGGCCTCCTGATTCATGCTGAGAAAGTAGGGCAATCGGCTAGTTATCTTAGGTGCCTGTACACGAATGCAAGAAGCCTAGGAAACAAACAGAAATAATTGGAAGTCCTGGCACAGTCAAGGAACTATGATGTGATTTGGAATAACGGAGACTTGGTGGGGTAACTCACGTGACTGGAGCACTGTCATGGATGGGTATAAACTGTTCAGGAAGGACAGGCTGGGGAGAAAAGATGGAGGAGTTGCACTGTATGTAAGGGAGCAGTATGATTGCTCAGAGCTCCAGTATGAAACTGGAGAAAAGCCTTTTGAAAGTCTTTGGGTTAAGTTTAGAGGCAAGATCAACAAGGGTGATGATGTTGTGGGAGTCTGCTGTAGACCACCAGAGCAGGAGGATGAGGTAGATGATTCTTTCTATGCACAACTAACAGAAATTTCCAGTTCCCAGGCCCTGGTTTTCATGTGGGACTTCAATCACCCTGACATCTGCTGGGAGAGCAATACAGCAGTGCACAGACAATCCAGGAGAGTGTTGGGGACAACTTCTTTGTGCAAGTGCTGGAGGAACCAACTAGGGGCCATGCTCCACTTGACCTGCTGCTCATGAACGGGGAAGAATTGGTTGGGGAAGCAGAAGCAGATGGCAACCTTGGCAGCAGTGACCACGAGACGGCCGAGTTCAGGATCCTGACAAAAGGAAGAAAGGAGAGCAGCGGAATACAGACCCTGGACTTCAGAAAAGCAGACTTTGACTCCCTCAGGGACTGATGGACAAGATCGCCTCGGAAGCTAGTATGAAGGGGAAAGGAGTCCAGGAGAGCTGGCTGTATTTTAAAGAAGCCTTTTGAGGGCGCAGGAACAAACCATCCCGGTGTGCAGAAAGAACAGCAAATATGGCAGGCGACCAACTTGGCTTAACAGAGAAATCTTCAGTGAGCTTAAACACAAAAAGGAAGCTTACAAGAAGTGGAAACTTGGACAGATGACTAGGGAGGAGTATAAAAATATTGCTTGAGCATGCAGGGATGTAATCAGGAAGGCCAAGGTATAACTGGAGTTGTAGATCGCAAGGAACATGAAGGGTAATAAGAAGGGTTTTTACAGGTATGTTAGCAACAAGAAGGTGGTCAGGGAAAGTGTGGGGCCCTTACTGAAAGGGGGAGGCAACCTAGTGACAGATGATGTGGAAAAAGCTGAAGTACTCAACGCTTTTTTTGCCTTGGTCTTCACTTACAAGGTCAGCTCCCAGACTGCTGCACTGCGCAGCACAATATTGGGAGGAGGTAAGCAGCCCTCAGTGGTGAAAGAACAGATTAAGAACTATTCAGAAAAGCTGAACATACAAAAGTCCCTGGGTCCGGATCTAATGCATCCGAGGGTGCTAAGGGAGTTGGCTGATGTGATTGCAGAGCCATTGGCCGTTATCTATGAAAACTCGTGGCAACTGGGGGAGATCCCAGACAATTGGAAAAAGGAAATATAGAGCCCATCTTTACAAAAGGGAAGAAGGAAAATCTGGGGAACTACAGATCAGTCAGCCTCACCTCAGTCCCTGGAAAACTCATGGAGCAGGTCCTCAAGGAATCCATTTTGAAGCACTTGGAGGAGAAGAAGGTGATCAGGAACAGTCAACATGGATTCAACAAAGGCAAGTCATGCCTAACCAACCTAATTGCCTTCCATAATGAGATAACTTGCTCTGTGGATATGGGAAAAGCAGTGGACGTGTTATTCCTTGACTTTAGCAAAGCTTTTGATAAGGTCTCCCACAGTATTCTTGCCTGCATGTTAAAGAAGTATGGATTCGATGAATGGACTATAAGAAGGATAGAAAGTTGGCTAGATAGTTGGGCTCAACGGATAGTGATCAGTGGCTCGATGTCTAGTTGGCAGCCAGTATCAAGCAGAGTATCCCAGAGGTCGGTCCTGGGGCCAGTTTTGTTCAACATCTTAATTAATTATCTGTATGATGGGATGGATTGCACCCTCAGCAAGTTCGCAGATGCCACCAAACAGGGGGGAGAGGTAGATATGCTGGAGGGTAGGGATAGGGTCCAGAGTGACCTAAACAAATTGGAGGATTGGGCTAAAAGAAATCTGATGAGGTTCAACAAGGACAAGTGCAGAGTCCTGCACTTAGGACAGAAGAATCCCAGGCACTGCAACAGGCTGGGGACCGACTGGCTAAGCAGCAGTTCTGCAGAAAAGGACCTGGGGATTACAGTGGATGAGAAGCTGGATAGGAGTCAGTGTGCCCTTGTTGCCAAGAAGACTAATGGCATATTGGGCTGCATTAGTAGGGGCATTGCCAGCAGATTGAGGGAAATGATTCTTCCCCTCTATTCGGCACTGGTGAGGCCACACCTGGAGTAATGTGTCCAGTTTTGGACCCCTCACTACAGAAAGGATGTGGACAAATTGGAGAAAGTCCAGCGGAGGGCAATGAAAATAACTAGGAGGCTGGGGCACATGACTTACCAGGAGAGGCTGAGGGAACTGGGCTTATTTAGTCTGAAGAAGAAAAGAGTGAGGAGGGGATTTGATAGCAGCCTTCAACTACCTGAAGCGGGGTTCCAAAGAGAATGGAGCTTGGCTGTTCTCAGTGGTAGCAGATAACAGAACAAGGAGTAATGGTCTCAAGTTGCAGTGGGAGAGTTTGAGGTTGGATATTAGGAAAAACTATTTCAGTAGGAGAGTGGTGAAGCACTGGAATGGGTTACCTAGGGAGGTGGTGGAATCTCCATCCTTAGAGGTTTACGGTCAGGCTTGACAAAGCCCTGGCTGAGATTATTTAGTTCGGGGTGGTCCTGCTTTGAGCAGGGGGTTGGACTAGATGACCTCCTGAGGTCTCTTCCAAACCTGAGATTCTATGATTCTATGGACACCCTTAAGGACACAAAGAAGCACCATGAAGGACTAGAAACATTCAGCTCTATGCAGGTCACATGTTTATTTGACTCATTGCATTTGTCTGGAGTTTCAGTTTAACAAAAAAGCCTTGAATGAATTAAAGTTGCTGCCTAAAGCCACTTCTTTTGGAAACCCTGCTAGAACCATGCAGCCATATACCCACCAGCTGAGATCTGGACGTCTGTTACAATCCTCTCTGGCCTTGGGAACTTCGCTGGTGCTGCTGCCAATTCAGCTATAGCCATCATGATCTGGTCCCAGAGGGTCAGAAGAGGCTCTGGGTTCTCTATATGGCGGATGCTGTCAGCAGGCACAGTCAGGATAATGTTCTCAGTAGCTAGTTCGGCCCAGGGTGCAGGGTAGTGCTGGACACTGGCCAGCCACTGGCATTTACAGGTCTCTCCTGTAGGGACAAGGAAAATACATTAAATGTACCCCAGCCTCTCAGCTACACTCCCTGAGTGTTGGCTGCAAATGTGTGACTTCATCATGAATTGCTTTCAGGAATTTGGCATTTATAGAGCACTTCACATTTTGTAAGTGCTGGATGGGCATTAATAAGTTAATCCTCACAGCATTCCTAGGAACTATCACTGTCTCCCCGGTAGTGTCCACCTGGGGAACTGAGATTAAGTAACTTGCCCATGGCCCACAGTAAGGCTGTGGCAGAGCCAAGGACAGTACTCAAATCTCCAACTTATTCATATTCATAGATTATTAGGGTTGGAAGGGACCTCAGGAGATCATCTAGTCCAACCCCCTGCTCAAAGCAGGACTAATCCCCAAATGGCCCCCTCAAGGACTGAACTCACAACGCTGGGTTTGGCAGGCCAATGCTCAAGCCACTGAGCTATCCCTCCCCCTCAGCTCATTGCCCTAAGCACTAGATCTTTCCTCATTTCACTGCTGAGCCTCCTGTCTAGTAATTATCTCCTATCTTTACATGAGTCCCCACTCTATATATCCAAACAGTTATGCTGTTTAAGCATGTTATGGGAAAATCAAGGCCACAGCTTGTGAAAAGTGGGTCCCAAATCCACATCATTCCTCTACTCCCAAAAAACAAAGTAAAACCAAATCAATTGATTCACAGAGGACACCTGAGTCGCTGTCCACATTTCTCTAAGTGACTTCTCTTCCAGTGAGTGAGATCAGCAGGCGTCAAATAGCAACACGCTGGTTTTGTTTGGAATGATGGGGGGGAAAAGAAATTTCATAAACCAATAAAGAGAAGACTGATGGGAAATGCAGCAAACGTATCAAAGGAGCGGTTGTGGATTTCTGCTGTCGTGACAGGAGATGGCCACACAGGGACAGCAGAGGAAAAGGGGGAGGAATGAGGAAAGGGCTGGTGGAAATCTTTCAAAAGATCAGTAAAAAGTTGACAGTTTTCAGCAAAAAGATGGCTTAAAAAAAAAAGACAGAAAACAGTCCCAGTTTGTCATTTTTCTGCCAGTTCTGATTTTAACCATTTGGACTCTGGTTATATTTAATGCTGCATATTTTGGCTTGGGTGCCCCCGTGTGGCACATTGAAACGGGCTCAGGGGAAAGGCCCCAAGGGATGAACACCTACCCAGTCTGAAGTAGGGAGCCTGGACTGCCCCTTCCACAGTGATGGGCACTTTGCCCAGCTGGCTTCCCCCTGGCACGACGATGTAAATGAGGCCACCCCAGAGGCAGGAGACTGACTGCTTCTGGCAGCTGACCTGGCACTTGCGTATCACCATGGGGGCCCGTTTCAGCTCCTTCGCAGCGGTGAGGTCATCAGAGTGACACCCGATCTGCACCTGGGGAACAGAAGGGCGGTAAGAGCAGGGTCAGGCCCTCCAGGCACCAGATTGCAGCCCCACCCCCTCTGCCTTAGGGCCCGTTTGAGGTAGAGCCCACATAGCTGCAGGGCACTGATTGCCATCCAGCCCTGTGGTGACCAAATTGCTGTCTGACTGCTGCTTGTGAAGCAAGAGTTAATGAAGCTCAGTGCAGCTCATAAGAGGGAAGCTGTGCCCCTCACAAAGTCATCTACAGTCCTAGCACTAAGGCTCAGGTCCTCAAAGGTATTTAGGTGGCTTGACTGATTTCACTGGGAATTTGGCACCTTTGAGGACCTAAGCTGGAATGCCTCCCTTATGAGAAGTCTCAGCATCGGGGCCATGGATTGACAGGCAGGGGTGGCTCTATTTTTTTTGCCGCCCCAAGCACAGCAGTCAGGCGGCTTTCAGTGGCACGCCTGCGGGCGGTCCGCTGGTCCTGCAGATTCGGCGGCATGCCTGCGGGTGGTCCACTGGTCCTGCAGATACGGTGGCATGCCTGCAGAAGGTCCTCCAGTGCCGAGTCATCAGCATCCCCGTTGCCATATTGCCGCCAAAGCCACAGAACCGGGGGACCTCCCGCAGGCGCGCCGCCGAAAGCCGCCTGCCTGCTGCCTTCAGAGTGACCAGCAGGCCACCCCTCACAGCTTGCCGCCCCAGGCACGCACTTGATGTGCTGGTGCCTGGAGCCACCCCTGTTGACAAGGCCACAGTTACTGCACTCCCCGGTACCCTTAGAGGTGTCCCTTGAGAGCAAAGAGGAAGCAAACTGGAGAAAGTACAATGTGTGGGTGAAATGCTGACTTGGCTGTTGCCTCTGGCATCCCTGGTTAGGGAGAAATTCAGTCTCCAGGGCTCATTGCACCAGCATCAGCATCCTGTAAGGCAGGGATCAGCAACCTTTCAGAAGTGCTGTGCCAAGTCTTCATTTATTCACTCTAATTTAAGGTTTTCCGTGCCAGTAAAACATTTTAACATTTTTAGAAGGTCTCTTTTTATAAGTCTATAATATATAACTAAACTATTGTTGTATGTAAAGTAAATAAGGTTTTTAAAATGTTTAAAAAGCTTCATTTAAAATTAAATTAAAATGCAGAGCCCCCCGGATCGGTGGCCAGGCCTGGGCAGTGTGAGTGCCACTGAAAATCAGCTTGTGTGCCACAGGTTGCCTACCCCTGTTGTAAGGTAACACACGGATGTCTGCAGTTTACTGTGGCAGGACCTTGTTCAGTAACGTCAGCAGCTGCCTGGTCCCCTTCCCACCTTTCCTTGCTTCCCTGCACAGCTACAATGAAGCAGAAATAGCGTGCAGAGCACCAACAAAGCAAAATGGGGAGGCATGTAACAGTCAAGAGAGGGCAGAGGAAATTGTGAGGAATTTTGAAAAATGTAATGGCAAGAAACAGCCACAAGGTGGCAGGAAAATATAAGGAGTGAGAAAGGAGCAGGCCTAGCCATAATACAGACTGATTCTTGAGAACCAACTCATCTCTCTGATATGGGTACCTCGCAAATGTATCAGTGTATAAAGGCCAGCAGAAATCACCTGCAGATCAGCACTGGTCGCCATGCAAGGAAATGTTATCACTGCCGTGTTTCCATCAGGTAGGAAAAGTCCTGTACTCATCCATGCTGTCCCACCTGCAGGGAATCACAGAAGAGAGGTCTGAATACAGAGCCCTTAGGCTCAGGTCTTCAAAGGCATGCAGGCACCTAATTCCCAGTGAAAATAATGGGAGTTAGGCATCTAAATACCTCGAGGACCTAGGCCTTACTCAGCACTCCTGGCCCCCGCCCATTTCCATGCTTAAAGTAATACAGTTTTGAGTTGCCAGAGTAAGAAGAAAGAATCTGATTTTTTTCTTGCTCAGAACTCTCAGAATTGGCCTGTGTGTTGCCAAACCTGTTGACAACGTGCTGCTTGGCTGAAAGCATGAGAAGTTTTAGCATAAGGGGCTTTTTTCCCCTAGCCCTAACTAACACATGGGTACCCTGACATTTCACTATAGTGAGACTTGTTTCTAGACGGCCATCCTAGGGACTTGCAAACATCAGCTGCCAGGCAGAGACTGTAAAACTGTGATAAGCAGCTGAGTTCAGAGCTCTTCATACTGTCCAAGCAGAAACCCTCCCTTAACTTGGAGTTAAGGTTAAACAAGTGCATTTCAGCACAACTACTAACGGCCAGATTGCCTCCTCCATTGAAGGTCATTGGACTACTTGTGCGAGTAAGTATGCAACAGTGTGAATAAAGATTCCACTTCCAGCCTGAAAGAAAAGTCTATGCAATCACCAACTAAGCCACCATTCACACCCACAGCAAGACAACTCACACCCTTTACATCATACACTCACAGACTGCAACTCCACAACACTGTCACTTCTAACGTGGAACCACTCCCAGTGCACACATGCAGTGCCCCACAATCACACGCAAATGTACAAGCTTGACACCAACCCACCTGTTTGGTGGAAATAGCCAGTGTGTTAACGGCACATGGGGAAGTATGAGTTTTGGTGTTAAAGTGAAATCTCAGCAGAGGGGTGTGTGCGTGTGAGAGAGAGACAGACAGACAGACACACACACACACACAAACACATTTTCCATGTGATTCTACGTGGGGAAGGTGGAAAGACCGTTCCTCTCACCTGTATTTGTGCCGTCGATTTCCAGGGTGATAAGAGAGCTGGATGGGAGCGTGCAGACCCCATCGGTGGGTTTCTGCACCAGGACAGCACAGTCCGTCATGGTCTGGGACAGCTGTGTTGCCAGGCACAGCAGGGCTGCCTCCTTGGAGTTGCTCTTGATTGGGTTCTTCTTGCTGACCTGCGGGATCCCACCTCTGCGCAGCACTTTGAGCAGGATGCGGTGGAGTGAGGAGTATGCGGGGCAGTCTTCAGCTGGGATCCTCAGGAAGGCAGAACAGTCCTGCCCTAGCCTGTGCAGCCAGTCTGCCAGGGGGGCTCTGAGTGCCTCCTCCTTGTCCCCCACGTGCCTCTGGAAGAGGGAGAGTGCTTGACGGAAGTGGTAGAGACGGGGAAGCTCCCTCGGTAGCAGTGCTGGGTATTTATCAGCCTTGAGGTTCATGCCCAGGATGCTGATCCCAAAGCGGTTGAGGATTTTGTTGCCAGGATATCCGGCAACGGCAGCTTGGCCCTGATTTTGGGAGGCCCAGTACCAGGCCTGCCCCCCAATCAGCAACCCTCCCCCCTCCGCCACAAAGGCCTGGATCTTCTCTGCCTCTTGGTCGCTGTGAGAAGGGCAGCAGTAGACACTCATGTCGCTCGTCAGTGCTGATACCTGGTACTTCCGGTCCTCCTGGGACAGCAGGGAACACAGGCCCTTGAGGTGGGCAGCAACCCCAACCAGTCCCTGCCTCCCAGCGTCCAACCAGTGTACAGCATTGAGCAGGAACCCTGCTAGCTTTGGGGCACACAGCTGGCCCTCATGAGACGCCACCACCACCCGGCCCCGGCCATAGCGCGCTGCAGCAAGGAAGCAGCGGTGGGAGCTGTCCAGGCCGAGGGGGAAGGCCAGCACCCCATGCACCAGCAGTGGGGAGGGCACCCCGCCGGTCACTATATCCAGTTCTGACACACCCTTGAGGAGAAGCTCTGCATCCTGGCTGAGATTAGCCCCGTGCCTGCAAAATCAAGAGGCATCCCTGTTTAGGCCCAATCTCAACACCCTTTATACAATCACAGAATCATGAGCGATGCTAGGGGCACACAACAGGTCATCCCTAGCCCATCTCCTCCCCTACCCACACTACTTGGTGCTGCCCCTCACAATTTTATAGTAAGTCTGGTGCCACAAGGAGTTTTTCTGAACTGCAGTCTCAGCCTTCGTTTTTAAAGAGTCCGTCTGTAGCCTCAGAGCTGAGCTTGAAAACGTGTCGCAGGTGTGAGCTAGACTGAGGCACCGAACCCAGGAGACCAAAGAAAAAGAACCCAACTTTTACTGTGTGTTTTGGGTTGTTTTAGCTCTCCTGATTTCTAAGCCAATCTCCACTGGCCTGACTCATGATTTTTGAACCTCTGGGGCTGGCAAAACCATGAGGTCTAGCATGCCTAAGCCACCTCAGAAATGCATCCTCTAGTCAAGCCTGAAAGATGTGCCAGTGCCTTTTCCTTAACTATCCCACTGCTACTGCTCAGAAGAGAGGACTGCCTCTGTCCACACATACACATCAGCGACTCAAGCTGAAATAAGTCTCTGATCTCTGTAAAGTGTAGCCACCCTTTTCTTAGCCATTAACCTCCGCTTCCCAGTGCTCCTATTTCGCTTCATTCACACTTATCATTTTACCCTCTGCTGCCCCTGCATGGCTCTTGCAGTTAAAGCCGTGTCGAGTGCTGTGGTTTTATTTCCCCCTGACTTTGCTATATAATTTTACCAAACTTAATTTTCCCTTTGTCACTTGTGATGAATCTGCTGCTACTTGGAACCTCTGACTTTTCCACCCAAACGAAAAAAACAACGGCTTGATAGAGTGCGAGAATAAATAACACTCATGTGTCCATAGGGCAGGAATTAAAAACACTGGCCTCCTCATTTGATTTCTTCTCCCAGCTTCTTTGCCACACATGACACCAATCCCTTAAAGCTCAGTTTTATTTACTATGGGTGACATTTACAACTATGCTGGGGGTCAGAACATAGTGAATGCACCATTTAAGCCCCACTTAAACTCTCAAAATAGGGTGAATTCCACCCTAACTAAAAACTCCCAAAGGAAGATAATCTCCATACAACTTTCCTGAGAGGAAAGCCTCCCCCCCAACCTTGTTGCCAGTGCCCTGCAGGTGAGAACATGACAATCAATCAGCAACTTGTAATAAGTAACTTAATTACATTAATTTGTAGTTGTGTCCTGAGCACCTTTCTGCATCCTACAGCAAAGATTCTCTTTACCTTTGTAATAAAACAAACCCAGCATCTAGAGAGCAACAAAACCAGTCATCCAGCTGGAAGAGAGAAATAGAGTTTCATAACATAGTGCAAGGGAAAGGGAAGTGACTGAGGAGACAAAAATCTGTGGGGGAAATTTTCTTACAACAACTGTGGCTTTAACTACAGTGAAATGAAGTGGCCATATTGTGAAAGCAAAGCAACATTTGTGATCATTAAAGACCCCATTACACTTTGTGGAAGTCAGAAGCCCAGATTCTGAACTGTGCCAGGCACAGCTTGGGAGTGGGGACAGGAAGAAGATGGCTGGGCACACCCTGGATTCGAGGGCCAGCTGGGAGTTTGTCTGGTTTCTTGTGTAAGCCCAAAGTTTTACACCTATTGTTCTTGGCCTGATGCACAGTCTGCCTGCCAGGCTCCACCCACAAGATGGCTGCATTTCATGTTTTATCACAGCACATAAAGGCTCCATCCAACTCCTGCCGGAGCCAATAGGGGACTTCCTCCTGACTTGAGCAGAAGATGATTGGGACTCCGAAACCATGGTGCATTATCCAAGTAACATAAGGAATACTCTGTGTCTGTTTTCTAAAGCACATTCATTAATTGGAATTTTTAAAATATAGAATCATAGAAATGAAGGGCCTCGAGGGGTCTTCTAGAGGCAAGACCATCTAGACCAGTGATACTTAGACCTCAGTGGTTCAGGAGCCAAGTCAGTGATCAACATTACCCAAAACAGCTACAGTAGCATGAATTCATTATATCATTTAATTTAGGGCTATTCATATGTAAACGGTATGATGGGGAAATATTTGTATCTAAATATTATTCTCACAGCGAAGAAGTTAATAACTTCATGCAAATTTATAACTTAATTGGTTAATAACATCGTAAAAGCATCCTGCTTGGTTAATAACTTAGACTAGTTAATAATTAAATCACAGTGTTGTAATATCATGTGTTGCAAAGAACCTCAGAAGGCACATTAAAGAGCCACTTGCGGCTTCCCAGCCGCAGTCTGAGTATCACTGACTAGACCATCCCTGACAGGTGTTTGTCCAACCTGTTTTTAAAAACCTCAATGATGGGGATTCCACAACATCCCTTGGAAACCTATTCCAGAGCTTAACTATCCTTAGAATTGGAAAGTTTTTTTCTAACATCTACCTGAAATCCCCTGGCTGCAGATTAAATCCATTAATTCTTGTAACTACGTTTTAAATAGTACAGTATTTCAATGAACCTGCTGATTTGGTACTCAGTAGCTTCCCCTCAACTTGGCTGAGCAGCAGGGAAAGAGGCTAACCAGTGAAGGATGCTGGGTTACTCAGTTCAGTACTCAGCCAGTAGAGAACTCCCATAATCCCTAAGGGACTGAAGAAAGGAAAAAATGTCCTCAGGGCTGAGAGGGACTGGCTCAGGTGGGATCCAGGGGAACAACCTGGCCCTGAGAGCTGGGCAGGGAAACAGCTAGTTACCTGTTGTTGGCAAGGGAGCTGCTGCAGCAGCAGGGGCATCCCAAAGCTGAGGGATGCATTGTGTTCCTCCTCAAACAGCTTAGGGCATGATGAATGCCTCATGCATGTCCTTATTTTATAGGGACAATCCCAATATCTCGGACTTTGTCTTACATAGGCACCTATTACCCCCACCCCACATCCCATTTTTCATATTTGTTATCTGGACACCATACGGGCCACACTCCCTGTTCTGTCTGAGGTGCCTGCAATGTCACACAACCGTGGAGTACACAGCTGAGAAAAGAGCAAGGTCCAAGAATGGCTATTACTGCTCTCCTCATCCTGTGTGCAATAGGCTCCCTGGAGCCTACCAGACAGTCAGTGCTCAGTGCCCACAGACATGGCCCCCTCCCCATCATGGCCCTGCCAATATTCTTTCTTGAGTGGGAAGCAGTCCTTCCAGATTCCATAGCTTAACCCAGTGCCAAATGACTAGCCAGGGCACCTTGCTCTTTTTCATTTAGGGTTTAATTAACTAAAGGACCCCCGCCCTTCTCTGCTTGGATAATGATCTGCACCACCACCACCACCCCAGATATCTGAAAATTGGGTGTTTCCCCCTTTTCTCAGGCATTTATGTAAAACTCTCACTTTATTGGGGCAAAGCCAATAATGGGAAAGGTGGTAAGTGCTACTCACGGGACGATCAAGGGGATCTTTGGGATCTTTCTCGAGACTTTGAAGATCCCTGACCCCACTGTATTGCCAGTGAAGTACACGCCGGCCACGCTGGTCACTCGGTTCCCAGGGAATTCGAACAGCACCTTCTCCACACTGTGTTGACTAGCCCAGTACCAGGCCTGACCACCCATGAGCAGGCCCCCACCTCCCTTTACAAAGTGGACCAGCTCTTCTGCCTGAGCGTCGTCATAGGCATCTGTACAGTACACCCCTAGAGAGGCACTGAGCCCCACGCCGGGCTGCACTTTAGTGCTGGACCTTAGGAGCAGCTGAGAGAGGGGATCCAGGCTCCTATGGACTCCAACCTGTGCCTCTGGGGAGGGTCTGAGCCAGTCCACAGCATTCCTAAGGAACTGGGAAAAGTTGGGATTCTTCAGGATTTCCTCGTGAGAAACGACCACCATCCTGCCTTTTCCATAGTGAGAAACAGCAATCAGTACCTGCTTCTCAGGGCTCACCAACACCGGGAATGCAGCGTCTCCTGTGAGCAACAGCTCACAAGGAACAAAATTTCCAGTAAAATCCCACTCCCCAACTCCATCCACCAGCAGCTCATAGGTGGCAGCGGGCTTCATCTTCAGTTTCCTTTTATCTGACAGGAAGGAAAAAGATTATTAGGGTGCATCTCGACTCTGAAAAGTGACTGTCAATGACAATGTTAATTGTCCCACGAGTAGCCCCCAGCAAATGGGCTGTGTTTACAAAAGCGGGTGCCAGCCCTGCACATGCTGGGGGCTGGCTTACAGCAGAAAATTACAATCAACCCTGCTACATTGCTCAGGGTATGGCCAGGAGTGGCACCAGGGTATCTGACGCCCTAGGCAGACGGCCATTTCGCCACTCCCCGCGGGTCCGGTGGACCTACCGCAGTCATTTCGGCGGGCGGTCCGCTGCTGGAAAGGCTCCGGTGGAGCTGCCGCAGTCATTTCGGCGGACGGTGCGCTGGTCTAAAGGCTCCGGCGGACCTGCCGCAGGCAGCGGTAGGTCTGCCGGAGCCTTTAGACCAGCGCACCGTCCGCCGAAATGACTGCGGCAGCTCCACCGGAGCCTTTCCAGCAGCGGACCGTCCGCCGAAATGACTGCGGTAGGTCCCCCAGACCCGCGTGCTGCCCCGCCCCGGTAAAATAGCGCCCCCCAAAATTCTGGCACCCTAGGCCATTGCCTAGGTCGCCTAAATGGTAGCGCCGGCCCTGGGTATGGCTACACTTGCAACTTCAAAGCGCTGCCATGGGAGTGCTCACGCAGGTACTCCACCTCCCCGTGGGGATTAGCTTACAGCGCTGGGAGCCACGTTCCCAGCACTGGGGCACTGTTTACACTGGCACTTTACAGTGCTGTAACTTGCTGCGCTCAGGGGGGTGTTTTTTTACCCCCCTGAGCGAGAAAGTTGCAGCGCTGTAAAGCACCAGTGTAACCAAGGCCTCAGGGGTATGAAAAATCCACATCCCTGACTGACATACTGAAGCCGACCTAGGGCCCCGTGTAGACAGCACTACGTTGGGAAGAATTCTGTGAACCTAGCTACTGCCTCTCAGGGACATGGATTAGCTACAGCGACAGGAGAACCCCTCCCATCGGCATAGGTGACATCTATGCTGAAGTGCTGCAGCAGAGCAGCTGTGCCGCTGTAATGTTTCAAGTGTAGACAAGCCCAGGGTATGTGTACACAGCACTTTGGAGCCCACAGCAGCACGGCTCCCAGCCCAGGCTGACAGACTTGGGGCTCACATTAGTGCTCTAATAATAGTTGTCTAGACAGTACTTTGAAGTTGCAACTCAGGCTCTGAAGCCTAGGGATGGGGGTGGACTTCAGTGCCTAAGGGCTTGTCTACACTTGCAAATTTTGTCACCAAAAACTGGCTTTTGGCGACAAAACAGCGATAGCGCACACACTGCAGGGTCACTCTTTTTGGAAAAAAAAAAAAAGCCTAGTTTTGGCAACAAAACACTTCCACCCCTCTGAGAGACTTTAGTCTTTTCCCCTCCCTTTATTGTCAACAAACAGCCAGTGTAGACACCACAGGCTCTTTTTCCATTTTTATTGACCTCCAGAAAGTATCCCACAATTTCCCTGCTGCTGCTCTGGTCAGTGGTTTGAACTCCACTGCCCTGCGGCCAACCCACCCCTCCCCCTTGCAAGCCCCTTGACTTTTAAATCTCATTTCCTGTTTGCTGGCTTTCCAGAGGAGCTTTCCAGGTGGCTCCCCAGGTGAGCATGGCTGGCTACCACATCAAACGGGCTCCCGCTTGGACCACCGCTGAGCTGTTGGATCTGATCAGAATATGGGAAGAGGCAGGGCTGATACAAAGATATTTTGCGCCCTAGGCAAAACTTCCACCTTGCGCCCCTCCGCACTTCCCCCAGAACATCACTTATTATAAACTTTCAAAAATAAATACTGCATAATGTGGCATTGTTCATTAGAATTAATACAAGGGGAGATGATCACAATGGTCCCTTCTGGCCCGGGGGAACCTATGAGCAAGGAGGAGACTGAGAATGTCTCCAGCTCGCAGGGTCTCTAAACGTTCCCAGGCTCTGAGTACTTCGCCCTCCGGGGGGGGGACCCAGGGGCAAGGAGGGCAGAGCTGGGCTCTCCCAGGGAGCAGATGAGGATCTCCCTGTGGATCAGGGCCGACTCTCCGCATTGGCACAGTGCCACTGGGGGAGTCGGTGTTTGGAAGTGGCACCTACACCAGCCCTCTCCTCTCCCTCACGTTGCGGGGTTTAATTTCACTTTCCCTCGCCCGTGGAGGCAGCTGGGCCAGGCCCCAGGCACGGCGCATTGGAGGGCGAAGCTCACCTGAGCTCAGGACCATGTCCTGCATTCCCCAACGGCTCTGTCCCTCAGCCGCACTGGTCACTGCACCTGGCCAGCTGTCTCCTCCTTGCTCTGCCACAGGCTCCCACTGACTGTCCTGTGCAGCGCCCCTCACTGCGGGGGCAGGTTTGTTATGGAGGCCTCACTCCCCACCCTGCCCCACTCAGCTAACTCCCATGATGCCGGACACTGCTTTTTGGCGCCCTCAAATCTTGGCACCCTAGGCGGCCGCCTAGTTTGCCTAGTGGCTACACTGGCCCTGGGGAGAGGAGTCTGTTCAGTTGCAGCTGCAAGTGACCAGTAAGAATCGGGACACATATGAGCAAATTTCTCAAGGCTTGTGGGAAAAGGGCTATGATCGGGACATGCAGCAGTGCAGAGCGAAGATAAAGGAGCTGAGGCAGGCATACCATAAGGCGCGGGAGGTGAACCATCGCTCTGATGGTGCAGCAAAGACCTGCCACTTCTATAAGGAGCTGAAAGCTATCCTTGGTGGTAACCCCACCTCTATCACCAATAGCACCATGGATACTTCGCATGCAGCTGAAAAAGGGGGTAACCCAGAGGCTGAAATTGTCGATGAAGAAGTCGAGCTAGAAGAGGATGCGGTGTTCCCAGCGGGGTCACCCGGTGGGGCAGGCAGCCAGGAACTTTTCTCCACTCCAGAAGTGCTCAACAGGGAGCAGGAAGCAGATGAGAGTCTGGGTATGTTGCTGTGGCTTGTGTAGGGAATCAAAAAGTGGGAGGCAGGTAGTGTTTTCTGTGAGCTGGACATCACCCTGTGCAGCTAATCTGCATGGCCAAGCAGGGTATCAATGGTTTCCAAGAGGTACATGTTAATCCTCTGCTGCAGATTCCAAGGGATTGCAGCCTTGTTAGTTCCCCCACTGTAGGAAACTGTACCATGCCATTTAGCAATCATTGGAGCTGGGACCAAAGCGGCATATAGACCGGGGTGAAAGTCGCAAGCATTCAGCAGCTGAGCCGTGGTTTCCCTGGTCACCCCCAGAAGCAAGATGTCAGCCAGCAGGTTGGCTATCTGTGAAAAGTGTGGGATAATTTTAGAATGAATTTCCTGCAAAGCTGCCCTGCAAGCTGTGACCTTTTTGTCTGTAAGCACAATTGCCTTCCCCCCACTCCCGAAACTCACCATGACTGGGGTGCTCATAGAGCTGTGTGCCTGCCTAGAGTCTCAGAGAGTAAGTGATTTCTACTAGAAAAATGCCCTTTTTACTAAAATGTTTCAATCGTTAGCTGGAATGTAACAATCCCTCTTCTGTTCCGCACAGACCTTGAAGAACACATCACACACTCCTGTAGACTGACTGCGGCAGATAAGAAAAAAACCCTCGGCACAGTAAAGAAGACATGTTCCACGAGGTTCTACTGCGTGATGAGAGACAGACCAGGAAACAGAAAGAGTGCTGGGAAGCCGAAAGGCAGGTCAGAAAAGAGAATGCTGCTTTTGCTAGGCAAGTGACAGAGCAGATGATAAAAGTTATGGAAAAGCAGCAAAGAATCCTGTGGCACCTTATAGACTAACAGACGTTTTGAAGCATGAGCTTCCGTGGGTGAATACCATGCATGTAGTGGAAATTTCCAGGGACAGGTCTATATATGCAAGCAAGAAGCAAGCTAGAGATAACGAGGTTAGTTCAATCAGGGAGGATGAGGCCCTGTTCTAGCAGCTGAGGTGTGAAAACCAAGGGAGGAGAAACTGGTTTTGTAGTTGGCAAGCCATTCACAGTCTTTGTTTAATCCTGAGCTGATGGTGTCAAATTTGCAGATGAACTGAAACAGATCCAGACTAACACGGCTACCCCTCTGATACTTGAAAAGTTAAGGAGGATCAGATAGAAATGCTCAGGTCCTTGATACAGCTGCAGACTGGGCAGATCCGAGTTCGAGCAGCACTGCAGCAGATGCACAATTCTTTGCCAACCCTCCCCCCCATGCCCACACATTCCTTTTCACTCTACAGCACTCCTGAGTTTCCCCATCACTCCATTCCCCCTCACAGCTTGCACAGTGATAGCTGGAGCTACACACAGTTGTGAGGTTTTGGCCTTTTTAACAATAAATAAAGGCTAAGATATTTAATGGTACAGCATTTTTATTCTGTGTTCTACAAAAGTGTATAGCAATCAATTCGCTCTCGAGAATAGGCTTCTAAAGCATTGTGTTGCATGGATCTTGGGCCCCAAAATTGTACATGGATGCAACAGGGAAGCAACTCCAAATCAGACGTGTTACTGCCCCTCATTGTCAAAGTGGTTCCTCAAAGCCTCTTTGATGTTAATAGCAGCCCTCTGGGCTCCTCTGACAGCCCTAGCATCTGGCTGTTCAAACTGTGCAGCCAAGCGCTCAGTGCTCCACACCTGAGTAAACATTTCACTCTTAGATTCACATAGCTTATGCAAAGTGCAGCACGCGGCTATGACCACGGGAATATTATCCTCAGTAAGGTCTAGCCTGCCATTGAGACACCTCCAGTGACCTTTCAAACGGCCAAAGGCACATTCGACTACCGTGCGGCATCTGTTCAGCCTGTTGTTAAAACTCCTTGCTGCTGTCCAGGTGCCCTGTGTAAGGTTTCATGAGCCAGGGCTGGAAGGGGTAAGTCGTGTTTCCTAGGATTGCTGTGGGCATTTCCACATCCCCCACTATGATCTTGTGGTCTGGAAAGAAAGTCCCCGTCTGCAGCTTTCTGTACAGGCCACTGTTCCTGAAGATCCGTGCATCATGCACCTTTCCAGACCAGCCTGCATTGATGTCCATGAAACGCCCCCAGTGATCCACAAGCGCCTGCAACACCATGGAGAAGTATCCCTTCCTATTGATGTATTCAGAGGCAAGTTGATCTGGCACTAAAATTGGAATGTGTGTGCCATCAATCGCTCTGCCATAGTTAGGGAAACCTATCTCTGCAAAGCCATCCACTATTTCATGCACATTTCCCAGAGTCACAGTCCTATGCAGCAAGATGCGATTTATTGCCCTGCACACTTGGAGTAATACAGCCCTAGCAGGGGACTTTCCTACTCCAAACTGATTTGCAAGTGACCGGCAGCAGTCTGGATTCGCCAGCTTCCACACAGCAATTGCAACATGCTTCTCTACCGGACGTGCAGCTCTCAATCTGTTGTCCTTGGGTTGCAGGTCAGGGACAGCTCAGCACATAGCTCCATGAAGGTTGCTTTACGCATCCTAAAGTTCTGTACCCACTGGTTGTCATCCCAAACCGGCATGACAATGCGATCCCACCAATCAGTCCTTGTTTCCCTAGCCCCGAAACAACAGTTTAACATATACAGCTGCTCTGTGAATGCACAAAGCACCAATAAGTTGCTACTGTCCATATCACACACAGGTGCCTGCGATTCATCCTCTGCTAACTTTGCGAGTAACTTTGTGAGTAACTGTGCTGCCATGCGCGGTGTCCTCACGACAGCTAACAGCACATAGGAGAGAAGTGTGGGATCCATCCTCTCTCACTGCAGATGCAGGCGCACACTACAAAAGCATGACAGTTGGAAGAACGGCGCGAAGAAGCCAGAGACCTTTGGACGGGTGGGACACAAAGCGGTGCATGACAGTACATTTTGCAAATCCCAGGATGCGCCACACTCCATTTCTGCATTCCCACAACACCTAGCGACAGATGGTGTCACCAGGGACCGTGGGATATATAACCACAGTCCATTGCTCTCACTGTCAAGAAAGGTGCCCTGAATGTGGACACGATCTATCGACAGAGGGAGCAAATGTAGATACACTTTGGCGACTTTGCTTTTGTCGATTTTTCCTTGGCGACATTAGTTTCATCGAAAAAACTTGCCAGTGTAGACGAGCCCTGAGTCACAATTTCAAAGCACTGTCTACACAGCTAATTCTAGAGCACTTGCATGAGCCCTGCGAGCCTGAATCTCTCAGTCCAGGCTGGGACATTTGCTCATGCAGGCTCCAAAATGCTGTGTAGACATATCCTCAGGCTCTCCATCATCTTTGCCTTCTCCCTTTCTGCTTCTCCAGCACTTGGAAGACATATCACCTTTCTCAGTGGGTGGGTGAGGGGATAGTCTCTGTTTGGGATTTTTTTAAGCATTGTGTGTCATTTAAACACAAAGATATGATAAGAATAGAATCAATTCTCACCAAAGCAAAATATTTAGACATGGAAAAAACTACTGACACAACTAATCCCATTACATATCATGAAAGAAGAAAAGCAAAAAATGATAAACCCAACCAGCAATAAAAATTTCGCATTCAGACTTTCCATGTGGCATGGAGATTTGCCAGAGACTGCACTAGAGACTGCTATTGCTCTTGGTTTTACAAGAAAGATGCTCAGATACTACAGTGCCAGGTGGCAGTATAAACTCTGAAGATAGACAAAGAGATATAGAGAGAAAGATAGCTCGATCTGCAGTTAAAGAATTAATCCCTGGGAGACATACTGTGTATTACCTACATGCAATTTAACAAATTCTTCTTCTTTATCAGGCAGTAGAGAATTCAGGTAAAATGTTCAAACACAAGGGCCCGAAGATAGGCACCTAAATAAACCCTCCCAATGTTCAGGAGGTGCTGGGGTCACCCATAAATGCTCCTGAAGTCAACAGGAGCTGTGGCTGTGGTCTGCACCTCTGCAAATTGGGACCCTTATTTAAGTGCCTATATTTAGGCACCTAGCTTTGAAAAGATTGGCTGAAATCTTAATTGAAACGATCTCCATTGCTAAGCCACCACTCCTTCTTACCAGATTGTCCAAACAAGAAAGCTTAGGGGGTGGGGTGTTGGAGTCAGTGCCAATCAGCTTCTGCCACTCAGGAGCCCCCAGTGCTGACTAAGTGCAGGGCAAAGGAATGCCTGTAAGTGGATGAAAGCAGCAGGCTTTGAGGCAGGGCTGCCCTCCCCACCCTGTGCTGTCCCAAGCAAACACTGAAGCCGCACCTAGCTGACTTTCACAATCAGCCACTAAAGGGTCATGAAATATTTGGCTGCCCTGAAAGCAAGTCACTCAGCTTTGGGTGGAGAAACAGGATCTTTCATCCGGATTCATTTATTACCTGCTCCAAGGGGCTCAGAAATCGTGTCCCACCCAATAGTCATGGAACTATTAACACATTGCTTGTCCTTGGACGTGCAATGAACGTCCCCTACCTTGCCCAAACCTGCCAGAGATTTTGTTGCTGTTCAAAACTTTTCAAAGTGATTTTAGTAATTGTGAGCAGTACTGATTAACCCTAGGGAAACCATGCCCAATCCAGAGAGTTTAACCCTGCTTGCTGGTTTCATTTTGAGCTCTACCTTTGCCACTCTGGGCTTCAGTGGGCCTTAAATAGAAAGGTAAACTCCAGAGTTTGAAAACCACACGATATGAGAAAAGTTTGACACAAGCTGTGAACTGAAACCAGCACGTTTTGCACAACTCTAGTTAAGTGAGTTGCCCAAGGTCACACAATGAGCCAGTGTCAGAGCTAGGGACTGGAAGGCAACTAAGTAGTTGTTATTCTCTGGGCCTGATTCTCTACTCCATCACACCAGTTTTACACTGGTGGTAATTTCAGACACTGGGGTAAGTGAGAGGAGAATCAGGCTCCTGTCATTTACTCTAAAGACTAAATGGCCAGATTATGTATTCTTATTCAAACTGAGAAGTACCCTATGCGACTACTCATGGAGTAAGGTATTCCTCATCTTGGGGTAAGAGTACCAAAATCTGCCCTAAATCCGTAGCTTGTACTTCCTCTTATTTTAAGGTATACAAACTGATATGAAGGCCCTGCTCCTGCCAAGGGATCTGCACACCAGAAACTTACCCAAAATATTGCATGTCAGTGCAGTGTGGACGAGTTGGGAACTGTTTCAATAGCTCCATTATTCCACCAATCATAACTTAAGATTTCTTGACTTTCATATATGTAAAAATACAATTTTAATATCGCATTTGCCTGCTCCCCACCCCTTCATTTAAAATCTCCACAGGCTCTCAATTGATCTGGCACCTTTTTACCAGCAGTATTACAATTATTAATTATTGTATAGCTCCCAAAGGTGTGCTGAGTGTCTCACAGAAGACAAAGAAACGCTCTGTCCCGACCGCAAAGAGCTTCCAGGTTACAGCTGAGGTCCTTGACTAGAGCTCCTAGGTGCTCCGGTAATAGAAATAATAATTAATAATCATGTGACAGGAGTTGGGGAGTGCATAGAATAAGGAAGGGCGAGGGTGACAGCAGTATCATCACCCTCCTGGGGCAACCATCACTAAGCCTAGCAGGAAGGGATAGCTCAGTGGTTTAAGCATTAGCTTCCTAAACTCAGGCTTGTGAGTTCAATCCTTGAGGGGGGCCATTTTGGGCAAAAATCTGTTTGGGGATTAGCCCTGCTTTGAGCAGGGGGTTGGACTAGATGACCTCCTGATATTCTATGATTAGATTAAACTAAGAAAAGGGGATTTTTTTAAATGACATACAAACTCATCCAGGTCAGTTCTGCTCTTGGATAAGAAGAAAGTCTATGATAGGTGAAAAACATTTATCTGTCAGCCTGACCATAGGAGTCACCCCAGTGATTGAGAAAACCACAATCATATAAATGTGAAAGATCTGCTTCACTATTAAATCATACCAAGTGCATCCCATTTTACCCCTCTCAGCCAGTGTAGGATTGTATCCTAGAGTATTATCCAATGCTTTGTGCAGGCCAGTTTTAACACAATCTCTCCCCTTTAGTAGACTAATCCACTAATACATCTTTCCACAGCCCTTTTCTCCCCCGGCCCTTCACATGTATGTAGAAAAACAATCTCAGTTCCTTCTCACCTACTCGGGTCCCAGCAGGTGGAATCACTCACTCACATACAGAAGTCTCTGCTTCCTGCAATCCAATAGTCAGATTAATGTTTTGGGCTTCAGATCCGTCACAATCAGAGTCCTCTTTTAGAGGAAATAAGGGGAACGGAAAAACAGACAGCGATGGAGGGGAGGAGGGGAGGAGTCCGGGGAGGGAAATCCCACCCCACAAGCATGTCACTTAAAACAGAGGAGGTGTTTCAGACTGTTTTGCTTACTTCTCACTCCTCTAGTAAGACACTGTTACTTCAGATCTTGTGTATTCACTGTGCTGTTTCAGGCTTGCTAATGTCTCCTGATGCAGTCAGGGTCATGTTAAAACCAAGCAGCAAACGTGCATACTCAAAAAAGGCAGCAGAAAGAGGTTTAAAGAGCTTGTTTTGATGCAAACAAATTGGTTTCCCTTTTCTTGCTGGTTAAAAGCAACAGCCCTGGTGGCTGTGTAAACTGCTGATTCATTGGACATAGGAGTCCAAAAACAGTTCTGTGTTGTGCAGATTCACAGATTTTAAGGTCTGACTTCCTGCAGAATACAGGCCACTGAACTACCCAGTAGCTCCTGTATACAGCCCAATAACTTGTAGGACAGAACTTACCTGTTTGGACACTCACAGTGGCATGGCGCAGTTAGAATTTCAATTTAGAGATGTAATCAGGGAGGCAGGGATGAAAGAGCCTTATGCTTTTGATTCAGTGCCAGCAGAAGAACTAGAAACGGATGAGCTCTCTGTGCAGAGACAGACAGAGAACACATAGCGCAAAGCAGAAACACTAAATACATCTGAGGGCTTGGGAGGAAAACTTCAGCAGGCAGCAGAGTATGTGGTGGGGAGAAAGCAGCAGAGGGATGCTGTGTATTTGAGTGGAGGGAGGATGGTGGAATAGCAGGAACCCAGGGGTCCTAGCTCCTGGCCTCCTCTGCTATAAATACTAGAGAACTCCCACTGGATGCAGGAATGGAACAAAAGGATCCTCACTACCTGACCCCTGTTCTAACCACTAGATAATTGTTCCCCACAGCACTGCCCTCAGAACCCAGCAGTCCCTGCTCTATCCCATTTGAACACAATCCGTCCAAATAATGGCAGCAGAATCCAATAGTCTTGATACACTTGCTCCAAACACTATATAGCTCTCCATCACTGTGCTTGGAACAGAATCAAGGAATCCTGACTCCTACTTCCCCCAACACCCCAGGCTCTAACTACTAGATCTCACGCCCCAAGGGCTGGCAATAAAACCTACGATTGGGCCTAGGTAGGTTTGTAAGCTCTGTCAAATGAACAGCTGCACCTAAAAGTTTGTAAGCTCTGCTGGCACATACAAGAGGCCTTGTATGTGAGTAGCCATCCCATGCCAAGGGTTCATTGTACCACTGATGCGCCTCACTCTTCTCTCAGCCCAGACACACAGACAGATGGTAATTAGTGTCAGCCCTTTCCATAGGGCTGTTCCTCTGTCCTGGTGTAGATGGCGACAAGATAAGAGTATCAGAGCCAGTGATACAGTAGCTCCGATCTTCAGGAAAGTCAGAAAGAGGATTAAAAATAATCTGACAGTAGCCCATGGTTTTCCCTTTCATCTGTTCACTTGTCCCAACCACATAATAGTCATTCTAATACATGGTCACTAACAATAACTGAACTAATAAATTATAATACATCCAAAAAAACCAGTAAAGATAATAACTAGTCTAGAATAACGAACAAGATTAAAGTGATGGGAAAGATCAGAATGAACAGTAAATACCTCACTAATATGAAATTGTCGCTAAGAAGTGTAATTGCTAATGGTGAGCAATAAAAATAATGAGGGTAATTCTCAGAATAATGAATAGCTCTTATTTCTACTGGTAGTGTCTCCTTAATTCAAAAGTAAAATGTCATTTACAACTACTCTAATAATCCTGATAAATCATTAATGATCACAAAGAGTAAGACAAATCTGGCTAGTTTCCCAGGCAGTGAGGAAGCTCTGGGCCCCGTGCGGGGATGAGGCAGCTCTGGCAGAGCTAGGAAAGAAACAAAGCAAAACACTGACTCAACAGTTCCTGGGACTCTGGGGCCGTGGGGTTCATGCACTGAAACCCTGCACTGTAACAGGGACCAGAGAATCTTTATCCCCAGTAAGAGTCACACGTGTAGTTACAGCAGCTGATGTGGGATAATGGCCCTGTAACGGGTTGTACTCACCACCGTGGCACCTCCTGCTGATTGCTCCAGGGAATTAGCTCTGTCCATCAGCAGAGTGCCTCCTCCTGTGGTGTTTCACTCTGTCACTGCTTCTCCACCATCTCCACTGACGGTGAGGACCAGCTTTGCTCCCAGACAGCATCCTCTTCAGGGCATGGCTCTTCAGCTGTGCCCCAACTCCGTTGTCTCCCCAGCTTCAGGGGGAACTGACAGTCCTTTGCCTGGCCTTTCACTGCGGTGGTGAACTGCAGCCCCTAGTCCACCCCTCGCTCAGGGGAAAACTGCAGTCCTTTGGCTGACCACTTCCTTTGGCGGCCAATGGGGCAAAGGAGGGGGGCAGGCCTACCCACTACTCCGGGTCCCACCCCGGGGACTGTCTAGTTGGCAGCCGCTCACTTCCTCTCCTTCCCCTCTGCTGCTACCTGCTTTCACCTTTTTAGTGACAGTAATATCCATCCACTTGGGTACATCCATTTGCAAACAGACTATCAAGGAGTAAGAAAATTAAATTTGGAAACAATAAATCTTCCCAGAAAATCTTAATTGCTTTTTAAAAAGTAGAAGTTCAAAATTAGTGGATGAAATAAATGCAGCAGAGATCATGTATTTAGATTTTTTGAAAGAAAAATTATATTGGATTTCATGAAAACTTAATTAAAATGTCTTAGACAAAAATATTATCCTGTGGTTGGAAGATAAGCTAAAAGACCATAAACAAAAGTAATGATAACGAGTACCTAGTAGGGTACCACAGACATCCGCGTAGAATCTAGTCTTATTTAAAATTTCCATTAATGATCTGGAAAGGGGAGTAAACATCAGGTTAGCAAAAGTGGTAGATAAGACTAAATAGAGAATAGCTGCACATGGGAGTGCAGAAAGAGAAAAAACATGAAGGGAGCTAGAGAGAAAAACAAGAAGAAAATAACAAAATGAGATTTGGCATATTGTTATCATGTACCACTTACGTATATTTAGCTCTTGTAAGCCCTGATTTGTAAAGGTGTTTAAAATTAGGTAGGAGCTTAAGCACCTTGCTGAACCAAGGCCTTAGCCTTTTCTCATAAATCAGTCTCTCCAATCCCTGATATTTTTTCTCTTTTCTGAACTCCCTTCAGCTATAATGTGGTGCTCAAAGCTGGATGCAGTATTTCAGGTGTGCTTGAACAACAGCTATACAGAGGGGAACTCTCTGCTCCATGCATTTGTTTATGCTGCTCAAAAGTGGCCTTTTTTACTACTATATCACCTTGCAAAGCCGTGTCTAGATTGTTGTTCCCTCTCACCCTACTTCCTATTACATACACCTGTACCCCGATATAACGCTGTCCTTGAGAGCCAAAAAATCTTACCGTATTATAGGTGAAACCATGTTATATCGAACTTGCTTTGATCCACTGGAGTGCGCAGCCCCGCTCCAGAGCACTGCTTTACCGCATTATATCAGAATTCATGTTATATTGGGTCACGTTATATCAGGGTAGAGGTGTATTTGTTTCAGATATTTTTTTCAAATGCATTAGTTTGCATTTTTCCAAGTTGATTCTTATTTGGCTAGTTTACGACCATGTTTCCAATCTCTTTAGGTCCCTGTGATAGGTCTTACCCCCCAACACCTGCCAGGCTAGCAAATGCACCCAATTAGTCAGGCTTTGCACCTGTCCTGGGGCTCTCCATGGAACTCTCCCATTGCTATAGGTGCATCTTCACTAAAGTGCTACAGTGGCACCGCTGCAGCTTTTTAAGTGTAGACCTGCCCTCAGTCAGCACCTATTTAGATCTAAAGTACTTCCATTAACTCTCATGGAGTTATTTTGCATTTACATAAATGTAACTGAGAGCAGAATTTGCCTGTTCTAATGCAAAAAATCATTTTAAAACAGGAAAAATGGTATAGCTGTTTCCACCAGTGGTTCTCCAGCTGTCACCTATGGAAAGCAGGCTGGGTACATATATATGTGCTAAGTTCTGTGCAGCTCCACATGGAACATTTCTCAACAGTGAGAAAAAGTCACTGATTTCCCCTTCAGGGGTCCCCAAATACAGTTACCACCTTTGACATGCGAAAACCCCGGCACCCCTCTGCCCCTGGAAGGCAAGCCAGCCGCAATTCCAACCCCCAACCGTAAAGCAACTCTGCAACCCCCCATATCAACAACCATTAGAGAGATCTAGAGACAGTATCTAGGGAGATAACACATATAGATAAGATTGATAACATCATTGTCTTAAACTGTGGCAGTGGGAACACTGCAGCACCTTTAGCTGAACACAGAAACTTTTAACATTAGATATCCCAGTGTATTGTTATGATAATGCAAATCATTAGACACTTAAAAAACAACAACAAAAACCAAACCAAACCAAAAAAACTAGCAGCTTAAATGATTTTTCTTGCAAATTTATAAAAAAACCTGGTCAGGCTGGTCAAATACAGGCCAGGTGGTAATAGGGTGACCAGATGTCCCAATTTTATAGGGTCAGTCCTGATTTTGGGGTCTTTTTCTTATATCGGATCCTATTACCCCCCACCCCCTGTCCCGATTTTTCACACTTGCTGTCTGGTCACCCCTAGGTGGTAACTTTACCCCCAGACCATGACTGCAGGTGAAGGGGCCCTTTTACTGCATATCTCAGCAGAAAGAGGATGTGGGAGGAACTATGGGGAACTGGGTACATGACAGGAGCCAGGGGGACCAGGCAAGGAGGAGGAAGCAGTCAGGTGCTGATGGGGTTGGGGTGCTGTGTAAGATGGATTGTTCAGGGGGGAGACTGGAGGGTCAGTGGGAATGAAAGGAGCCTGGAGAAGCTGGAAAAGGCTGTTGGAGGCAGTGAGAGCCTGCAGGTTATTAGTGCTGAGGGGAAACCAGACACAGCCTCTCCCACTCTGTCCCTATCCCCATCAGCCTCCCCCAAACCCAGGGCCAGTGCAACCACTAGGCTAACTAGACAGTCGGGTAGGGCAACAAGTAGTTGGAGGCGCCCAGAGCAGTCCTCAGGCATAGGCAGCTGGGTAGGGCACCTGAAAATTTGAGGCACCACTGGGTCTTAGTGTCCACCGTACTGGTTTTCCTGTCCCTGTTCTGACCCTTCCGGCAGGCTCTGAGTCTTCCAGGGAAGGGGATCTAGTAGTTAAAACACAAAAACTCTCCAGCCTGCCAGACCTATTAGCACAACACTGAAACTGTTAAAGAGCCATTCAAGGGGTAATGAAGACATTTAACAGGCATTTGCCAACTCCCACATATCTACTGTCAGTTTCTGAATGTACGGACAAAAACAGTTGTGCTTGACTGTAATATATTTACTCATAGCATGTCTAAAATTTGCTTTCAAAACATTTCATTAGTGAGTTGGTGAAGATTATAAAATCACATCTCTAAAAAATCCTTCCATAGATTTTTAGATGCACAATCATCTTTAGCCTTAAATGCTTGGATATTCAGACATATGTTTTTTTAAATAAATGCTTCAAAAGACCACCCGTATCTAAAATGCACATTTTAATTACTATAGTAAAAAAACTTACTTCCAAAGTCTTCCTGTCCTTTCTGTCCATCCATTTCTCCCTTCACCCCCTCTTCCTTCCCCTCCACCCCCCAAGGAAGCAACAGCCCTTTGCTTCCAGATAGCTGGACAAAGAGTTTCTCTTTCTTTACTTCTGACTATCTGATGAACTAGTTCTAAGCAAAATCAGTACCTTAGTAAGATATAAAATCCTTTGTTATGCCTAAAATCTTTGGAAACATATTTTTTAAAGTTAGTGAAATTTCATAAACGTGTATTGTAATGGAGATCACACACAGTATCCAAAGAAGTGAGCTGTAGCCCATGAAAGATTATGCTGAAATAAATTTGTTAGTCTCTAAGGTGCCACAAGTACTCCTGTTCTTTCTGCAGATACAGACTAACACAGCTGCTACTCTGAAACCAGTAAATTAGTGTTCCCTTTTTCTAGAAGCAATGAACATTGTTATGAACACACTAAACCTCTCTGATTAATTTAAAATAATGTCTGCTTCAGTGAGATAAATGTGTAGTAATCTGGAATGATTACTTTATGAAGGCTTAAGAGTACATTTAAAGTATAAAATCAGCTTAGAAATACTGATTAAGAAAATGTAAAACAGAGAAGTGCTTCATCATGTATTCCATAATATTTAATGTTGTATTCAACTGACTCACCCTTACTACAAAGTTTTTGCAAATAAATGTCTGACAAACTTCAGGGCATATCAAAAAACCTGTGACTTGACATTTTTTATTCCCAAGTTTAGTGCTTTTAATTAGGTACCTTCTGCATGTCCATTCTGCATGAGGGAGAGGGTACGGGGTCTCTGTGAGGAACAGTGACTCTCCGCCACCGTGAGGCGGGCCGGGCTTCTTGTTATTCTTTCTGCCTTGTCCCTCTGCCCCCGTCCCCACCCCTGCCAGGCTGCAAGGTCAGGCTGCTGTCGGGCATAGGGGCACAAGTTTAATAATACTGCATAGGGCCCCATAAATCCTAAGGACGGTCCTGGGGGAGCCAAAATGCAGTGGCCTGGCTCGGCAGGGAGGACCCACCTTCCAGAGGCACCGGAGAGCCAGAGCGTTGGCTTTCTGGGGCAGTGAGCCCCAGCCATGGAGGAGCCAGCACGGCACAGGGGGGCAGGAGCTCTGCAAAGGCAGCGGTGCCGCTAGGGGGGAGCAGCTGCGCCCCCCTGCCCCTCCTGCCCAGGCTGAGGCCTGGCGCCCCCCGCAACTCCCGAGGCTCCTGCAGCCTGCAGCAGATGCATGCAGGCAGAGGCCCCCGTTTGCGCCCCAGCTTCCCGCTCACCATGCTCAAGCGGTGCGGCTCCCGGGCATGTGAGCTGCCACCAGGGCATGGGGCCCTGAGCCTGCTCCGCGAGGAGCAGCGGTGGCAGTGGGGGCTCATGCTCCCAGGAGCCGCAGAGCCTGAGCACGGCGAGGGGGGAACCGGGGGAGGGCGCATGGGGGCCTCTGCCCACATGCATCTGCTGCAGGAGCCCCTGGAAGACAGCTCTGAGCTGCCGAGCTGCTGCAGCGGCCCAAGACCGGCAAAGCCAGTGAGTGGACTCGGGGCGGGGGCTGCTGGGGTGGGATGGGGAAGGGAGGGCTCATGGGGGGGCTGTGCACCCTCCAGGGGAGTTCAGGGCACAGGGAGGAGGGTACCTGGTCTGGGGAGCAGCCCCTGGGCATGGCTGGCCCCAAGGGTCTATAAAGGCTCATTGGGATTTGCCTCTCAATGAACCTATGTTCCGGGGCGGAGGGACGGGGGGACAAGGTGGAAGTTTCGCTTAGGGCGCAAAATATCCTTGTATTGGCCCTGCCCAGCCCGTCTGCCTGTTGCTCATCTCTCTTCTCTACCAGCCATCGTCACCCTGCACGTGGCAGTGCGCCAGCATGGGGAGCAGAGAGAAGGCTCTGCTTGAAACTGACACCACAGTGTCCTTTGGCAGCCAGGAGGAGAAACTGCCACTGCATCACACATGAGATTGCAGCTGAGGTGTAGGCAAGCATGCTGGGCTGCCACATGTGAGGCTTGGTTACATAACTTATGGCGGTATACCTATGCCCCTGAGCGACACAGTTATACTAACCTAACTCCCAGTGTAGACAGCACTATGTCGAATGGAGAGCTTCTCCCCCAACAAAGCTACAGCTCTCGGGGAGGTGGAGTACTTACACCAATGGGAGACTCACTCCCATCAGCATGGGTCCATGTACTGAAACAGACAGAGAACCTCTGGCGTACGCTATCTGGGTCAAACGTGTCCATTCCCAAAGCCTGAGCACACAGGCATCCCAGTGACTTGCACAGGCTGTTTAGGAGGGACAGAAAGAATCCTACCCCACTGCCCAGTAGCTGGGTGCACAGCCCCAACGGGGACTCGCTGCAGTAAGTACTACTGCCCACTGCTCCCCTCATCTTCTGCACTCACTGGCCATGCTTCCAACATTCCCCAGCCTTCCCTACATTCCACTGAATGTGTGATGGAGTCTCCCAGCATAGGTTTTCTACACAGCAGAACCAGGGAGTTTTCATTGTCTTTTGGTCTGTAGAGGGCTGATAATTATTGTAAAATGACTTTGCATTACTGGTTGAGACTTGCTGTTGGTCTCACTGAAGTGGACTGATGCTTTGCCATTGACTTCAAAGGGCATAGGACAGGAAAAAGATGTGCAAAGTACAATTCGGTATAAAGAAAAATGCTTGAAACAAAAATGATGTATAATTCAAATGTAGTTTCCTTCATGTTTACTGGATTTTGTATTGTAATAGGCCAAAGTATTTCAAAATATATTTGATCTTTTGAAACACTCTTTATTGTCTGCTCCTTCCTCACTTTTCCAGTGGTTATAGCCGTTCCCCACACCCTAGTCCTCTTCCACTTTAGACATAGAATTGGAAGACTCTTCCTGGGTCAGTGAGTCCAGTCCCCTGTTATCATAGAGAATCCCACCATATAATCCCCTTCATAAACTTGTCAGGCTCCTTCTTAAAACTAGTTAGGTTTTCTGCCCCCACAGCTCCTGTTGGGAGGCTGTTCCAGAAGCTCACTCCTTGGATGGTTAGAAGCCTTCTCATTTCCAACCTCGGTCTAGTCATAGCCAGTTTACACTCACGTGTGCCACTGTGACTACTGCACACTTGTCCTCTCTGGTATTACCTTGCTCCTCTTCCAGTCTGTCCAAAATCAGCTGCCAAACTCCTCATTCTCACCCAGAATTCTGTTCAAGTCATCTGCCCTCTTTGAATGCCTCCACTGACTGCCTTTGCCTTGCATACTTGTCTTTTCTTTTTGAGGACCTATATCAATCATCTCTGAGCTATATCTTTTACAGTGGACCTGAATCTCTTTTTACAGGAAGGCTCCTTCACAATATTCTGGCAGTATAAACAGGTCTTAAATATGTGTAAATGAGCATCATGGCCTTTGTCTCTATTTGTGTCTTTCTGTGTCATCCCTCTCACTACGCCAATGACACCAGCTTCTTGCAGTCCTGCTTCCATGCTTTTTTCCATGACATTCCCTATGTCTGGAACAGCCAGACAGCACTCTTTCACCAAGCTCCTCTCCTCTTCTTCATTTCTACCTTTCCTAAATTCTCACTTCTAGCACGTCAAACTAAGTTAGTTAAATTGGTGCCATTTCTGTGGGTAGCCTGAGCCCCTAATGTTCTCTCCCCCTGGGTACAAAGTTTACAGTCTAAAGTTTAGACCACCCTTAAGTTGCATTGCAGTATACCTCTACCCCTTTGTAATGCGACCCGAGATAACATGGGTTTGCATATAGTGCAGAAGCAACGGGGCTCCGGCGGCGCTTTAAAGGGTCCTGGGCTCCGGCTGCAGGGAGCTCTGGGCCCTTTAAATCACCACCAGAGCCCTGCCACTGCTACCCGGGGCTGCCGTAGCAGGGCTCCACCAGTGATTTAAAGGGCCTGGGGCTCCCCACAGCCAGAGCCCCTGGCTCTTTAAATCACCACTGCAGCCCTGCCACCACTACCCCAATATAATGGCGTTTCACGTATAACACAGTAGGGATTTTTGCCTCCCCACGACCATGTTATATCGGGGTAGAGGTGTATCACTTTTTGGTAATATTTGAATTGCCCTTTCTGAGCACACACAAATTCAGTAGTACCAACTCTTGTGACTTAATCGCAAGTCACTGGATTTTGGAGCCTGCAGGAGGAGCTCTCACGATAACATGAGAAGCTTCTCCATTTCTACAATTTTGAGGGCTGCTCCAGACACAGCAGCAGCAGGATGTGACTATAGGAGGAGTGGAGCCTTTGCCATCCCGGCTGCAGCTGAGCCTTGGGAGCACTCCCCTAATGCACACTGCTCATGCACAACAACACACTCCACTCCAGGACTTCTCTTGGAATAGCAGCTGTTAGGTTCCAGGCACAGGAGAATCCTTGGAACAGCAGGGAGGGCAGAAAAGGTGGGGGCAGTTGGGGAAGTGTTGCTTCTTGCAAAAGGCTTAACCAGTCCTACCGTGTGTTTCCTGTGACATTATAATTCATATGAATGAGTGATATAAGTTGCAACATAGAAATATTATTATATAGGATCATTTTTGGAACATTACAAATACTTTAAATATAAAGTTTGTGGGGAGGACAACGTTATGATTTATAAAAACAATGTTTCTAGCACAGGGAATGGGGGGAGGGTGGAGAGAAAACTACCGGGATCATGCTTATCCCACAATACGTCCATTCCCTTTTAGATGTAAGAGCAGTACTACTTAAGGCCCTGCTGCTGCAATAAGCACCATGTGAGTGCAGCAGTCTCCCAACAGAGCTCATTGGAGGGTTGGGGGGGGGGGGGTCTAGCTAGATAGTGAATGAAAGACAAACCTAGCAACTGTCAAAGGAGAGCAGTCAAATATCACATGGTGTCAGTGAAAGTTCTTTACTGAAAGAGCATTTGTCTAAGAGTTCAATACAAACATTCATTCTGCTGAAATGCAATTCTCAGATGCAGTCAAACTACAGTGAATGAAAGAAGGAAAGACAGAGTACGTCACCAGGGCAATACAGAGTTAAAAGATTCTAGAAGAAAGTAAATAGTGATTAGGTACCACCCAGAAGCCACAACCTTACTCCATTTACTCCTTTCCCCCTCAAATAATATCATAGGTATGTGTTTGTTTCGCTAGACGTTCTTTCACAGACTTCAGGTTTGCAAACTGCACCCATAAACTAAGGGAAAAGACACCCCGGGGTTACTCTAAGGTTACCTCCCCCCCCTCCTTTTAGGGCTTAGAACATAGAAGAGGAGATTAGTGAAAACACTAATGTAAAGCAATCTAGCCGGCTGTCAATCTCTTTCATGAGGTGCCCATCCACCCTGTGTGAGCCAAACAGGATGAAGAAGCAAAAAAGAAAATGTTCCCAAACAAAAGCTGTTTCTCTTTGCATTCCCCGGGATTTCAGGGCTGTGTGACCGTACATGCGTTGTCTTGGCATAATGACTGTTATTTGCAGCAGGTGTCACTTGTGAGGCAGCGCTTTACTGAGAACGAATCACAGCAGGAGAACAGACTCCTGGGGACTGACGAAGCTGGGTGTCAGGGCTCTGCGTTGCCATTGGAGCCGGCTGCCACGGGGATCCGGATGCAGGGATTTCACACCACGGCAGTGGGCCGGGCGGGAGGCAGGGCAACATTCTCCGCATGTCCGCTGCAGACCCCAGGAAGTGACAGCAGAGGGCACTGCCTACCGGGGAGGGCGCTGCAGAGCCAACCCCACCCCACGCCCCCACCCACTTAGGGAACGTCTGAAAAGTGTGAGAAAAAATGGGAAGAGAAAGTGCAAGAAAACTCGGGAACATGCTGGCAGCTTCATGCTGTGTGCAACTGAGGGGGCACAAAATGTGCAGCGGTCAGGAGAAATGGTAAAGTTGCTGGTTAGGACAAGAAAAAGGCAAACAAACGCTACATGAATGTAATTGTAAGAATTAAAAGTGAACATGAAATCAGGTGTTCTGGGTATCCCAAGAATACAAGCCCAAATACTGATCGCTTGTACATCAGTGCAAATTCAAAGTAACTCCACTGAGGAGGTCAGTATAATTACTCTTTCCTCATTTGCACCAGTGCACACGAGATCAGAAGTTAACTATGCCATACTGCAGCTATTGTGTATATTTACTTCCACACAAGGCATTACATTTTGTGGGGGCAAAACTGCAATAAATTGCATGTAAAATTTTACCCCACAATGAATTGCCAGGAAAAGGCAGTCAAAAACAGTAGGCAGAATTCACTGCAGTTGCAAAATTGTGCCTGCAAAAACAGAAATCTGGCTAGCAAAAGGCCTTTTAAGAGAGAGGGTCAATGTTGCTATGAGAGTGTTTGCATTTATTATTTTTCTTTGTTTTATTTTAAAGTCACCATTTTCAGAGACAGCACGAGACAGGAAAGTAAGAGACTTTAATTGTAGTCCTGGCCGTGCCATTTTCTCACTCTGTGACCCCAGTGGGTACATTACATCTTGTCTGTATGCCTGTTTGTTTATCTGTAAAAAGATCATAGACTTTAAGGCCAGAAGGGACCATGGTGATCATCTAGTCTGACCTCCTGCACGTTGCAGGCCACAGAACCTCATCCACCCACTCCTGTAGATCCATAACCTCTGGCTGAGTTACTAAAGTCGTCAAATCATGAAAATAATGTTAAAGTTAAGACAACTAGATCTGGACAAAACTTAGGGATTATCTACTACACTTAGGCCTTGGCTACGCTGGCGCTTTACAGCGCTGCAACTTTCTCGCTCAGGGGGGTGAAAAAAACACCCCCCCGAGCGCTGCAAGATACAGCGCTGTAAAGCTCCAGTGTAAACAGTGCCAGCTAATCCCCATGAGAGGTGGAGTATGTGCAGCACTGGGAGAGCTCTCTCCCAGCGCTGGTGCTGCGACCACACTCACACTTGCTGCAGCAGCGCTTTGAAGTTTTGAGTGTAGCCAAGCCCTTAAAATGCTTAGCAACACGTCATCATATGGCTTCTCCTTTTTAAAGTACTTTGAGATGTATGGCTGGAAAGTGCAATATAATATATGATTAATAGTACTAAAAGCAATTTTAAAATGCAATATTCCAGGATACCACCTCCTCTTCCCTGCAAAGAAAAAAGGGTGAAAAAAGGATTGAAATAATTTAATTAGCTTCCGCTACCCTGGATCACTTATAATGCTTTTCACTTTCAGGCAGAAGCTTATTAACTGGACAGAAGCACAGACAGACATGAGTGTGAAATTTACAAAGAACTGCCCAGTGGACACCTATTGCAACCTGGAATGACCGGCTTCAATAAGACAGACAATGTGGGTGAGGTAATATCTTTTATTGGACTAAATTCTGTTGGTGTGAGAGCAGCTTTCACGCTTACACAGAGCTCTTCTTCAGGTCTGAGAAATGCACTCCAAGCATCACTGCTAAATACTAGGTGGAACAGATTGTTTTACATAAGCACTTAACACATGTCAAGGGACCCTTCAAGGTGAAATGGCCTGTTAAGATGTGTCCAGGGAAGAAGCAGCTGGGGGAGGGTTGTTAGTGGGTTACTACCCATGTTGTAATAAGCCATAAATCCAGTGTCACTGTGCAGGCTGTGATTTTTAATAACAGCAATAATCTCAGCTGTGGGATGCTTCATGCAGTGCACACACACCTGCCTCCGCTCTTCTTTCTCTTTGCGGCTCACCGACCGCGCCACCCGCCCCTAGGATTTGCTTTTCGTGCGCTTGTGCGGTGCGAACTTTAGACCCGGCCCCCGGCGCTCCCCTGCCTTTAACTAGAAGACCCTGCTGTCCCTCTAGAAACTTCTCAGTCCCGCCTCCTGTCGCTGCCGCGCCTCTGCTCCGAGCTCCTGCGCTGCTGCGCGCCGTGCCCAGCCCAGCGCCCAGTGCAGCCGCGCCGCGCGCCGGCCCCTGCTGCAGAGCGAGCCGCGCCATGACTGCGGAGGAGATGAAGGCGGAGGGGGCTCCCGTGGAGGGCGTGGACATCACCCCCAAGAGCGATGGGGGGGTGCTCAAGGTAAGGTGGGGGCCGGTGCACGGCGGGGAGGCAGCGCTGGGGCCCGCCCGGGCGGGACGCACCTGGCAGCAGCCCGCGCCTTGCCCCCTCCCCGGGCCAGAACTCGGGGCCCGGCTGCCGTGTGAACGCTGCCTCCGCACCGCTTCGCCAGAGGCTGGGCGGTAACCAGGCTACCGGCCCACCGCGTCGGAGGCTTTCGCAGCTCCCGCGGTTAAATATTCGCCTCTCTCCTTGCTCAGTCCCCCCGCAGCGCGCGGCCATGTGCGTGTCTGCAGCCCGCGGGCTCCGGGGCGCAGCAAGGTGCAGCAGCGGGCTCCGTCTTGCACGGGGCCAGGCACTTGGCGGCCGCTGAGCTCCTCTTCTCCCCACGCTGTTAATACAGTGAGTGCATCAAATGGTTCCAGCAGCAGCCTTGCCTGGAGACCGGGAGGCCGTTGGAGTGACATGTTACAAGTGATAGGGGCCCAAGTGCGCCTATGAGAGCCAAATGCATCCCGTGGAGACTGCCGGCTACATGTTTAGCCGGTGCAATTGATGTGGCTCCGCAGAAATGCAGGGCGCTCCGCTGATTTACAGCAGTTGAGAATCTGACCCTAAAGGTCCCAGAAGGGGATGCTCCATCTTGATGTGAATGGCCGCCCCCCCCAGACAAAGATGGAACACCGCAGCTTGGACCTGTAGTCACCTCCCTGCTTTAAACAAACAAACAAAAAAGGGAGGGGCAGCTGCTATATATCAAATGTGCAGATTAGATGCGGCCTGTGGGCTGTTGGCAAGCTGCAGATGCAGCCTTCAGCTGAGCCAAGTCTCTGTGCCATTGCATTAAGAGGCATGGCTTATTGCCAAACTGACTGCAGTGATGCCTCTGATCACTCTACCCAGAATGGCAGAAGTCTGACTTCTCTTACTCTCCAAATTTGCAAACCCTGTGTAGCTAGCTTTCTTATTTATTCATTTGTTAGGTATTGCTTCTCCACCAGACTGCAGAGTGGAGCGCTGCACAGGACTATTTTTTTTTTTTAAAATCCCACTCACCTGCCCCTCATTGTTTCTTGCATTTTTATCCCACTCCCACCCACAAGAAGATTAGATTCCTCAAGTCTCACAGGAGAGAGATTCCCCCATGCTACTTAACAAAAAAAAACCCAACAACCCAAAAAAACAGTCTGTTATAAAAAATTGCAGCTAAATTCCATTTATATAGTGGTAAACTAGTGAAAGGTTTAGTGGTTTCCTGCAAATTACTGCAGTCTCTCCCCTCCCCCCCCCCATCCTGCCCACAAGAAAGTACTTTTTATCTGCTCCCACTATTATGGCAGTGGGATGGGGGGAGGGATAGCTCAGTGGTTTAAGCATTGGCCTGCTAAACCCAGGGTTGTGAGCGCAATCCTTTGAGGGGGCCATTTAGGGATCATCAGGGGCAGAAGTCTGTCTGGGAATTGGCCCTGCTTTGAGCAGGGGGTGGGACTAGATGACCTCCTGAGGTCCCTTCCAACCCTGATATTCTGTGATCCCAGTCCCACTGCAGAGTCCCTTTCAAAAGTCTGATCCAATGATCATGGTTAGTCTTGTTGAAATGGGAGCATCCTGGTCAGTCAGGGCACCCAAACACTGCACCAATAAAGACTATATGTATGGAATGAAAGACTTTGTCCACCCTCCTTTTGGGCTGGGTGGATTTCCTTGGGTCTGTCCTGTAACCAGGTGTGTTAACATAAGTGTATTTGCACTAAAGGTCATTGCTCTCTTAGCCCCTGCCTATCTATAGTGAAAACCAGTAGACTTCTAGCCTGCTTTCCTGGACCAGAGCTGACATGGATTTCTTTCCTTAAAACAAAATCCTGGATTACCTAGGGGATCAAGTCTGTCCTCCAAGAAGTGTTCCAGTCATGGAAACAAGGACAGAATCAGGCCCGTACACAGGTTTTTTTAACGGGGAGGGGGATTCATTCACGTGTCAGGGAAACTGCAGACACTTGCATGGCTTATTTGAAGTTTACATAATGTGTATGGAGATGACTAAAATGCAGCCACTTCATAGTTAGCCGCACAGCTCAGATTGCTGTGTCCTTTGACCCCCCCAGTGCATGATGCCTGTTAAGATTTTGAGATGTGATGGATTTGGATGACAGTTACTTCACAAACCATAAAATCCTACACGGGGGGGGGGGGGGGAGTTAGGGAAAGAAGGAAGGGTAGGAAAATAAGACTTTGACTTTAATGAGACTGTCAGAGTGTTCTCCTGCCAGGAGGGTGTGGGGTGCTGAGCAGAGGAGTGCTGAGGGATGCTGCATCACCACTTACCACGCTGTTGTGTGCAAGGCAGCAAGCCACATACTTTCCCTCTCTGTTCCTGTGAAGGATGGTTCAGGGTACAGCTGACCACAGGAGCAGCTCTCAGGTACAGGCTATGGACTTGGGCAGTAGCCTGCTGATCCAACCTTTGTGTCTGAGCTCCCATAACACAAGGCCATGGCTCAAAAACAGTACCTTTTGTCCACACCCCAAGCAGCATGAAGCTTTCCAGGGAGTGAAACAGGACCAGAAGGGAGTGGTGGTGGGGAAAGAACTGAGAGGAAAAGGAGAAATGCAAAGACTGAACAGAAGAGTCATGGCATCCATGCCACAACAAGGGGTGAGGGAGACATGAAGTCCATCCAACAGTTTCTCAGGGAGATTTAATTTAGACAGAGAGACAGACACACACAAGGGGCTCTTCTACATCATTAGAATCCATGAAGTTAACGGTGGCGTGAAACTAGTGTAATGGAGCACCAGGCCCAGGTACTCCTGTAAAATGACCCCTGACTGTTTCTCCAGGATGTGAGGGAAGTCAGTCCGTACTCGCCCAAATGCAAATACACTTGGTAGGAATCATGGGCTAGCTGGCAAGGTGAACTAGCACGAAGAGCACTGTGGTCTGCCTCTGTTCTTGAGCTACTACAGAATTATAGCATTAAGAGGCTCTAATAATGAGTCAGGAGGCTTTTGTGTATTGACTTAGGAGCAGCAGAATTGAGAGAGATGAAACCATAGGATTTTCTCAGTCTTGGAGACCTGTCCAGATTCCGCAGACTGGCAATTTGTATGGCATAACCCCACTGAAATCAGTGAGTTTGACTGATCTCTCATACTGCAATCTTTCAGTGGTATAGCTCCCTAGATTTCAGTGTGGTTGCTCCTGTTTCTCAGCAGTGTTAGATTACAATCAGACCCAATGGCTGTACCTTGGTTACTGGAAGCAGCATCTGGGCTTTTCAATAAATAAACTTAACCTAAAAATGAGAGCATAGGGATCATAATCATACTATGAATGGAAAAACTGAGATTCTCTTGGAAGGGAAGTGTAAACATTTCATTCAGGTTAGGAAATTAAAAACACTGTCAGTATTGCAGGTGAAACTTGCTATCATCCAAACTGAATGAAGCACAAAAGGTAAACCACACATAAGTGGTCCAAGGTCAGGCACGGCTCTTTTGTTTTTTGAGTGCCCAAGCTGAGACATCTTAAAGGAACTTGACTCTTCAGAGTGGGTGCCCAGCACTTTCTGAGAGTGACCCCACTTCAGGGAGGTCTCAGATTGGCACCAATAACCACTCCTGACAATTCAGCTCTGGATTTTTTAAAATTAATTTTCAATAAAAATGTTTTCTAAAATCTAAAGCAGCAGGTGGCATACAATTGGTGACACCAAAGGCTACTTTGGTAATTTTCCAAGACCCAAAGTCTGTGCTTTATTTCCATGTAAAAATACTTATCTAAATCCAAAAATAGAGGCCTACTGTCTTAGCAGTTGGCTTGAATGTCTGTCTTCCTTGACAGATGTCATGAAGTTGTTTGTCTTAGTTCATCAGCAGTTTTTTTTTTTTTTTAAAGCAGCACTCAGATTGGGTGGGATGGATGGCAGCTATGAGTTGTATCTAGTCTTTGGGCTCCTCTCCTTATATAAATCTATACAAGTAGGGGATTTTTTTTCTGTTACAGCTGGCCCTGGTGGCTTTCCATTATTATAACACTGTTTCAATTGCTGATAAGTCTGTCACACTCTGAAACTTTCTGTGCTTGTGCTCTACCTTAGGTGCTACAGTTCAGTCCTTCTCAAGAATGAAGCTGGTAGGAGAGGCATGCAGTGTACTTTTTTTAGGGTTTTTTGGGGGGGGAGGGGCGTGTTTGACAGTTGTAGTCTCCCATAGTTTGAAGAAGGAAGTCCAAAATTTGGATGGAAGATAGTCCTGTCTCCTACTGTTCCAATGAAAATCTGTCCTGATTTATAAGCTCTCAGGACAGTCTTCATTAGCACATGGGCAGATGAGTTTGCACAACTGTTGGCATTTTGGGTTTTCTCAGGCTGCACTGCACAGGCACCTGTCTCCTCTGAACCTCCTGTAGCTCTCCAGATACAGCTGGAACACAAGCAAAATTGATTCTTCCATTCTTCCCAAATACCCTTTGGCCAAGTTGATGTGCTGGACTAGCTGTAGTTCTGTCTCCTCTACTTGCGGACCTTCCTGGTTCCTATTACTGGGTAAAGCCTCATACCTTAGGAGGAAGGCAAGTAATGTTTTCCATGTTACAGATGGGGTAACTGAGGATCAACGAGGTTGCAGGAGGTTACTGCTTGTTGAGCTGGGAATTGAGCCCAAGTGGCAGTGCTTCTTAGAAGGAATATGCCAAATCTGTGTACTTGGATATGTTCTGTAAACTGGGGCTATTTTCCCCCCACACAAGCACACCTTTACGAAGTGCTGTGAGTCCACAGATGAGTGAGTACTATGTAACCTAAGAGCTTTAACTCTGTCCCCATCTAGGTAACACTTGGATCCAGGAATAGAACCCAGAGTCCTAACTCCTCATCTAATGTTAGAACATATCCTCACACAGAAAGAGGCAGGGCTTCTTTCTCATTCACTGCACGTACGTTTTAGTGCAAAGTTCTACCTCTGTGGTTAAGACAGCCATAAAGCATATGCACAAGGAAACAGAATTAAAGTTTTGTGGATTACCTTAATTTTGGCACTTCCTAATTTTGGGTGACGTCCCTTTAAAGTCTGGGGAATGAAAAGTTAGCTGATGGAGTCTCCCTTTTCCAAAGAGGCATTATGCTGTGAAGCAATTATGTAAGCAACTCTTTGCTAACATATTTAACAGTAGTTTGGTCAATGTTGGGATAAAAATATTTCCATGAGTATGTCAGTGATTTCCTCTCAGTAGAGCTGAGAGGAAGTTAAACTCACTCATTCATGAAATTGGGAGAAATTGTGATGACCCACCTTTCTCTCCCTGCCAAAATAATCCCCAGTGTTGTGCTAAAACTTTTTCTCCTAAACTTCCCCATTTTGTGATTGGTAAATCCTATAGTTGGATTTACAGTTACCATTTTAAAAAAACAAATAACCTCCATGGGAAACCTGATATTTTCACTTGCATCTTTTCAGACAGTTAGTGCATCTTTAAAGGCTGCAATTTTCAAACCTAGTGCCTGTAGTTAGGCTCCTAAATCTAGATGGCTAATGTATATTTGGATGCCTGACTCTTAGATTAAAAGCTTCAAAAACGTGCTTCCTCTTTCAGAGCAAAAAGTACATCTACCAACCCAAAATGGTTCAAATGCAAGAGTAGCTTATTGTAGCCAGGCAGTATTTTAGGGTGAATAGAACACAATAATAGTAGTAATCTCTGCAGTTGGCTTTGTCCAGGAAATCTGTATAGATACAAGGAAGCTGAGAGCTGTTTTCCTTAATTTCTAATCTAAGGAACAAAGTGTTACCTCTTAGGATAGTTTAGGTCTGCCTAGTGTTACACACATGGCAGAGTTATGTGACTTTTTGTTATCCAAACTGTGTTTTGTTTTGTGTTTTTTGTATCCAGCTCAATATCACTTATTCAGCATTTCTTTCTCAGGTTATCAAGACGGAAGGAACTGGGACAGAGTCTCCCATGATAGGTGATAAAGTGACTGTCCATTATACAGGATGGCTTCTGAATGGCACGAAGTTTGACTCTAGCCTGGACAGGAAAGACAAGTTCTCATTTGATTTGGGGAAAGGTAATGTCCCAGGTTTTGTGTTTAACCATCTGTTTGGCACCATTCAGACTGAGGCCCCATGTATAATGATTGTGGCTCCATTTAATTGTTCCATAATTGCAAAATTTAAAATTCCTACATAATTGTGCTCCAGGAACTAAATGTTGTTTTTGTTTTAAATTATTAGACAATTTTTGAAGAAAACCTCCGTAATGCAAATGGAGTGTAGTCAATGCAGCAATGCCTGCCTAAGTGGTTTTTCTACATGCGAAGTCATTCCTGATTAATTCTGCCCAATTCGCTCTCTGTATGAGTGTTCTTAGTATGGAATAAGAATGCCTTCTTTCAGATCTTCTTAATGCACTTCCAAAACGGATGAAGCTAATTTGGAATAAGGCATTCTTATTCCGGAATAAGATCATCCACATAGGAAGATAATCATCAAAAACGATTCCCTTTAAGTAACATCCTATTGTAATATGGATTAATTTCCTCATGTAGAGAATCCCTAAGAATGCAGATGGTCTGAAACAATAGCCTAGATAAGTGAACTGTCACATTCATCTCAGTGGGGATTCACCCTGAACTGTAATGATAACTTAAAATATCCACACTGGCTATTTCACTCCTCTCATCCTGGAAGAAATGTCAAGCAAGCCATGCCTATTTTTGATGGTTCGATATTGAAGCAGGTTGCAGTAGGGCAGCTGTCAAACTGTGGAGGTGGAGAATGAAGAAACCAGCCCCTCTGCCACTACACTTCTTGGTCCAAAGGGAGCGAGGAAAGAAAAGCATGCCTCAACTGTCTCCTCGGTACCAGAAGCCCAGTCACACCTTCCACCATTTCAAAGCTTCCAGCTTCTCCCAGACATCTTGTACCTGGCACTTACATTTTGTCAATACAAAAATTTCAGCCCAGTTAAAATTAGGGGACAGGGTAAAATTGACTGCCCTAAAATAATTAACACAAGGAATAGTGTACCAACTGGATATGGGGCAGTGAATAAGAGGGCTTGGTGTGGCCATGTCATCAGTGGTTGAGGCCTCTGTTCAGTCTCTGGCTTCAGAAGAAACCCTTTTTCCTCCTTTATAATTGTGTGTAACTTTATCTTTTGAGGGATGGGGGTTTGGTGGTATGTGGGAAGAAGGCAAGTTCTAGGGATGTCTAAAGGAGTTAGTGTCCCAGCCATCCTCAGCAGTAGCAGAGGTTCTTCACCTAGATATTTGTTTCATGTTGAAGGGCATCTGGATAACATTTGTGCTGGCCTCTGCCAATTGATAAAGTACAAAGAGAAAAGACCATTGTTGTGGATTGTCTGTTTTCAAAATCAGAAAAATCTCACACCCTAAGACCTTCCTCTTCCAAGAGTTTATTATTATTATTATTTCACAGCACTTGGGAGTGTGCCAGGAACTTCAGGCATAGTCCCTGCTTCAGATGGCTTGCACTCTGTAGACACAAGATTGTGGGGGTGGGGAGCAACAATGTAGGGTTCAGCATTGTAGGCAAGATTTTGATTGCTTCCACATTTTGACTTAACTGGAATTAATCCTGATGTATGCGAGATGAGAGCAGAATCAAGTCTGTAGTTTCTATAAAGTGCCCAATCAAGTTTTGGGTGTTTTGTGTAATAGCAATGACCAGTATGTCATGGCTGTTGACTTCTTTGATAATGCCTAGCAGTTATGACCTGAGTTCTGATTTGTGCAGGTGAGGTGATCAAAGCTTGGGACATTGCTGTGGCAACTATGAAGATTGGGGAAATCTGTCGGATTACCTGCAAACCAGAATATGCCTATGGTTCTGCTGGGAGCCCCCCTAAGATACCTCCCAATGCCACACTGATTTTTGAGGTAAGTAGGGACTGTCATTGACTACACTCTGTAAGAAAGATGGTGCATTTTCAGTAGAATGTAAGAAGTGCATCTTAACTCCACCAAGTGACAATTGTTTACCTGTAAATTCCCTTCATTAGCTTGGAAGACTGGGTAGGTCTGTCAGTGGGAATAGAAAGGGATGGTCCTTGCCCTCAGAATCCAGGACCATCTTGTGAACCTGCAAAAAGATCAAAGGGCTGGAGGAGAGAACTGTATGATCTGTTACTATATTAATCTGATCCACACTCTAGATCTGGTAGCAGATGTAAGGGAGAATGACATAGGGGTGTAGTAAGACAGTCAGCAGTCCAAAACAATACATTAAAAGTGAAATACTCCTTTATATAAAGAGAGGAAGGATGGTCTGGAAGGGCAGAGCATGAGAATTCCAGGGGTTGTATTCCCAGCTGCCATTGACTTGCTGTGTTACTTAAGGGAACATAAGGGGTTCTGTGAAATGCGAATAAGGGCTGGTGTACACTAGGAACTTACACTGACACATCCACATCTCTCAGGGATGTGGCTCTATACCGGTCTAATCCCCAGTGTAGACAGTGCTAGGTGGACAGAAGAATTTTTCCATCAACCTGCCTCTCAGGCAGATGGATTACCTATGCCAACAGGAGAAACCCTCTCATCAGCGTAGGTGATGTCTACACTGAAGTGCTGCAAGTTACCCTGGTACTTCCTTATCTCAGAGGCATAATTAATTCTAGTAAAGCATTTAAAAAAAATTGTACATCTCCTATCTAAAGATCTTAACAATGAAGGAAGAAAACTGGTTAAGATTTGAAGTAGTTAGAAAAATGAAAGTTAAGAACCCACTTCCATTTTGCAGGGTTCAAACCAAACCTACTTTTCACTTTATTGAAACAACTATAAATTTTTCATTTACCCAAAAAAGCCACTAACGATAACAATGATAGGATAAATGTCTCTTAGAGATAAGATAGGTGAGATAATATCTTTTATTGGACCACCTTCTGTTGATGGAAGAGACAAGTGTTTGAGCTACACAGTTGTTTTTGCCACAATTTCACACAACTTGAGAGACAGTTTAGGATTTTTAAGTCTAAACCAACTTTGTTCCAAAATTGTGACCAGCTCTAGTTAAGATGTCCAGAGTTCATCAGTATCCTTAAAACTACAAATTGTAGTTCTTCTGCAAGAATGGAATATCTTGCTAATCCTTAAAGTAAGGTAAGGGAGCAGTTGCAATGTGATCCAGAGTACACTGGTGATCTGCAGAGAGCTGGCTAGTCACATAGGCCTGGATCCACAAAGGGACTAGTGGTGTTAGGATATGGGAGACCCTGGGTCCATTTCACCTACCCCAGTGACTATTTAGTTACTGGTTTAAATTGGAACAACATCAACAGGAGAGAGACTGAGACCTACATCAGACTATCCCATAGTTCAGTGGTTAGAGCACTCAACTGAGAGATGGGAGACCCCTGTTCAAATATCTTCTTTCCATTAGACAGAGGGTAGAATTGAACTGAGATCTCCCACATCCCAGGTGAGGGCTCTAATCCTAGGGCGCAAAGCTATAAGGGAGGGACCACCACCACCTTTTTAGAGTGGGTACTGATCCAGTGAGCATGCTCTGAGCATGCTTAATGCATCAGGACTCAAAAGTGAGATAGGTGTGGGCAACACTAATCTTCCCCTGGTTCAGGGATCACAGGAGGGTTTAGGTGGAAGATGGGCATCCGGACATCTCAAGTGAGGCAGCAGTGTGCATGCCCAGAGGCAGGATCTTGGCACCTAGGGAACTTTTTCAGTGACACTTAGGTACTGAGTGAGTTTAGGTACCTACACGGTTAGGTGGCAGCTGAGCAGTGGGTTTGTGGATTGTAGAGGTGCCTAAGTCCATTTGTGGCTCTTGGGCTTAGTGCTGGCACTTTTCCCTTCCTCCTACTACAGATGTCCAGGGTCTTCATTGCAGGCAGTCTGGAGGCCTGTAAAAGCAGTTGGAAACAGAAGGAGGCAACTTACCTGCCTCCACGAGGAGCCACTCTTGCATAAGAGGAAGTGGGCGCAACCTTCAACTATTGGAGCTGCCCTGGAATTAGTGCCTACCAGCCACCAAGACCAGAGGAGTGGCTGGGTGAAGAGGGAATGAAGTAGATGGGCAACATATCTGCAGTGAGGGTGCAGAGTAGGGGAGCAGAATGGATAGGAGAGGAACATTGACTCATGTCAAAAGAAACAAAACTTAAGTTGCTAAATCTTGTTCTTTGTATTGTAATCCTTCCTATTGTAACTTTTTTCCATGTGAGCAGTTGCTGCAGCTGCCATAAAGGAATTCTGGGTTTGTGACTGGAAGTGTGTGTGTACTGGGGATGAGGGGGAGAGGGAGAGAAAGATGGTCACATGGAACAACTCCTTCATGTGTTCTCCGTACTTTGGAAAAGCTTTACCCCTGTTGGAAGGCATGTAGCTCCCTGCTTGGTTTGTGGGATGTTCTCAGTTGAACAGGAGAAATTTAGAATTTGAACTGAGATCCTTGCAAGTGTTCAAAAAGGAAAAAAAATTACATTTCTTTGGTTTCTTCTGTCAGAGGGAGATGACTTTGTAAAAAGTAGTTAACGTTATCCCATCTTACAGGAGGGAGGTGGGGGAGCAGAATACCCACCCAAGGTAACACCTTGCCCACTATCATAGCAGTTCTGTGGCAGAGTGGGGCTAAATCACAATCTCCTGCTCCCTGTAGACCAGGAATAGGCAAACTACAGCCCAAGGGCTCCGTGCGGCCCTTCTGACATTTTAATCCAGCCCTTGAGCTCCAGCCAGGAAGCAGGGTCGGGACCTTGACCCAATCCACACATGCTGGGGCTCCATGCAGCTCCCGGAAGCAGTGGCATGTCCCCCCTTTACCACCTATGTGTGGGGCAGCCAGGGGCTCTGACAGTGCCCCTGCAGCTCCCATTGGCCAGCAACTATGGCCAGTGGGAGCTGCAGGGGCAGCTCCTGTGGACGGGGCAGCGCACAGAGCCACCTGGCTGAGCCTCCGCATAGGAGTCGGAGGGCGGACATGCCACTGCTTCCGGGAGCTGCTTGAGGTAAGCACCACTCAGAGCCTGCACCTCTGACCCCTCCTGTGCCCCTGCCCCAGCCCTGAGTCTCCCCCTTCCTGCCCTTCAAACCCCTCGGTCCCAGTCCAGAGCACCATCCTGTATATATTGCCACGTATTCGCAGGGGCGAAGGTAAATAACAGGCCTGCATTTCCTAGGCTGCACGTGGCAATAGACAATATAGGTAAGGGATGCAAGGAGAGTATGGGTCACGATGCAAACTGCAGACACACACAACTAAGATTAATCTATTTAAAGTTTTATTGGGGATAGTTACAAGGGCTAAGGGAGCAGCGTATGATTAGCTAATAGGGTTAATAAAACTTAAAACACACAATGACTAAAATACTAACAATATATATAAACAAAGATGCAGCATTTAGTAATAACTGATACGTACAAATACAAACCAACGCATAACAGCCGGCAAACGTAGAGACTGTTTGAAACACGTGAGCTGAGAGAGAGGCTTCGAGCTGATCAGGCTTGGTTACGAGTGTACACAGGATTCGTTTTTCTTTCTCCTCTCCCTGCCTGCACACGGCAGGCCGGCCTAAAGTACCCACTATGACATCACAGAAGTGTCATAGGGGACGGAGCCCAAAACCTGTGTGTGTTCGTTTCTGATTGGCACAAGCAAAGTTTACACCAAGTAGGGGAGCAGGTGCCTAAAAGTCTGGCTTTGCCCCCAAAAGGTGAGGTGATGCATATTGTTTTAGAATGCGTTCAACACTGAATGACAAAAGAAGAGGCCAGGGCAATACCAGTATGGGCAAGTTCTACAGGATGCAGACAGGAACTCATCTTAACACATCCTTCACCCCTAACCCCTCGGTCCCAGCCCCACCCCCAGCACCTCCAGCCAAAGCCCTCAGCCCCCAATTTTATGAGCATTCATGGCCTGCCATACAGTTTCCATACCCAAATGTGGCTCTTCAACCAAAAAGTTTGCCCACCCCTGCTGTAGACACTGCAGCCTCCCTTGTAAAAACAAATAAATTGTCTTTGTGTTTTCCCCAATTATTACATTCATTCATTTATTTAACTGATTCATCGTGAAGAGGCAGGAGTATGGGGCAAAAGGTCTCTGATTCTGACTTAGTCACTCGTTCTAGTTTTTCTAGGGGCAAGGAGGTTTTACTTGCCTACTTAACAAGGGTGTCTGAGACTGACTAGTTCAAAGCATCATCTACTTTAGTGTTACTGGCATAGCCTGTCTGTTGGGAGATGGGGGAGTGTGTTGCTGACCTAGCTATGCTGGCAAAAAACAAACAAACCTAGTGTATATGCACCTATACTGGTATTAGTGTCTTGTGCTGGTAAAGCCTATTTTGCTTTGTTGAGCCAGCACAAGCTACATCAGCATAAGCAGGATAACTGGGTCTATGCAAGAGGGGTTTGCTGCTTTAACTATACCAACATAGTTAATGTCAAGTTTTAAGTGTAGACTAGGCCAAAGTTTGTACAGTGACTTGTAAAATGTGAAACACTATAAAAGGCTAGTCGTCAGTGTCGTATTTATTGATCCCTTCAGTTCATCGTTAATGGAAAATGGAGGGTGGTCACACTGATGAGAATGTAAATAAAATCTAGTGTGACCCCTCCACATGTCTGTCCTTCTCCTATTAACTTCTGCGCACTGAACCACCTGTCTGCATGAAGATATTTCTACCACAGAAGAATGAGGGGGAGAGACTGTTGGGAATGGGGGCTAGATTGTAAAACCTTACTGCCAGTGATCAGCATTTGCCCATGTGAGTCGGTCCATTGAAATTAACGGAGGTATGTATGCAATTAACTGTGTTTGCTAATGGGGTCACAATCTAGACGTAAAATAAAGACCTTGCAATCATCATTACTCAGGATCTCTCCCTCTAGCTAGTTATGGTTCATTTGTATTAGGTTATTGGGCTATGCAGGTATAGGGTGCATTGCTCCCTATAATACATCCTTGTGTATGTACATTCGCACACACAAGCAGAATTATAAAGAGAGCCTGAGAAAAGGAAGGGACCATTTTGGTGAGGACAGCTTCAATCCTGGAGGGCCTAAACCTCCACTGTGACAGTCCTCTAATGCAAGGGTTTGAATTTTCCCAGGGTCAAAGGGACAAATAAGTTTTTTAAATTTAACATTACTGTAATTGTACTTGAACATGAGCAGCTGCCAGCTGACCAGAAATATACAGTGGGGCATTAGACTCAAACCCCCAAAACAAAACACTCTGCTTGGCTAGTTGAAGAAGCAACTCCAGTGACTCAGCTAGTAGTGGGTATAGCTCTGTATGTAAGTAGAAAGTAATGGCTAAGTAGAAAGCAACTGTTTCTCTGCTAGATCAAGGAGAGCTCATTCTTTAGCCTAAGGCAGAGTCTCTGCATTTCACAAGAGTTCAGCTCAGTGACCAGGCAACCAGTTTAGTTATACTAGCTGCCAGTTATCATGTGTCGCACATTAAAATATATGTGAGAAGATGCTGCCTCTATTTGAAATGAGCTCTGTGGGACATACGTCTATTAACCTCTTTTTGATGTTGGAAAATTTAAAATACAGGTTTATTCCAGAAAAGTATGATGGCCATGTTCACTGTCAGTACAGTATAAATGAGTAGCAATAAGCATGGAGCATCTTTGAAAGCATGAACATACTCTGAAACACTTCCTCCTTACGTTCATGGCTTGCGAACATGAAAACCTGTATTTCACTCCTCTGGATGCTTTGAAAGAGAACTCCACATGAGATCATCTGTATTTTATATACGTACATTTTTACAAGCTCAGGTGTTCCTCTGCCAAAGCCGCCAATAACGTAGGTATAGCTGAATCTCAGCCTTTCCCTTTTCCTAATTGCCCATGCTTTCTTAAGTGGGGATCTGTGTAACGTGTTATGGTTATATAGTTGTGAATAAACAAAAAAACAAACAAACCAGTCCTTCGTTTTATAGAAACAGCTGCCTGTTGTTACTTAAAAGAGAAAAGGTCTCTGTTTCTCCAGAAGGCTGCCCTGCACCCAATGCCCTTTGCTCCTCACTACTTTAAATGATACTTTCAAGGCCACCTAGTTAATGCTGCAGGATGACTCAATCATCTGTGGTGAAGCTAGAAGGTCAAGCTCCTCAACGGTATTTAGGTGCCTAACTCCCATTGTCATCAGTTAGAGTTAGGTGCCTAAATAACTTTGAGGATCTAGGCCACGGTCTCTGTGATGTCTGTTTCCAAGCCAATTACCCTTCCTAGCAAAGAGAGGTCTCCTGTTTTCCCCCTCCTATAAACAGCACCCACAAAGTGACTACGAAGTAGAAAGGGAGGATGCTGTCAGCTGCCTCTGTCAGCACTGGGAAAGTGGTTGTGTGGGGAGCAGGGTTGGAGAGGTGTGCATCATCCCTTCCCTCCTTGTGCAGTTTCCTAGCAGAAAATGGTTAGTGCCTTGGCCTGAGTTCATTTCTCCAAGCCAGGGATTCCCCCTTTTAAGACAGGTTCAGGAGCCTGTTTTGTAGTGTGAAGATTCCATCGCATACATCCCTTCCTTCCCAGATGTTCCTGGGGGAGGGGGAGAAAGGAGGGGAACAGGCCACAGGTTTCTTACCTAGAAACCATGCTCATCCCTGCACGTTCATAGGAGCATTGGTCCAGAGGCTCTGATTTGTTCAGATGAGGTGACCAAAAGCCTGGGATGTTACTGTGAAGGTTGGAGAAGTCTCAGATTTCCTGCAAAACAAAATACTCCCATGACTCTGCTAGGAGCCCCCCTAAACCACCTCCCAATGCACACATGATCTCTCTTCCCACCTTGAGGACTTCCCTAACAAAAAATGATAGTTTTGGGCTGAGTTCATTCCTCTAGGCCAGGGAGTCTCCTTTGAAGGGAGAGCCAGGAGAGTCCTTGGCTGGGTGGCTCCATTGGAATGCACTGCTGTGGAGACCACAGGGCCTCTGTACAGATGTGCCTGTGGATTTGTAGGGATGTGTATGGTGCCTGGCTTGGAGCTGTGGCCTGTTCCCCCTGATGGAATGTCTGTGGAGGAAGTTTATGATGGAATTCTCTCACATTTCCTCCCTCTTTGCCCCATCATGCGAGTTTCCCCACGGGAGGGCAGTAGTCTGCCTCAGAGCATTTAACCTGGTTTATATCCCCAAGAGGGACTGTGATAAGAATACCAGTTACAACAAGGAGATGAGTTTACATTCCTCGCCTGTCCCACTGAAAAATGCTGCATTGTTCTGATCTAATAGCTCAAAAAATAAGATTGGCCCACTGCCTTGTATACCTTGAGGCCCAGGAGCCAACACTACCCTGCATCCTCTCCAGGCTCTCTGGGGATACAAGACCTTTCTGACTAAAGTGGGTTTATTTTGCAGTTTATTCATGCAAAAAGAGAAGTAACATTAAAGCTCTGGTGAGAAAATCATTATAATCATTTTAAGTGGCTCAGCTTGATTCTAACCCAGCAAAGACTGTAAATACACTACAGCTTCTATGCCTGGTGAGAAATGTGTTTTGATCTTCCAAATGCTTGTGCTGAGCCGACTGGGAGGAGCTTTTCTATAAAGAAATAAGTTCCAGTAATATGATGCAAATGACTTTCCTGAGAACCTTAGGAGAAAAATTCCAAAAAGCGACTGCTTCTCTTCTGAACTGAAGTCTGTTTTTCACTAACCTCAACCTGCTCCTTCCTGTCCTCTGCCTCCTGCTTCCCCCTGCTGCTGTTATGCCTCAGACTCTTAACATGAGTGCTCTAGTACTGAGTGTTTACGCAGTGAGTTGGGGCCTCCAGCCTTTCTTTTCCCAGTAGGAGTCCGTCGACCCATCTGCCTACCCCTTCCCTGCCCTATATCCAGATGAGCAATGAAAGAAGGAACCATCCCCCAGACATAGAGCTCACTATTCCTTGCCCTCTGCACCTGATCCCGATTTAGCTGAAGTCAGTTAAGGAGTCGATAAGGCACTTAACCAAAGTAAGTGTGTCCGTGCCACAGGGTTGCACTGATTTACTAAATCAGTTTCTAAACCCATTTAACTAAGCCAGTGTAATTTTTCTTTTTATGAAAACAAGGCCCCAGAATGTAAATTTCCCTTTATTACCACATGCACATTAGCCAGTTAATTGTGGGGTTGGAATGATGTTACAAAGTGAGAATCTGCTAGCCACAAGAAGCCCCATTCTGCAGGAGAGGGGAGCAGGCCCTCAACTGGTTATAACTCTCTGTTTCCTTGAGCTGGGCAGGTCCACTATGCTCCTGGTAGGCTGTTCTAATTTACACCAGCTGGTCACAGTCCTCAAGGGACCATCTGTGGGCTGAGAATTTCTAGAGAACAGCAGTGCTCCAGCCAGGACCCCTTCCTCTCCTTACACCTGGGACAAGTGTGAGGGAGGGTATAGAACAGGAGTTCTCAGACTTTTGTACTGGTGACCCCTTTCACACAGCAAGCCTCTGAGTGCGACCCTCCCCTCCCCCACATTAAAAACACTTTTTTATATATTTAACACCATTATTAATGCTGGAGGCCAAGCGGGGTTTGGGGTGGAGGGTGACAGCTTGTTACCCCCCATGTAATAACCTTGTGAGCCCCTGAGGGGTCCTGATCCCCAGTTTGACAACCCCTGGTATAGAACCAGCTTTATGCCCATTGAGAGCTTCCCTCCCCAAACAAGGAGCTTCTCAGCTGGCCAGATAAAACTACTAGCCAACCCTGTATTGCCAGTCGAGCAGTGCTATAGTCCTAGATTGTGGGGAGACTCTGACTCAGGAAATCTTTCCAACAGTTGTTAGACACACCCAAAGGATTAAAGCCAGTTATGGCTTGGGATTAAAGCTAGTTCTGAAAACCCAAACCAAATGCGCAGTTATTGTGGAACTATTCCCTTTTCGGGGGGGGCGTGTGTGTGAATCCCTTCCTAAAGTGTCTCAGTCAGAAAGTCCTGGCTCCCCTGCAGTGATATTACATGCCGTTGGAAAAAGAGGGAGAAGCCTACTGCATTCTGGAAGAGGGTTAGTGAGAAACAGAAATGAAAGTGCCTTCTCATGACTGGCTTTGTACACAGTAGGCTCAGGAGTGTGCAGTTGGAGATTGAGCAGCTGTCTCCTTACCCCGCCAGCATTTGGCACTCGTCACAGGCTGGACTCATTTCTCATTTTCCCCTCCTTCTGCCAGATTCAATATGTGTTTAAAAGTAAAACAGAGAGGACTAGGACAGAGTGTGAAAAAGATAGATACATGCTAGCATGGGGTTTCAAATTCTTTATGAAACCTGGGACAAAGGCTTGTCATCAGCAAAGTGTTGTGGAATAAATTGGCTTGTCCTGCTCTGGTCTTTCTCCCATTTTTTTGTGGTCAGAGTGTTAATATGGGATCAGGAGCCCAAACAAGTTGAGAAAGAATTAACTGGAATCAAAGGCTGATCATAGCTCAAAATTATCCCTTAAAAGAAAGTCCCAAGAGAGAAGTGTCATCAAATTGTGCAATTAGAACAAGTTGTTTACAAGTGTCAACACCTTTCCAGATCCAGACATTCTGGTCCATTCTGTGAGCCTCCACCGCAATGACCTTGGGCAAATCTGTTTGCCATCTTAAAACAGGGTGCGTTAGTCTAAACAAGGCTGATTATAACAACCGTGTTGCTCATTTATACTCTTTGTTTTTACCATCAGTCTCACTATAGCATGTTTATTGGTCAAAACAACCTCTTGTTACCATTGTCATAACATAAGACTTGCCATACGTCATCAGCTTGCTGGTCCATCCTGTTTCCAACAGTGACCCAAGCCAGATACCTCAGGGGAAGAAATATCAATTCTTAAAAATCTGGAACTAGACTCTCATGCCACACTATCACTGAGAACTCAGGATCATGTTCCAGCCAGGTCAATTTCCAATTGTAATGAGCAGTTTGCGTTTCCCTTTCAGCAGCCTACACACTCAGAGTCAGTTTGGCTTCACCCTCTTCAGTACACCTGAAATGTAGCATTTCCCAACCTGGCCCCCTTCACTTCAGGATGGGCAAGACTAGAGAAGAACATGGATGGAAATAAAACGAGAGCAGCAAGTGTGCTAGGGCCTAGAAGAAGGATACTATGGTGGATGGGGGATCCTCATTCACCAGTCCATCACAAGGGGAGAAGGAGGGCAAATTAATGTAGGTTGGGAATCACTGAGTTCAGCTGAGATAAAACTAGGCTGAGCCTCAGCTCTGTCTAGACCCCCTGAAGAGCTCCTCCTGGGTTTCCTTTGATCCCATGGGACCAGCCCCTTGGAATCTGTCTTGACTGGGACTCCAGTCCGGTGCCTATTGAAGTCAATAGGAGTTTGTCCATTGATGTCAGTGAGAGCAGGGTCATGCCGCAAGTGAGCAGCTTGCTTCAGCTCACATAGCTGCACTTGATGTTTCTGCATGTTCCCTCTCACTCCCTCCTCTCTTTGCCCATCTTTTCCATTTCCACCTCTTCTTTTTGGCTCATGTCCAGCCCTGACCCACTTAACATTTCTATTCTATCCAGATTCCTATCCGAGAGCAGGTCATGGCCATGCCTGCTCATAGAGCACTGAGTTCCATCTCAGCACCAAAGCGGCAACCATGAGCAAGTCCATCAGGCTTTAAAAAGCTGGTCTTTAATGTTACCTCTGCTATGCTGCCTGTGTTCCAAGGGATATTTGGTGTAAATGCTCACCCCTCCCACACAAACGCACACTGCTTTTAATCAGCCTGTGGAAGGACAAGAATCTCGCCCAAAGTGTCATCCTGACTTCACCTAGCATCATTGTTGGCAGTTAAACAGTACTTGGAAGACAGGTCTGTGGGATCACAAAGGTTGTTAATGGTCCAAGCCATTCAGGCTTTTGTGTTCTTTGGGGCTTCCAGCCACTAGAGGGCTAGATGTAATCGCAAACACCTGAGCTGCTTTGTCTCCATCTGCAGAAGGGCAGGTGCACTCTGCATATGGAGGTAGCCCCAGCCTTGGTTGTCTGATGCCTGAAACATACAGTCCTTTATGGCAGCAGGATTTTCAAAGGCCTCTCTGCTGCTGCTGCTGCTTTTCCTCCCATGATGGGAGACTGAACTACACAAGACTGCTGCGTTGACACTACAGGAATTAATGTAAGGCTGTCCTTTTCTCTGCAGATAGAGCTGTTTGAGTTTAAGGGAGAGGATCTCACGGAGGATGAAGATGGCGGAATAATCCGAAGAATCCGTACGAAGGGCGAAGGCTACTCCAAGCCCAATGAGGGAGCCCTTGTAGAGCGTAAGTCTGGGGCAAATGCAGGAATATTAAAGGAAGTTGCCTTGTGAGTGGGTAGCAGGGAGGGATGGCTGGCCACTAGGTAGCAAAGGAGCCATACCAAAACCACCTCTCATTCTACTACTGGACAGCTTTTATCCTTCTACCAGAAACCTGACTTGGGGACTCAGGAGGCATTGTAGGGCTGCTGAGGTGCCCACCCTCCTTGACAAGAAGAGCCAGGCATTTTTCAGGAAGATAGAGAGCAAGGGGAAGGTTCTGACATTAGTTCAGTGTTGCACAAAGAAGACAACCCAGATGTCAAGTGAAAGCGTTTATTGGGTTTAGCACCAGATGTTACATTTGCTGCCCAGACAGTCTTTTTAAGGGAAAGAAGTTGCTTTTTATAAGGAAGCCTGGCATTCCCCTGGCTCCCTCTGCTAGCTTCTCTCTCGCTGCTCTAGATACCCTCTAACCTGCCTGTGGGATTTTTTTGTATCTCAGTCCAGCTAGAAGGTCGACATGGAGATCGAGTGTTTGATAAGCGGGAGCTGCGGTTTGAGATTGGAGAAGGAGAAAATTATGACCTTCCTCCTGGCCTGGAACAAGCAATTCAGAAAATGGAGAAGTCAGAGGAGTCTGTGGTGTATCTCAAACCGAGGTAAACGTCTGCTGAACTCTAGTGTTTTCACTAGACTGTGACCCTGGCCGAAGGTGGCCCCAATCCTTCTGTCTTTTGATTATTCTGGGTGTGTTTGCAGTTCGGAGGAGTGGGTGTGTTTTCTAATTAGTGTAGTTCTGCCCCCTCATCCCCCAAAATACCCTGGTCAAAATTTGGATGGCCCCAGAAACCTGATATCTGGGAAGTATCTAGCCAGCTGAGACTCCAGTTGAAGAAGCAGCCAAACTGGAATGCGAGTGGGCATGAGCTGCATTCCCCACTGTTGTGGTGGAAGAGTAGCATTGACTATAGATTTCATGTAGGAACATAGGGATTGCTCTACCAGAACAGAGCGATAGTCTAGCTAATGCAGCTTCAGAGGCTAGGGAGAGGTGTAAAAAATGTATGCTGCTCCTAACTATTCAGCACAAAACCGGGGTGGTCAATGCCTTCCTGCCACCCAAGAGTGATTATGCTCTGAAGCACTTGGATTCACAGCCATTGTCATTTTCATCCCAGCCCGTGGGACTTCACATGCTGTTCCTATTTGTATAAATGTGCATGCCCTTTATTGACTCTTAATAAGCTATTTACCTCAGTAATACTCAGTGTACAGTGATGCATGTGAATGAGCTGGGGGTAGAGGATGGACATTCTTGAGATCAGCCTTTTGGCCAGTCTGATGTGAGAAAACAACCTCAGCATCTGTGAGCTGGCTAGGAGAGAGGCTGTTATAAAATCCCTTTGCTGATAGAACAGCTATGAACATTTTGAGAGGCCTTTGGGGAGAAGAAAGAATCTCTCTGTTTTCTCTGAAACAAGACCAGTTTCTGTCCAAACCCTGCATCCACCAAGGGACCTGTTTCAAAGATACATGTTTTTGAGTGAACTGAGAATGGCTCAGCCTGGGGTATGGAGAGCCAGATACGGCAACTTTTTTGATGGTCCTGCATGTAAGTAGCAGTTCCCCTTTCTAAGGAAATAAGACAGATTCTCTGGAAAGGGGGAGATGCAGGCTCCATAGCAGGGTTGCAAACAAGAGAAAAGTTTTGTCCTCATAGTTTCCAGCAAACCCTGGCTTGGTTTAGGTTTTGAAATATTTTAAACTGAATCTAGTGGTAGTGAACGCTGCAGGTTAAACAGCAGTTGGGACCAGAGTCCTCTGTTTATTCTCAGAATGGGTAGAGCACAGGCAGCAGCAAGACATGCTCCCCCACCCCAACATGCTGGCATCTGAGCTTGAGGGACTACCTTCAGGTGGGAGGAGGTAGTTCAGTGTCCAAGCTCATTAAATGCTTGGCCTCACAACAAGGGAGGCATCTAGTGCCAGTTACCAGTAGTTTTATGGTGTGGTCACATCCACTAGGAACTGAACTGAGACCAGCAAACTCATTCATATAGGCCACCTAACAGCCATGAGATGGTAATAACTTTGGGTGACTGCTGACCCAAAATCAATACAAACTGGTAACTTAGAGATGAAAAACTTTGCATTCCAATCCCATGCAGTCACCCTGGCCCCACCCCTGCTGTTTTTAGGCAAAAACTGCTCATGCCTTTGTGTCTTTGGTAACACTCAGCAGAATGTGAATTCGGTGCATCTATATAGGCATATTCTCTTCGCTCCTGCTTCTCTAACAGAGAACAGGTTTAGCTGGATTCTTTAGAAGCCACTTATTTCTGTTACAGCTACGGTTTTGGGAGTGCTGGGAAGGAGAAGTTTCAGATCCCTCCAAATGCAGATCTGCAATATGAAGTGAAACTCAAAAGCTTTGAAAAGGTAGGGATAAAGGGATGAAGTCCTGTTGGGATGGGGAGAGAGGTATGTGTGGATACAGCCTTTGCCTGAGAGAGCAGGAAGAAGAGGTGAACCTTGATCAGCTGAGGATGGGAAAAATAATAAACCTATGGAAGGTGAAGTGGAATAGGAATCCTTGGCCAAAATCCCCTGTATTCTCAAGTATCAGAGGGGTAACTGTGTTAGTCTGGATCTGTAAAACCAAAGAGTCCTGTGGCACCTTATAGACTAACAGACATATTGGAGCATGAGCTTTCATGGGTGCATACCCACTTCATTGGATGCATGTCACCAACGAAAGCTCATGCTCCAATATGTCTGTTAGTCTATAAGGTGTCACAAGACTCTGTGTTGCCTGTATTCTCAGTGGACCCACATCTGCTTTGACCAGCATCTTTCCTGCTGTAATCCAGTTCCCTCATGCTCAGTGGCAGTACCTCCACCCATTCTTCCATGCCTGCCTTCCTCTCCTTACTCCATAAAAAGATGCAGCACATACGGATTGATTTCTGTAATGCTGCCTGCAGTGACTCAACAGCCTGAGTACCAACCTCAGGACAGACTGTTAGGAAGCAGGGCATAAACGCCACACTGCTTGTGAGTTTTATACTTAGGGTATGGCTACACTTGGAATTTCAAAGCGCTGCTGCGGCAGTGCTTTGAAGTGTGAGTGTGGTCAGAGCGGCAGCGCTGGGAGAGCTCTCCCAGCGCTGCATGTAAACCACATCCTTTACGGGTGTAGCGTGCAGCGCTGGGAGCCGTGCTCCCAGCGCTGCCACCCTGATTACACTGACGCTTTACAGCGCTGTATCTTGCAGCGCTCAGGGGGGTGTTTTTTCACACCCCTGAGCGCAAAATTTGCAGCGCTGTAAAGTGTGGGTGTAGCCATACCCTTAGATTTCCCCAACTAGTTATCAAGTATAAGCTCCTCAAGCACTATAACAGTCTAATCATGGAGTCACAGACAGTCACCTTGGGTACTCCGATTTATTTTGCCACCCTGGTGATCGTACTTTTGTGATAGATCGTCCCTTACACCAAGAATCACACCAATATTCAGGTCACTCCCAGTCCCAAAGGACCAGCACTTTACCCCAGATCAATTGCACTTTAGATCTCACACTAAAGACAATACCTGTAACCAATTCTATAATAAACTATCTAAAGATTTATTAAGTAGGAAGAGGAAACAGGAGTTATTTACAAGGTTAAAGCAGGTAAACAGATACACAAATGAGTTAAAATCTTAAATTTTGAAAAGTAATAGAAGTTTCTATAATAAGCAAGCTCTACACGACCTTTAGAGCTAACCCAGGTTAAGCACCGGGGATCTCTCACTTATGCCTAGTAAACCTTGCCCCCCACAGATCAAGCAGCATAGATTTCCTTCTGTTTGGTGTGATTCCCCTTATCCCTTGTGCTCTGAGGTGCACACTCAGCATCTTCATAGGGGAGAGGGGGTGAGGAGGCAAAATAACAAACACCTGTTGTCTTCTTTATTATCCCATAATAGTATGTCTGGTGTCAATGGACTTTTCCTGTCAGGTAGGATGCAACGCCTTCCGTTGCAGATCAGCACTTTACGTGAGTTGATGTCTTTCTCTTGTCTGGTGATTTACACAGTCCCAGAGGCTCTCAATACAAGTGTTCAAATATTATCTTACTGTACGGGATACAGAGGTTTTAAGTGAGATTAACGCCTGCAACAACTCACGAGCATTCCTTCAGTAAAGTGTAAACACTAAACACATTCTTACAACTATCATACCTTTTTTAACAATACTAACACACAGTTGAGTCAAACTGATTCCAGCTCTGCATTTGTCAGTGTTGAGTTGAGACATGGAGACCTTGGCATGAGTTGGCACCTGGTCTGCCAGCATCACGGTTTCTTCCAAAATTAGATGGCTGACTGAACTGTTTCTGTCTGGACAGGCTAAGGAGTCTTGGGAGATGAATACAGAAGAGAAGCTGGAACAAAGCTCCATTGTGAAGGAGAGAGGCACTCAGTACTTCAAGGTAAGTTACAGTCCTCCCTGCGTGTGGTCAGCATTGCCCAGTCCCTGCTATAGGCCAGTATTGGTGCTGGAGCAGACCTTGTTGCAGGGCTATCTCACGCATTGATGGCATGTTGCATGCAATGTGCTGCTGAAGATAGTTTTTAGGTTTTTTTTGGGTGCTGGAGGATGGGCATTGGAGTTTTTTTTGTCCTGTTAGTGAGTTCTCCGTGGTACTCTTTCCTTGGGGACAAAGAGCTGGAGGTTGAGTCTTGCAAGTTGTACCTGCTTGGTATTTTCCTCCGTTATATGTCTGGGGTTAGTGACCCTTGGGCTTTTGCAGCTCTATGGGGAGTTCTCCACTGTGCAGGAACAATGTGGCAAAGCTACAGTGCTTGAATTTGCTGCCATGAAACAGTGCTACACATGGGCAAGATTCTGCCCACCGATGGGGGCCTGAAGAGGCTATGTTACAGTTGGGGACCCCAGGAGGGGCTTTAGCTGTTATGGCTGCTTTCTTCTTGGGGGCTTCCATGGCACACATGCCAGAGTGGTAGCTACACTACCCTTACAGAGTATAGCATGCTTCCCACTCTGCATCTAACCAGTTGTGACAGCTCGTGCAGTGTGAGGACAGTGGTATCCTGCTTTTCCCTGCTCTGTTTGAGACATCAGGCACTCATGGGGGACTGTGCTCCCCAGTGGGATTCTGACCTGTTCCTGGGCTTTTTGCACAGCCACTCAGAAGCCAGGACCACCCAGAGGGGGGCACAATTTGCCCTGGACCCCTCAGGGGCCCCCATGAGAGTTTTTCGGGACATACATACATAGGATGGGCCCCTGGAGCTTCTTCCACTCTGGGTCTTCAGCAGCTGGGGGTCCTTCCACTCCAGGACCCACCTCCGCAGGCCCACGGCGGGGGGCCCTGGGACCTGCCACCGAAGTGCCGGGGCTTCGGCGGCAGGGGCCCCCTGCCGCAGGTCTTCAGGGCACTTCGGTGGCGGGTCCTGGAGTGGAAGGCCCCCTGCCGCCGGATTGCTGCCAAAGACCCCAGGCCCCCTGAATCCTCTGGGCTGCCCTGCCAGAAGCGTGTTAGTATCTGGCCCTTATATTGATTTTTATCTTCACGTACGGCACTTGCGTGGAGTTTGGGCACAGAAAATGTTCTCTATTCACCTTTCGGTGGCTGTTCCTGGGTTGAAAATGGAGTAGAGAGTGTTGTGAAGAGGCAGGTGGAGCTGGACTAACTCCAACTTTATTGACTACAGGAAGGGAAGTACAAACAGGCAACATTACAGTATAAGAAGATTGTGTCCTGGCTGGAGCACGAAACAGGCTTCTCTGAAGAGGATGATGCAAAGGCCAAGAGCCTGAGGCTTGCTGCCCTCCTTAACCTGGCCATGTGCCATCTCAAGCTGAAGGAGTACTCCCTGGCCTTGGAAAACTGCAGCAAGGTAACCAGGCTTTATACACTCTGGTGAGCGAAGTGGGCAGAGCAGCTGGATCTCGCTGTAACTAGCTAGGCAACACAAATCACTGTAGTGGGTTTGTGCCTCTCTCTTTCCCTGCATCCACCCCTGGGAATGGTCAGTATATCAAATTCGTCAGTGGAAATGATTATTCTTTTCCATCTTCATTCTCTGTGGGAGATTTTTTTAATAGCTTTTTGTCTGAGACTCTCTGGGCACTTTAGAAAGGAAGGTGAGCTTTACTTTACAAATAGGGAAACTGAGGCACAGAGCAGTTAGATGACTTGCCCAAGGTCACGCAGGAAGTCAGTGCCCCAACCAGGACTAGACCCCACATCTCCTGACTCCTTGTCAGATGCCCTAGCTGCCACACCACACTGCCTCCCTTTCTCTTACCAAGGCCAGAATTCCTGGAGCATTTACCCTGTAAAATAAGCAAGCTCATCCCGTAAGTGTCTCCTGCTGATTGTCTGGCTGTGTGTCCTGAAAGCAAACTCCAGCATGCTGTTCCCTTCCTATCCAGGCGCTTGAGTTGGACAGCAGCAACGAGAAAGGCCTTTTCCGGCGTGGCGAGGCCCATCTAGCTGTCAATGACTTTGAATTGGCCCGGGCAGATTTCCAGAAGGTGCTACAACTTTACCCTAGCAACAAAGCAGCTAAAGTGCAGCTATTAGCCTGTCAGCAAAAGATCCGGGAGCAGCACGAGAGAGAGAAGAAGATGTATGCCAACATGTTCCAGAGGCTTGCAGACAAGGACTCCAAGGTAAGTGGTAGCAAAATCCTGGGAGAACTGAATGGGTACGTGTGGGAAAAGAGGCAACAGGGATTGGGACATTCTGCTTGCCATCTTCAGCATTGCCAGTGGTACAAAGGGAGGACTCCCTAGCATTGCATCTGTGGAGAATGGAAGCAGCCCTCTGGTACCAGGTTTGGCCGCATTGTCAGAGCCAAGCAGCACAGAGAGTTGTGTAGATTGGAAATGTTCTTTTACAAATCCTCATCATTCAGAGCCAAAGTGGAGTCAGAAGCATGAGCGTATTGTTGCTCCCTGCATGAACCTGGCCTTATTTAGGAAGAACTGCAAGAAACACCTCTTTGCCCAGGCCTCCCTAACTGCTCCTGGTTTCCTAGCTAACTGATAAAACTTGAGGGAAGCAGGGTGCACGGTCTCCCCTACTGAGATCCTGAGTCTCAGCTGAACCCCTTAGGGAGCCCAGATATCCTGTTGATGAGCACCAAATTAAACTCTGTTATAGTGATAAGATGCTAGAGTGGGAAGGGGTGAACGTTTCACTCAGTTTTTTCAATGTCTCCCATGTAGCCAGAAGCTGATACCCTCCAGAGCAGTGGCAGCTGCAAAGATGACACGGACATGAAAGAAGACAAACAGAACGGAGTCGAAGATAAATCACAAGTTGATGCAGAAGCATAAAACCAAACCCAATTCCATTAGTTTTGTAAACTGAAGAATTTCCAGTGAATTAGACCTTTATTTTTCTATCTGGTTGGATGGTGGCTTCAGGGGAGCAGAGGCTGGGGCCATGACACCGCAGCCATTTATAGCTTCGTGTGTATGTCTGTGTAGGAAACTTGGTGGCGGCCCAGATCTGGTGTAATCCTAGGGACTTTATTTATTCATTCTAGCTCTCTGTTGTTGTCAGGAGGTCTGTCAGGATTCCTTCTGCTCAATTTCATTTCATCTGGCATTGGTGTGTCTCTTTTTTTGTGGTCCGAGCTCATTCTACTCCCAGTCCTGCTTCCTAAACCTATTTCCTTGATTTTTTCTTTTAAAGCAATCTGCCTTTCCTGAGAGTCCTCACCTGAGAGACTTATGAACAAATCACTGCACCGAATTTTCCACCTCCACCTTGCTCCTTGCTGTTGCCTCTGTTAAAGCAGAGACCCCCTCCCATGAGTAAGTGTTGTAACCTTCTTTGTATGCCTGTTCTTTGCACATTGCTGAAGGTGAAGACTGTGAAGTCAAAGCTTGAGCAATAAAGCAGAAAAACTCCCAGAGGTCGAATTTGTGTTTTTAAGCAGGATATGCACAGCTCTACAAAAGAACTTGATTCTCCCAGCATCCCCGAACTATGCCAAGCCTTCCGAGTCATTCAGCTGCATCTTAGCCATGGTAGTTCTAATGAATGCCTGTATTATACAATGTTCACGGCATTCACTATTATAAAAGATTTGCTCCCTCCATCCACTAACTGCAAGGGGAAAAAATGAATTTCTCACTGCTCCTAGAAAAACTGAGAGTCCGGTTTGAAATCGGTGCCGTCAGCTTCTGCACATGGCATCTCTATTCATGAGAGCATTGTCAACAGACACAGTTTCTGAAGTGCCTAGCTGGGCCTGCAAAAATATCCTTCACTGATGCATCAGTTTTAAAGGGACAGCAGCAGTGGTTAAAGTTAGACCATTAGACATATGCAGGATTTTTAAATCTCAAGCATAAGCTGTTGAGAAGAAAGTAGCAAAATGACTCCTGTTAACTGCTCTGCAGGGAAGCTGTTATGTGTTGTACCCCCCTCCCAACTGTGAAGTGTGCTTCCTGGCTGCAGGCATGGAATGTAGCACTGTTCTAAATTTATCTGTCTTGGTTGTCCTGCTACCTGGATTGAAACCAAGGGGAAGCACTTTTCCTTTTGTAGCTATACAGTAGGCGGAGAGAGTAGGTGGGTTCACCCTGAGGGCAGAGTTCTTGCAAAACCATGCATTGGATATCTTAAGTGGAATGTCCACTTAGGCAGGACAGAATATTGGAGCAGACATTCTTCATTTAGATATAGGATGGAGATCTTTGTCTTGAGGGGAGAATGTAGGTAGAAATGCCCCTTTGTCGTTCCACTGGAGAAAGGGAGCAGGGAGTTGTATAATGAGGTGGAGAAAGAAACAGCCCAGAATGAATTTCGATGAAAAGAAAAAAATGTCTCACACTCAGCTGAACCAATATGTACATTATGACTTTCATTGAAATGCATGTACAGTGGAACATCAGAGTTACGAACACTTCGGGAGTAGAGGATGTTTGTAACTGAAATGTTCATAACTCTGAACAAAATGTTCTTTCAAAAGTTTACAACTGAATATTGACAGCTTTGAAACTTTACTATGCAGAAGAAGAATGCTGCTTTAACCATCTTAATTTAAATGAAACAAGCACAGAAAGTTTCTTTACCTTGTCAAAAAAAAAATTAAAAACTTTTCCTTTATTTTTTTAGTAGTTTACATTTAACACAGTACTGTACAGTATTTATTTATTTTGGTCTCTGCTGTTTGATTGCATACTTCCAGTTCCAAATGAGGCGTGTTGTTGATGGGTCAGTTTGTAATTCTGGTATCAGAGGGGTAGCCGTGTTAGTCTGGATCTGTAAAAGCAGCAGAGAATCCTGTGGCACCTTATAGACTAACAGACGTTTTGGAGCATGAGCTTTCGTGGGTGAATACATGACGAAGTGAGTATTCATCCACGAAAGCTCATGCTCCAAAACATCTGTTAGTCTATAAGGTGCCACAGGATTCTCTGCTGCTTTTACAGATCCAGACTAACAGACGTTTTGGAGCATGAGATTTCGTGGGTGAATACATGACGAAGTGGGTATTCACCCACGAAAGCTCATGCTCCAAAACGTCTGTTAGTCTGTAAGGTGCCACAGGATTCTCTGCTGCTTTTGTAATTCTGGTGTTCATAACTCTGAGGGTCTACTGTAACTGCCTTTCCTCCTGAATTGACCCACTTTACAGACATTGGGCCTGATTCTGATCTCACTTATACCCTGTAACACTACTGACTTAAATGTAACTACTCCTAATTTACTCTAGTGTAAATCGGAGAAGAATCAGACTGTATGTGCACAATTCCCATTTCCTTTTTTACTGCAGTGCAGCCACCTCTTGAGTGGAACATTAGAAACACTACGAGACAGTTTAGGACAAGCTATGAAGAACAGTCTCCCAACTGAAGTTATGAGGGGGAATTTCAAGGAAGTAGAATATAATTGGAGTTGGAATTTGGCTAAGAAACCAGAACAGACATCCCTACTCTGATGCAAAAAACAATTGGGTCTTCTAGCATCTGTTCCAGTTAATATTTATTTTGTTTTCCTGAGACAGCCCCAAGATGTCAGGAAGAATAAAACCAGAAAATGAAGCTACTGAATAAGGATTTTTAAAATTTTTATGTTTTTAAGAACAGAGTTTGCATAGTCTATCAGGAGAGCTCCCTCTTTGCTGCCTGGTGCCCACTGGAGATATGTGACCACCTTCTCCTCCCACTTACTATTCTGTCATTTCATTGACTTCAGTGACACTAACTCCTTGCTTGCAGTAGTGGGAGTAAGAGGAGAACTGGGCCCACAGTTTCCCTACCCCTTGGAAGGCTTTGAATTTTGACACACTCAGAGATTGAATAAGTGGTTTGAGGGCAGAATTGCTCTTTTGGCTTTGTCTGATGCTCCACAAACATAAAAAGAGCTCAGAAGAGAGATCTTATGTCATTAGCCTTCCTCACCAATGACACATGTAGATATTGTCAATTTAAAGGTGGGGAGACAGGTCAAGGCCAGCCAGCCAGTCAATGGTCTTGGGCCTCAGGGTTTGTTTCCCCACCTGTAAAATATGAACACTGCCTGGATTCGACTGAAAGTTTCTGGACCTGCAAGTGCTTCCACAGAGCTGACTACATAAGTTCAGCATGAGACGTTTTACGCAGGATCCATAGCCCGAAACTTTTATAATAGTACTTGTATGTTGCTTTTCATTTGTACCACTACACCTGCTCAAAGAGGTTGCTTCTGCCAGGGGACAATGCAGATGGAGAGTTCAGTCATCTGCATTGCAGCGACTGCAGCACAACAATTCATAAGCATCTTAGTGGTAGGCCTGATCATGTTTTAAAAAGGAATATAAGCACCATCTTTTCCATGTTATAGTTAGGGAAGAGACCTCTGATTTGTCCATGGTCACACTGGAAATTAGAGAGCTGGGAATTCTAATTTCCTGATTTCTAGTCCAGTGTTCATATAGCCCAGAGAAAGCAGAGGTTCCAGCATATAGTGCTTTCTGGGAGTAGCCTCGTGGAGTACTACATACCAGATGCTGGACTCACCAGGGTCTCATATTGAAGTGAAGCTGGGCTCCCACCAGTGTCATGACGAGGCTCCATGATTTGTGGGTTTCAGTGACTCCAGAGCCAGTGTGCTCAATTTACAAGTAAGAAGAGATGTGTTTTTAACTGCCAGCCTGTCAGATTCAGCCTGGGATCTGAGAGTCGAGCTGGGCTCTTCCCGTCTCACCCCACTTCCCCCTTGCTGCCCTCAGCGAGTCCCTAATCCCACTCTTCAAAATTTATGAGTGGGACCCCCACAAACTGACACTGATTTTTTAAAACTACCAGCGGGTGGGTTTTCTGCACCACCAGCGGCTCCAAGCTCGTCCCCGCAGCCAGTGAGCGCTGGGAGCGGCCCCAGCTCTCCTGACTCCGGGGCTTTCCAGCAGTCCCCTGTGACAGCCAGGCCCAGGCTCAGGGCGCTCAAAGGCCGGGCGGCCGGAGCGGAGCGCAACAGGGCCCTGCCCCCCGTGGGACGGGACCGCCCGACTGTGCTGCCCCCGCCTGGCCACAGGCCGGAGCGGGTCTTTCAGGGCCCGGCCCGTCACGTGATTACTCCTTACCCCCCCCCCGTGCGCTTTTTGAGTCCGTGGCGCCTCCGTAGCACCCGCGGTGTCATAGGGAGCCGGGGCGCCGGCCCGCCCGTGAGAGCGAGACCAGCTCTATCGTTGCCGGGAAGATGCGGTCGGTCAGTTATGTGCAGCGGGTAGCGCTCGAGTTCAGCGGGAGCCTCTTCCCCCAGGCCATCTGCCTGGGAGACGCCGACAACGATACGGTAACAAGGGGCGTCGGGCCTGGGAGTCTAAAGTGGCGGGCGTGGGGCACAAGGCGCATGCGCGAGAGGGTAGCGCGAGGGCGTGAAAAGAGGCGGGAATCCGCGGGGGGGAGGAGTCTGGCTCAGTATTTGCATAATGGTTCTGTCTGGTGCTGCCCTGCCCGCGCTGCGCCTCCCCGGCACCGCCCCCGGCGCTGCTCTGGGTGCCTGGTGCTGCCCTCCCCCTGGCACTACCTCCGGCACCTCCCCTGGGTGCCCGGTGCTGCCTTCCTCCTGCTGCCCTCCCTGCGTTGCCTGGGGCTGCCTTCCCCTGGGTGCCTGATGCTGACTTCCCCCTGACACCCTCTCTTCACTGCCCTCCCCGTGGCACCTGCTAACTGTCAGAGATTTACACAATTCACATTTTGACCATTATTTTCACATCTTTAAGGGCTAGAGACTTTCTCTCTTGCTATATATTAAACTTTAATAATTAAAGGACCCCATCAGTTCTGGAGTACAAGGTGGCAGCCTCAGATAAAAAAAATTCCTGTGCCTCCCCAGTTTGACCCTGGTCATATTGCAGCAGTGCCAACCCTTGGTCTGGTCACAGGAATGCAGTTCAAACACTCCTGTTCCTCCGTCTAATGTGGAGCAAACAAACCCCACTGCAGTGGGGTACTTTGGTCAGCTGCCACCGTGAGTGAAAATTGTGACCACCAGCCTTGATTATTACAACTCCTATTCAGGAACAAAGCCACGGACCCTGAAAACGCTCCACTTTGTACAAAATGCAGCAGCTTATCCACTTAGCAACACAAGTCATCCTGAACATGTAATTTGTTTTCCCACTTAAACACAAACTGTCTATCCTAATCAAAACTATAGAAGGCAGCGGCTTCATTTGGCAACTAATAGTCACTGCCCTTTCTAAGGAGTAGTTATATTTTGCTCTTGAAAATTATACTGAGCAAATTGCTAGCATAACACAATACGCATAACTGGAAGGGGCTAGGAGAGCTTGCAGGAGGTTTAGGGAATGGCCAGCCCCAGGAGATATTTTTGAAATCCCTGCCACTTAGTGCATTCTGGTCCATTCCAGAGGTATAAATATTATTTATTTGTATTACAGTAGTGCTGATAGGTCCCAGCTGAGATAAGGACTCCTTGGTGGTGAATGTTGTACATGAGAAAGAGACAGTTCCTATCTCAAAGAGCTTACACTAAACAAAGAGTGGAGGGGAAACTGAGGCACAAAGCAGCAAAGTGACTCGCACAACGTCACATAGTACATCAGCTCTTCTGAGTCCCACTCCAATACACTGAACAAATGTTTTAGAAAGCATTTTTAACAGCCCCCAGGATGTCATCTCTGATGGGGCTGATTTAACAATGTCCAGGGAGAGGCAGGGAAATCACCTCAGTCTTCCCTGATGGTTGAATTTGAATAAGGGACTCCAGGGAGCCCTCTTCACCACCTCACTATCTGGTGGATTAAAATGTTGTCTTTTATGTCTCTGCTGCTGCTCTTCCCTCCTTCTCCTGTTATCTCTGGTCTCCCCTTTTCTCTCTCTTCTTTTCCATTTACTGCTTCCAGCTTTGCAGCTTTATATCTAAATTCTAGTTTCTTTTTCCCTCCTGGGGCTGATGAAGGTGGGTGTGAATTTCCCATCATTAACATTCTTTCCTTCTCTCTAGCTGAACGAGTTAGTGGTGGGGGACACCAACGGGAAACTCTGCGTGTACAAGAATGAAGATAGCAAGCCCTGGATTGTGCGCTCCTGCCAAGGAATGGTCTGTTGGGGCAGAGTTTGCCACTCCTCTGTGTTCTTTGGAGCCTGTGCTGTTTGTTTGCCAGGAGTGCTGTGTGGGGATGGAAAACCTTCAGAGAAGAAGGCATCGGGATTGGTCCTGAGGCCCTCCACAATTGCATCAAAGACCCCGCTCCCTGCCTCAGTCCTGGGCTCTCACTCCCTGGGCAAGGAGTGCTGTCCAAAGTGCTGAACAGCCACTGGAAAGGAAGTTCTTGTTCCCTCCCCCATCCTCGTCCTTCCCCCAGTGTGCTGAGGGTTTTGCCCCAAGCTCTGCATGGGAAGGCAAGGTTCTGCCATTGGGCCTGGCCTCTCACTCCTTTGCCTGAGTGAGGTTAGACAGGTCCTCATCCAGAGGGATGCTGATTTTGAGGAGGATCCTGAAGGCTGGAGGATCACTAGTGCAGGCTTAGCCCAAAGTATTGATGTATGTTTCCTTTGCTACTTCCTGGTTTCTGAAGTTCCTCCCTTTTCTTGCAGCTCACCTGCGTTGGTGTTGGGGACGTGTGCAACAGAGGAAAGGTGAGAGCATTTGGCTCCCCACCAACTACACTCACATTGGAGGAGGGAGATTGGCCTTTGACATGTGCTGCAACCCCAAACAACTGCGTATTTTAAGTGGGGAGGAGAGTCCCCCAGGTTCTTTTTCGATACATATCTTCCCTGGTTCTGAGAGAGCTAGCGCTACTGGTTTAAACATTGTCCCTCAATTAACATAGTGTGGGAGCCACCAACAGGCCTGATGAGTAAGCAAACCAACACTTTGCTAGGGAAGTGACCTGCCAATGGCTAGTGCATCTAGACTTTACTGGCATGTTTGACCCTGGAGTGCCCCAGCCAATCCTCATGGGTACTACTTGACTGTTCTGGGGCCTGTGGTGCAGCTGTTGCCTGCCTGCTGTTCACTTGCATGCACTTAAATTGGCCCTTGCGAAGACTGAGATGCAGAGCAGCCCAAGCACCATTGCAGATTCCAGTCTATGTAATACGGCAGCTCTTGCTGGGCCATTATCTTGGAGAATTAAACCCAGGACCTCTGGATCCAATCATCTAAACTCACGTTCCATGGCTTAACTGCTATAGCAGCCTCATTAACCATTATACATGAGAGATAGAGAGAGAGAGTCACACTATGCGAGTGTAATGAATAGGAGGGAACTCTGACATCTGAAGACTTAACCTAACTTTTTAGTGTAGGCCAGGCCTGACTCAGCTGTGTTGCTCAGGGGTGTGAAAAATCTAACCCCTTGAGCGATATTGTTAAGTTGATCTAAGTCTTAGGGAGGTAGATTACCTACACCAGTGGGAGAAGCCCTCCCGCCAGCTTAGGTAGCATACAGTAGGTGCCACAGCAGTGCAGCTGCTCTAACGTTTCAACTGCAGGCAAGCCCCTGGTCTGGCAAAGGTAACCAAGAAATTTGGATGCTGTGGCTCTGCAGCAGCGTCTAGGCACAGCCAGAATCTCTGCTGCACTGCTCTGTACTTTCCAGACATCTCTCTGTCAGTGCAAACTAGCTCTGGTGCAGTAGGCCCTGCACTGACCACACCTAGCCAATCACTGTAACAATTGGCCTTGAAGACAGAGCTCACAGTGTAGTTACTGTTCATCTTGATGGCCCTGCCCTTGTCCCCATGGGGGACTGTTGCAGGCAATCTCACCATCTCTTCTGTTGATTCAGGGTCTCCCCTCTCCTCGCAGAATCTGGTTGTTGCCGTGAGTGCCGAGGGCTGGTTTCATCTCTTTGATCTGACTCCTCCACCCTCAAAGCATCCAGATGCCTCTGGCCACCACGAACCTCCACAGGCAGATGAGCAGAAGCTGGTGTTCAAGCAGCACATTCCCGCCAACACCAAGGTCATGCTGATCAACGACATTGGTGAGCATGTGAGGGATAAGGGGGCAGAGCAGGAGCTCAAGCACATGGCAATGGTAAGAGTAGAACAGGCGTATGGGTCTCAGCGTGGCAGTGCATGTACCAGAACATGACGGAAGCAGGAACCCAACCCATCTTAGCCCTAGAAGAGAGGAGAAGACTTTGTGGCTTTTGGGGTGCTGCAGTACATGAGCTGTTGGGGAGCTAGGAGGTCTGAGATTTTTCTAAGGTAACCCGTCACTGTGGTATCTGAGCACTAAGATCTTTGGGATCATGGTACAGCGGACGCTTGTGTGGCTCTGTGCTAGGTGTGCCTGCAGGCAGTGGGACTGTGATGCCTTGATGGAACCCATTGTTGTCTCCCTGTATCCTCTGCAGATGGAGATGGGAAGTTCGAGCTGGTGGTGGGTTACACGGACCGTGTGGTACGAGCCTTCCGCTGGGAGGACCTGTCTGAGAGCTCCGACCACATCTCTGGCCAGCTGGTGCTGCTGAAGAAGTGGCTGCTGGAGGGGCAGGTAGGAAGCAGAGTGCCCTAGATGGAGGTATGTTGAGTATGGACTTAAGGAGCTAGGTTTCCCAAAGTGCAGGGCCCTCCAAAGGAAGAGGAGCCAAGCCCCAGTTTTCTGAACAAAAGATCAGTGATGGCTGCATCAGGAGTGAATTTCCCCCCATGGTTTGTGTGGTGTGTGCAGGGTAGCTGACAGATGCAGGTGATTGGGTGTCCAGCCAGCTGCTTTAACCTTGCTCTGCTCTCTATGAATCTAGGGATGTCAACCCTCCAGGATTGTCCTGGAGTCTTTAATTAAAGATTATGGTGTGATGAAACCTCCAGGAATACAGCCAACCAAAATTGGCAACCCACAATATACTTCCATTCTCTTTTGGGGAAAAAGGATTGTGTCCCTCATCAAAGGAGGTGACACATCCAGCTCCATGTTGAACTCAGTTCAGGTCCTGTTGACTTTCTGGCAGAAACTTGGTTCTCCAGAGAGCCTGCTGCTTTGGGGATGATGGGGGGCATTCGCTGGATGTTGCCAAAGTATTGGCTGGGGCCATGGGCACACACACACTCTCTGTCTCCGTCTCTCTGAGGAAATGTACATTCCTTCCACTCACAATCCTGCTTACTGTTCCTGGGCTGGTGCAGGTGGACAGCCTCTCTGTGAACCCGGGCCCTGATGGTGTCCCCGAGATGATGGTGTCCCAGCCGGGCTGTGGCTATGCTATCCTGCTCTGCACCTGGAAGCCGGACCAGCAGCCCCTAGCAGAGGGAGGGGAGAGCTCTGCAAACAGCAGGTGGGCATTAGGATCCAATTGAACAACACAGAGGTGCAGTTTTACAGACTTGCCATATGGAGGCATGGTTGTACCACATTCTGATTGCTGATTACACTCCAGCTGCCTCCTTGACTTTGCATCCTCCTTCACTGCCTGAGTCCTGCGCCCGCCCCTCCCCCTGTTCTGGGAGCATCCATGTGCTGTAAGCCCACCAATCTTCACCCCCACAACCCTGGTGCTTGAGTGCCCCTTGCTTTGCTCTGCCATGGACTGAACACTCTGGCTCTTCTCCCTGAATTGTGTGTTGGCGTGCAGGGCAAGGAGGTGCCACTGGGATGTGGCTTGCAATATCCAGAAGTAGTTGCAGGAGCTTGGCTAATGAGTTGAGGGAAGTGGATGGAAGCCAAGTGAATGCCAAGATGAGGGGAGGGAGGCTCACTGGGAGCCTGATCAATGGGAGGGGGAGCCAGTAGGAGGCCCACCCAGCCCTCTGAATCTACAGCCCCAAGGTGGGACTTTTCTCTTGTGGTTTTTATTGTTGTAGTCTGTGCTCCCAGAGGTGTCAAAAGGAGGGTTTCTAAATCAAATCCTGGGAGCCAGACAGAAAAACCCCATTTGTTCATCCAGTCTGTCTCCCTTGGACCAGGGCAGGCTTGTTCCCTCCAGAACCTTCTTGTGTCCCACCTAGCCAATTTCCCAAGTGAATAAAAGACAGCCTTATAATATAATCATTTCCCTGCTGTTCCAGGTCTAGGCCCTGCCTGTGGCACACAATGTAATACTTTGGCCTCATTTTGGTTGTTAGTTTTAATGTGCAGGTGCTGGATGGTGTTGGTGGCCAGGGATACACAAGAGGTCAGATGAGATGAACTGGTGGTCTCTTCTGGCCTGAAACTCTCTAACTCTATAGTGGGGGTAACTCTCAGGATCTTTCTTTCCATGCCTGAGAATTGGTATTCCTTTGGCTTTTCTGCTATCTCTCAGCACCTTCTCAGGTGTCTGATTTTTTTACCACCAATATACCTGGGAGTGGTTCAGAAAGGCTCTTAGCTAGTTCCTTTCCTCCCCATGATACATGTATGCACTCGGATTTGCCACATAGACTATTCCCAGGTATTTATCAGCAAATAAATACACTCAGGCAGTTGAAAACCCTGTGCTTTCTTAGTGACTGAAACATCCCCCAAATGGACTGATCTCCCCTGCCTCTCATCCTGTCTGGGATAGCAGCCAGCTCCCAGAAGTCCGTGTGTGTAAAAATCCCTTTCCTGGGATTCAAGGACAGTGACTAGGGAGTCGCTCTGGGATTCTCTCTGGCTGGAATCCCTAACACTTTCCCCTCTGTCTCTCCCTTCTCCCTAGGGAAGCCCCCGTTCGGGACGTTATCCTTCACCAGACATCTGGCAGGATTCATAACAAGAACGTTTCCACTCATCTAATTGGCAGCATTGGCCGAGGTAAGAGGCAGAGGCAGAGCCTGCAGCAATATTCAGGGCCGAGATCATAAACTCCCAGCTATCGATTCTGTCAGATTCTATCAGAGCAGTGGTCTCCAAAGTGGGATGTGCAAGAGGATCCTTCGGGGTGTGCGGCAGGAGGAGCACCGCCAGAGCAGTGCCACTCCCGCCGCCCCCCCTTCGTCAGTTCCTGGGCCAGTTCAGACTCCTGATGTTAGGATAGCTGAACAATTTGCATTAGACCAGAGATGGGCAAACTTATAGCCCATGGGCTGGATCCGGCGCACCAGCCATTTTAATCCGGCCCTTGAGTTCCCTCTGGGAAGCAGGGTCTGGGGCTTGTCCCACTCCAGCTGGGGAGCAGGGTTGGGAGCCGTTCCACCTGGCTCCTGGAAGCAGCAGCGTGGCCCCGCTCTGGCTCCTACATGTAGGGGCAGCCGGGGGGCTCCACTCTGTACGCTGCCCCCACCCCAAGCACCGCCCCTGCAGCTCTTATTGGCCGGGAACCGCAGGCAATGGGAGCTACATCGGTGTTGCCTGAGGATGAGCCAGTGCTCAGAGCCGCCTGGCCATGCCTCCACATAGGAGGCAGAGAAGGGACATGCAGCTGCTTCCAGGAGCCTCTTGAGGTAAGTGTCACCTGGAGCCTGCACCCCCTGAGCCTCTCCCCACATCCCAACCCCTGCCCCAGCACTGATCCCCCTCCCGCTTTCCAAATCCCTCAATCCCAGCCCCACCCCAGAGCCCGCAACCCCAGCCAGAGCCGTCATCCCCCTTTACCCGAACCCCACTTCCTGCGCGCTCTGTAGGTTGGTCCTTTGCTCTCCCTCCTAGACTCCAGCCTAGCAGAGCTGCCCTAGACTCCCTCCTTCACGGGGGCCGTGCTCGAGGAGGCATCAATTGTCAGGGCAAGTCACATTCTCTTTATCTCTACTGCTGAGCTTGCCCTGTGCAGGAGGGAGAGGGTTACCCCCAGCCCTGCTGTCTGTAGAAGGCGTGGGGTTCTTTGTGGAGCGGTGAGGGGTGCCTGGATCCTCAGCACCAGGACCTCCCTGATCTCCGTATGCAGGGCTCCCATTTGGTTTGTCACGTTCTCAGCATCCCAAATGCTGCTCCAAGCACTGGGAGCACCAGGCCATGAAATCAGTTATTTCATTTTATACAAAGCCCCAGACCTCGTACTGATTGGTGGAGCCTGCTGGCAAAGGGAGACGTGCAGAACAAAGGGAGACAAGAATCCCTGCTGTCAGAGCAGTGCCAACTGCTGAGGGCTAAGGACCTAACGTTTTGTAAAGGGAGCTCAGGAAGTGGTTTCTGTCAGTACATGTCTCGGGCCTGGTCTACACTACGCTGTTAAACCGATTTTAACAGTGTTAAATCGATTTAACGCTGCACCCGTCCACACTACAATGCACTTTATATCGATTTAAAGGACTCTTTAAATCGATTTCTGTACTCCTACAAAACGAGAGGAGTAACGCTAAAATCAATATTACTATATCGGATTAGGGTTAGTGTGGACGCAAATCGACGTTATTGGCCTCATTATTTTACAGTAGCTACCCACAGTGCACCGCTCCAGAAATCGACGCTAGCCTCGGACCATGGACGCACACCACCGAATTAATGTGCCTAGTGTGGACGTGCACAATCGACTTTATAATATCTGTTTTATAAAATCGGTTTAAGCTAATTCAAATTTATCCTGTAGTGTAGACGTAGCCTCAGCGTCCATCCCTAGCTGGCTTACAGTGTCACTTTACAATCCCTGATGTGACTGTACATGAGAATGTTGCTTCCTCACACAAGCTGGTACCCAAAAGAGAGTCCTGCCTCCCTGCTGGGGGTGTGTGCGTTGGGGAGGAGGGGGCAGTTAGCTAACACCCACCTCCCTGCCCCCCCAAGGCTGGCCAGCAAAGGTGCTGCAGTTCACTGTCCTGATCTCCCACAGTGAAGCTGTTTCCTGCATAGGGCGAAGGGACAGGGCTGCTGAGGAAGCTACGTATCAGCACGTAATCTGGGCAGCTCACTAGCCAGTCCCCCAGTCGGCTGGACCTGGCTTATAAGAAGGTTGCCTGTGTCCCCCAGGTCCTCTGGGTCCTTGGGTTTCTTCCGTCACTCTCTTTTCAGTGACAGCTTGGTTTTTGGATGCAAGCATCCTCCTACTCACTAAACACCCAGACAAACCAGCATTGTGCCAGGCTGGGAGAACCAGAAAGCAACGCTGTCTAGAAGGTGAGGGCTGGGTGCTCCACAGTTGCTTCTTGCATAGGCAGCTGCTCCTCTGCAAAGTGGGCATTAAATCTCAATCACTAGGCAACTGCACACCCTTCCAGGGTGATTCTCCCCATGAGCACAGTAAGTGGCTTTGGAGTTACACCAGTTGGATCCAGGAGACAAGATGTGAGCTGCAGAAGGGAGGTGGCTGAATCAAAATGGGCATCATTAGCAAACTGCCCTGCACTTCATCTCCAGCTGAGTGGCTGGGTAAAGATAGTGTAAGTGGCTGGCGTAATCCCAACAGCAGAGCTGGACTCCAAGGGTACATCTAGACAGCAAAAAAAACCCACGGCTGCATGTCTTAGACCCCAAGTCAGCTGACTCAGGCTCATGCTATGGGGCTAAAAATAGATATGTAGACATCCGGGCTCAGGCAGGAGCCCAAACTCTGAGACCTTCTCCCTCACTGGGTTTCAGAGCCCAAACATCTACACATCTATTTTTAGCCCCGTAGTGCAAACCCTGCAAGCCCGAGTCTGTTGATCCAGGCTTTGAAACTTGCTCCTGCGGATATTTTTTCACTGTGTAGATGTATCCCAAGGGACCCCAGTCAGTTACAGTATTTAACAGTGCCAGTCTCCGTGGCTGCCCCTCTGCTATGGCCCCTGGAGAGACATATGCCCCTTTTCATGCTGTCCTCCTGGCATTGCCTTTTAAAAATAAAAGTATTGCCTGGCCTACAGATGATGAGAGTAGTGCTGTGTTTGCCTTTGTGTATCATGGCACTCAGTTACATGGGCACAGTATGTGAAAGCCACTGAGCATCTGTGTCCAAACAACTGATCAGCTTGTAAAATGGGGCTCCCAAGCAGCCAGCCAGTGCTTGTCAGGAGGGGACAAGGTTGCTTTGCAGAGTGTTGCACTAGTGCAGACTTGGGGAGAACGTGGCAGTGGCATGGGACTGAGAGCTTTTCCGGAGGGACAGCTTTCCTCTGCAGATTTGCTCAACGTTTGCATTCGGGAGTGCTTTGTGCTCACTTTCCCATAATTCCAGCTGATCCTGTTCCATCTTGTGGCACTTCCCATGTGCCCCAGCAGCAGCACCAGGCTGAGTTCAAGGGCAAGGACGGAGGGGAGGGGAGGTCTAGTTGCAAGGCCTCTCCTTCTTCCCAGCGGAGCTACTACATGCACTTGTGCATCTCTGGAGAATCAAGGGGGTGTAAAAAAGGCAATTAAACCACAGGCACCCATGGGCCTGCAGCTGCAGCTCGCATTACATAGGGAATCCTAGGATCAGTGAGCGAAACCAGCCAGTCCCACTTACACCTAAACTAGCTGTTTAAAATTCATTGCTTGGTAATAACCAGGGATGCCCTACAGGGAAAGGAAACTGATGCAGAAATTAAGATAGTAATAAGATGGTGAAAGTGGTAAATACCCATTAAGCAAAGTTTCAAGGCTAGGCAAAAATTTCTCCTAACATCTTAGTCCCTCTTGGAATACCAGTGCTATTCCACCTCCCACTTTCTGTCCAAAGACTGCCACATGTGTGGGTTGGTGATGGTATCATAGAGCAACGTTCAATAGTCCTGATTTACTCAGTGTCTGTGAGAGCAGAGTCAGACTCAGTGTTGTTACCTTGATGCTGGCCCTTTAACTCAGGGGCAATCTCCAGCTCAAGTTATGTCACAATTCTGGGGGAATGTCAAGGGAGAGAGTCAAGGTGGGCTCTTTGGGCCCTGACCACCCTCAGCCTCCCCATCTGTGGGTTTTGGGTAGCAACTCTAGCTGAAGGGGTTGGAGCAAGTTAAAAGGTTCCTCCTGAAACTTGTGCTGTCACAGAACCCTTCAGTGGGAGACAGGCCAGGAGGGAAGCTCTCCCTCATTGGGGGGTGGGGAGGAGAAGAGATGCCAATCCAGGCTTCTTCTCTGGGCCTAGTGACCAGTGGCTAGGAGCGAGCAGGACTGTGTCTAATAGCAGATCAAAATACTGGCCAAGCACAGGGAGAGGAAGCAGAAAGGAGGCGTGCAGAAGGCCAGAAACAGCAACAAGGACCCCCAGCTTGGGAGGGTAGATTCATTGAACCCCTTCCTTTCCCCTTCCCCCTCGGTGTTGTTTTCAGTTGGTCCTCTCCCTCCAAAAGTTCAGAGGAGATTGTACCACAGTGACCCACCCCTCCAGGAGAGCAGGGGAAGCAGACTCCTCTAGCTTGTCATATACTGCCTGACCAGAGCCCGAGTGCTCCACTGAGAGGAGGAGAGAGGGAGATGGGGATGATGAATGGACAGTGAGAGATTAGGGAGGCTATAGCCAAATCTCACTGCTGAGATCTGGGCTAGACAGCAGCATGAATGACATATGCTTCTGTTCCGTGTCTGCAGGCTGCACTAAAGTGGATGGTGGCTCGGGCCTCTTTGCCCTCTGCACTCTGGATGGTAAGTCCCACTGCTGCCCTTGGATCAAGGGAAGAAGAAGGAAGGGATTGCCAGGGTGTAGCTGAGGCCTGTTACCGCTCCAGAACAGAAGCATGGGGGTAGTTCTAAGGGCACACTGGAGGCTCAGTGCTACTGGATTTGGGATGGGGTGGAATCAGGCCTCTGAAGTACTCTTAGAGCAGTGATACACAGACTGAGTCTCAAGAGCCGCAAGTGGCTCATGTGTCTCCTGTATGATTTAATTATTAACCAATCAGGATGGTTTTATGATGTTATTAACCAATTAAGTTATCGACTTGCACTAAGTTATTAACTTATTTGCTGTGAGATTAATATAAACTAAATATTTCCCCGTCATACTGTTTAATATGGTAAATCCTATAGTAAGTGATACAATGAATTCACACTACTGCGGCTGGTTTGGGTAATGTTGCTCACTAATTTGGCTCCAGAACCACTGAGGTCTGAGTAGCACTGCCTTCAAAACATGCAGGAGGATTTGGCAGTCGAGGTTGTTGCACTGACATTGTTCCTTGTCCTCATCTCAAATACATGCTTCCATGTTAGTGGGAGAAGGCAAGAGGTCCCCTATCCCTCCCTGCACAGGCCTTTGCTCTTGTGCCTGCAGGAGCCAAGAGAAGAGACCTCACCAGAGAGCCAAGCCCTGATTCACCCAGGTGTGTGAGCACAAGGCTGACTCTAAGCACGTGAGCTGTCCCATTGAAGCTAGACATGTGCTCCAGTTCCTTGCTGAATCAAGGCCTTGCTCCAGGGGTTGTTCTCGACAGGGAAACAGAAATGTATTTTCTCAGTGAATTACTCCTAGCAGTCATCTGCACTTTGCTAGTGGGCACCTTGCATCCATGGGTTTCAAAGCACTTTATAACGAGTAATTGCTGAAGCCACCCAAAGCTGCTGAGGGAGGGAAGTATTAAATTCACAGATAGGCAAACTGAGGTCTGGAGAGGGTAGGTGACTTGCCTAAAATCAAACAGCAGGTTCTTAGGAGAGGTGGGACTAAGAACTCAGCTATCCCCTGACTCCCAATCCACTGCTCTAACACTCCCAGTGTGAGACTCCAATCATTAACAGAATTTAATGGTCAGGATCACCAGTGTTGTTAGATGTTCGGCTGCATGTGTGTGTTTTCCCTGTGTGCTGTCCCAGCCCTGCCTAGACAGCTGCCACGGCAGACCTTGAGCGAACTACCCAATGGCCATAAGATCCATTAAGGTACAAAGGCGCCCAGCCAGGTTTATTGTCAACAGTGCAGAGTAATAGCACCTGGCAGACTATGAGGATACTAAGACATGTATGCCCGTGACAATGGATGCAGCTCAGTCAGTGGTGGGACTTTCCACTGCCCTTTGGGCTGGCCAAAGACACTCCCTCTGAGACACCATTTATATATCAGTATAAACAAGTTACATATTGCCCCTTTAACTTGGTTAGTTGATACCCTCTGACATAGCTGGTTCTTCTTCGAGTGCTTGCTCATATCCATTCCAGTTAGGTGTGCGTGCGCCGCGTGCACGTTCATCGGAGAAACTTTTACCCTAGCAACACTCGCTGGGCCGGCAGGTCGCCCCCTAGACTGGCGCCACTATGGCGCCTGATATATACCCCTGCCGGCCCATCCGCTCCTCAGTTCCTTCTTACCGCCCGTGTCGGTCGTTGGAACAGTGGAGCGCAGCTTAGCTGATCTCCACCTCCCTAGCGATTCGCTCGTTGTATAGTTTTTTCGTGTACGTAGTTTTTTCTCTAGCTTTATTACCATTTGATGTAGTTATAGTTTGTGTATATAGTTAAAGAGGATCGGGGGTTCGCCCCTTCTCCTCCCCTGGCACCGGGGCCCATACCCGGTTCACCGGGCTTCAAACCCTGCGCGGCCTGTCGTCGGCCGATGCCCACAGGAGATCTACACGACTCCTCTTTAAAGTGCCTCGGCAAGGCCCATCTTTCGGACAAGTGCCGTATCTGTAAGGTGTTCAAGCCCCGGACTAAAAAAGAGCGGGACATTCGCCTGAAGCAACTTTTGATGGAGGCAGCTCTAACTCCTCCATCCTCGGCACCGACTCCGGCACCGGGAACAAGTGCATCTTCTGCTCCAGGACCAGTGAAGACTCCTCGGCACCACCCGTCACCGGCCCAATCCTCCGGCCGGTGCCGCTCGCTCTCCCCGAGGAGCAAGAAGCACAAGGTTCCTGCGGTACCTTCAGCTACACTGCAGTCAGAGCGCAGCTCCAAGTCGGACCGCCTGGCACCGCCAGCTGCTGCGGCACCGCTTGTCTCTGCACTGTCGATTCCGGTCTCTCAAGAGCCGTTGAGTCTGGTGCCTACCAGCTCCCCAGCCCGTGCTGCGGTAGAGCTTGTCATACCGTCCACGCCGGAGACCTTCTCCGCGGCACGGGACCTCATTGCTCTCACGGAGCCTGAGCTGCCCCAACCCCTGGCACCGCCGGTGCGGGTCATCCAGTTGCTGGGCAAACCTGCCATTGTGCGACCATCTTCCCTGGGCACCACTGAGCACCGTCGGTCTCGATCGGGATCCCGTGATCGCTCTCGGCCCTGGCACCGCTTCCGATCCCGGTGCCGGTCGCAGTCCCGGTACCGTTCTCCATCCCGGTACCGGTCGCACTCGCGGCACCGCTTGAGATCCCGCTCTCCATCGTACCGTCGGCACCATTCCAGATCCCGGCACCACTGCACCTCTCGTAGCCGATCCAAGCATGACGATGTTCGGCACCGGTTGACCTCCCGGCACCGCACTGGTCGTAGGTCCCGGTCCCTCTCTCAACACCGCCACGGTTCCCGGTACCGTTCGCCGGTACCGCGCAAGGAGGAATACTACGGACGCAGAGACCTGGTCCAGTCTACTTCAGCTCCCCCGTGGCCATCCCGTCATCCGTCCACCTCTTCATACATGGACAGTGCCTCCTATGGGGGTTCAGACACTCAAGCCCATCAGGACCACGGACCACCCCGGTGGTCTTTTTGGACACCCAGGGCCTACCACCAAGCCCAAGGCGAACCAACGGGCCCATCACACTCTGGCCATTCGGAGCACCGGGTACCTGAGGCCACTGTCAGCAGACCTCCCCCCGCTGATACGAAGGCAAGCGCTGCACAGGCTCCAGAACAACATGATGTTCCGGAGACGGAGATCCACCAGGATGAGGCATCAGTCCAGGACCCACTCATCCCAGGGTTGTCGTCATCATTTTCCCTGGATGAGGCGGTAGCGGGCACATCATCATCGGGGCCTCCCCCGATTGATCTGCGAGCACACCAAGATCTTCTGCGGCGCTATCATAAGTCTAACTCCCAAATCTGGACCTTAGCGTCCAGAAATCTGGGTGCCTAGCATGAACCCCTCTAAGCTTAATTACCAGCTTAGCTTTGATCTCGCTGCCACCATCCAAAAATTCCAGGGTTTTGGCCACTGGTCCACGCCGGAAGGACGAGGAAAGGCTGGTTTGGAAAACTGGGAACGGATCGAAGAGGGACATTGGTATGCTGCTCTCGGCACCCTTCAAAAATTTGTTTCTTTTAGTCCCCTTATGATGGTTTTCGGCAGGACCGGAATCACTGTGCCGCGCTGGAGGTCCCGTACTTTCTGGCTGCGGGTGGCTGACTCTCCTACGGGCAAAATCTGTCTTGGCCAAGTGGAGGGTTAAGTCGCTGAGCGTTCGGGAACGGAATGACCCGTCTCTTGAGTCTTGAGGGGAATGCCATTCCGAGTGTTGAACGCATGATAACTCGGTTGTCTTTTAGACTCTGCATCTGGGACTCCACCTTTTGCGAAAAAAATGACCTTGTTCCATGCTGCAAGTCCTGTATTGCTTATATTGCATGTTCTTGGCGGCTACCTAGTGTCCGGTGACCACCGTGTAACCAGGATATCCACCGCATGGCTATGCCAGAGTGTGACCGCTTCTAGACACCAATCTGCGGAATCTAGTTGAAGCTTGCAATGATGCTGTTCTTCGCAACCTTTTCCCTCCTCTAGGAGTGCTTTGTGAACTCCTGGACGGGAGAGCCTAGTGGGACCAACTCACTAAATTTGTCCGACGCCCCGCCCTCCTCCAGGTGTTACAGGAGTTATCGGCTTAAGAGGGCTTGCTGCGTTCACCACGTGTGTAGCAGAGTAGATTTTTTCGGCCCCATCCAAGTCCATGCGCTTGGCCTCCTCTAGATTTCACACGGGGGTCTCATGCTGCCGTTGGCGCTCCCTTCCATTTTGACCGATCTGTACCACCAACGAGCAAGGGGCGGGGTCACGGTTTAAAGGTATTTCGTACCCTTTAGAAGGGCACCATGTATTTTCTTTCTACACCCTTGGCTTCGGTGGAATGGAAGCCGGGTACTGCCCAGATGTCTTGTCTGCTCTGGCTTGACATCGATCCTGATAAAGGGGAGGTCTAGTTCTGGTAGGCGTTTCTGCTGATAGGATGCTAACCACTCGAAGTTTCCCCTTCCCACCGTCCCCCATGGTGGGGACTTTTTTCTTTTTTTCCTCTTACGGGGAAGGCGATATTTTGGGCAACTGGTCTGTCATAAATAGTTAGCCTAAGGGTTAACTGTGTTCTTTTACCTGATAAGGTGTTAAACCATAAGGGAACCTAAACATCCTGACCAGTAGGACCCAATTCAGGAAACTGGAATTTTTTAAATCAGGGATCGGAATTTTGGAGGTCTGAGTCTTTTGTCTGTCTCTCAGCTATGAGAGGTTCATTTTCTATCTTCTAATCTGCTGTTCCCAAATTGTAAGTACAGCGCTATAAAAACATATAGGTTTTATGTTGCTTTTGGTTGTATTTACATGTGTTCTGTAGCTTGCTGGAAGTTTAACTTGTATTTCTTTTTGATAGGTTGTTTATTCATACTCTTCTTCTTATAAGCAATAGCCGTATGCCATTGATTACAGAGGAATATTTTGATTGTCTTTTTTCCTTCTTTTTATTTACAAATTCTCTTTTTAAGACTTTGCGTTTTTTCTTCTCTGGTTAGGTTAAGGATCCGAACGGAGGGGAATTCTCTCTTGTGTTGATTCTACGGGGTGGGTAAGCTCTTGCAGCAGCCATGGGAATTGGTGGAGGTGGGAAGAGATAGAATCCATTTCTGTTCCTTGTATTTAGGGGTTTTGTCTCTTTGTGGAATAGAGCGAGACATGCTTCTTGGTATTGTGAGTAAAGAGATCTGCATCAGTACTCTCAGGTATAAGCCCAAGGGTATGAAAGTCTGGGTCGGGAGAGAGAGGGGGAAGGGGAAGTGGCGTTATTTCCTTTTGGTTGTGCAGGACTCAGAGTCTCTGAGTCTTTGGTGGTTCTCTCCAGGGAAGGTTCTGGCGGAGACCAGAGGGAGCCAAAACCCTGGAATTTTTGGATAGTGGCAGCGAGAATCAAAGCTAAGCTGGGTAAATTAAAGCTTAGAGGGGTTCATGCTAGCACCAATTTCTGACGCTAAGGTCCAGATTTGGGAGTGTTAGACTTATGATAGCGCCGCAAAGATCTGGGTGTGCTCGCAGATTCAATCGCGGGGATGGCCCCGATGATGATGTGCCGTTACCGCCTCATCCATGGGAAACATGAGTTGTACACCAACCCTGGGATGAGTGGGTCCTGGGATGATGCCTCATCCTGGTGGATCTCGTCTCCGAACATCATGTTGTTCTGGAGCCTTGCAGCGCTTTGCTTCGTATTCAGACGGGAGGGGAGGTCTGCTGGACAGTGGCCTCAGGTACCCGGTGCTCCGATATGGCCAGAGTGTGATGGGCCGTTTGGTTTCGCCCTTGGGGCTTGGTGTAGCCCTGGGTGTCCAAAAGACCACCGGGGTGGTCCGTGGTCCTGATGGGCTTGGTGTTCTGAACCCCCATAGGGAGGCACTTGTCCATGTTATGAAGAGGTGGACGGATGGGACGGATTGCCACGTGGGGGAGCTGGAATTTAGACTGGACCAGGTCCTGCGTCCGTAGTATTCTCCTGCGCCTTCCTGCGAGCCCGGCCCCCCCATTAGCCACACTTCTTCCAACAAGTCTACATACTATTAGTAATCTATTGATGGTTCAGGGTTAAAAACTTAATTTAGACCTTTAGTGCTATTCTGACTGTGAGCTTTTTCTCCAAACACATGTTCCATGTATATTTTCCTTAAGTACTTGTTTGATATGTAATGTTACAACATTAACTGTAGCTTAAAGCGTACAGTTCAATTTTGTCCCTTTTCAGCATGAGGAGATTTGTGCTTAGTTTCTTTAAAACAACTTTATTGCTCAGTGATGGGAATTCCTTATGGTAGCTTGGTGTGTCCAAGTTAAACTGTTTGGAGATTAATTTAAGGATTACCAGAAAGTTTTTAGGAAAAGTCTATCAAATGGGAGCTCACAGTAACGTCAATTTGAAACGTCCATTATATGTTAAGTGTCCTGTGTGATTTACCTGTGGAAACCCGCATCAAAAAATGTGTGACCGGCGAACGTTACCGGGAACCGTTGGCGGTTGTTTGAGAGAGGACCGCGGAACCTACGCCAGTGCTTATAATTATATGCAACATGGTTTTGGGTGCAAAACTGTTAAGAGGGTCAACCTAGTGGGGTGATAGAGTTAGAAAGCAAACTTATATCTGTTTGATAACCGCATACATTTCGTCATGCGTTGTGGAGTTGTGACTTACAGCAAGGTTGCTCATGAACAGAGTCTTTTGTGTGATTGCTCTCTGGGCGTTTGATTCTTGGGTAATTACAAGGTGCCGACACTACAGACAGACTAACGGAATTAAGGATCTGATGCGAGAGACTAGGGTAATTCCTTCAATGCTCCATTTGGAAACTGTTACCTGTTTCTGAAGAACTAACGCAATATGTAAATAAGGTGAGCTACTAGTTTTACAACTTTCCTCTGAGATTTTCATCTGGTTGCCGCTTAGTAGGCATTACTGAATTCCTCTTGCTCGCAATAGTTTTTTTCCTTGTGGGAAAGGGATACCAGGGATCGTGGTCCCATTTTGAGATACTTAAAACAACATTGGGAATTCTGAGATAGGCGTGCTTCAGATACCATGGGTTACGGTAATAGGCGGGACGTCAGATCCTCTCAAAAGAGCACTGTGTACGCACTCGTAGATGCTCTCTCTATCCGTTTGACCCATGACGAGGGCTAAACTGCTAACTACTCACACATGTTTTTCTGATCGATGGTGCCAGGGGCCCTTATGTCAAGCTCAAGTCACGTGGAGATCCTTGTCCAGTTTACTGAAAACATTTGTTAAAACAAACTTCTACCCTAACTTCTCTATGTCATTGATCAATTTACGCTCGAGTAGAAACCTATCAGGTGTCTCCTTAATATTACGCAGGTGGTCCCTGGTGTGGAGGTGGTTTCGTCTCATGCACACTGCTAGGTGTGTGATTAGTGGTCGCGCACAACTGTATACTAACTTTATTGAACACCTCTCTTGCATACCGAGGCTCTCTCGGTTAAGATTTCGTGTGAATGTCTGTTGGTTGTTTTGTGTGGGCTAGTTGCTCGCTTAGACAATGGCTGTTATTGATTTCCTGAGGTGAGACAATTGAGGTCCCTGTTGTGTCCCGCGGAGAAGAGAGTCCCATCGGTCTTCTTGCAGGAGGCACTCGTGGGCATCTGGCATTTGTGATTTGGTCCCTTGATTCCATTTTGGTAGCCATTATCCAAATATTCACTTTATACAGTGAGGGACCTATGGTATCTTAATTAATTTAAATAGACAAGGCCTTTCCGCAGCATCGGCGCTGAGCCCAGATGAATCGGTATGGGTAGTGCCACAGATTCTCAACTTCCTTGCTTGAAACCAGGCCAAAGAGAGCTGTCCGCTCTATTGTGGAGACAAGTTGCAGAGACAAGCAGATGAAATTCTTGCCGCAAGATTGTTGGTTGAGAGGTGGGAGCGCTTGGCGGGGTTTTGCCATATGCATGTCTGAGGGACGATTCCCACTGGAGCTGCTCCTATCTGACGTTGCGCGCCTCATAGTCTGAATGGGCAGTGGTTTACGCGTAGGAACCTTGTGCTTTCTTGCTTCGTCTAGTGTGCTGTGAGAATGCGCCGCTTCAAGGCCATGTGGAGCACAGGATGTAGGGGCAACCGGACCGGGCGATTTGTGCGGGGCTGGTGACGGGTTGGGAAGTCGTATCTCTTTTGTCTTGAGCGTTAAGTCTAATCTACTTGCGTCCTGAGAGCAGAGGATAGCACTTGTTCCTGTGGTCCCTCTCTAGTGATCGCTCGCATCCCTCTCTTATAGATCTCTTAGGGTACGTCCACACTACCTGCTGGCTCAGCGCGTGCCGAGGACTGGAGGAGTTTAGAGCGTGCCTCCATTCAAAAGTTTGCTTCAGGGCGGATATAGCTGGTCTCCTACCTCTCTTTTTATTCCGGGCTTAGAATATAGCCTTACGAGATACTTATCAGGGCTCACTGTGTCCACGTAACAAGTAGTGGGCCTTGCAGATAATCAAGGTGCCCACTTTAAAAGGAGTCGTGTAGATCTCCCTGTGTGAATGCTCGCGTGCCCTGTCGACTCTCTCGCGCGCGGGAACAAGGTGCCCCCGCGCAGGGTTCTGAAGCCCGGTGAAGGCCGGCGTGTATGAGGCGCCGGGCTCGCCAGGGAGAAAGGGAGCGCAGAGAGACTCCCCCGATTCCTCTTTAACTGGTATACACAAACTGTAAGGTAAGCCTCAAATGGGTTATAAAGCTAGAAGTGATAATAGAAACATACTTAAGGTAACAACCAGATACGAACTTCAAGCTCGCTTTTATTCTCGTAATAGAGACTGCCGAAGTGTCGTGCATGTCGCTGGGGATGGTAGGTCGGTATCAGCTAGCTTGCGCTCCTAGATCTTCGTGTTTCCTCTACACCGCACCTCCCACCCTCCCACGTACAGGCCCAGTATAGACGGTCAAGAAGAAGCGTGGAGGACTTTAAGACGGATCTAGCCGCAGAGGGGCTCTCTTTTTGCAGGTTGAAGTATTATCCTGCGCCATAGGTAATTCAGGAGTTTGTTAGGGAGAATCATGGGGGCTTGGATTGTGTGACATTTCTCCCTTGTGTGTTTATCGGGAGTTAGGCCTGCCAGGTGCGTCTAATTTGCTAGGTGCGACGGTGTAATCCCTTTGCCCGCTTGACTCTGAGAGCCAACCTTACCTGCTCTGCCAGTGAATGTGTAATGCTACGCGGCTAAAGCTCTTTCTGCTCGCTGATGAGACGTGTCACGTTCTGCGTGCGCTCGGGCATCTGCCTACATCTCTAAACATGTGCGACATGGATATGAGCGAAGACACTCGCAGATTTATCCAGCAGGTCATGAGCATAACTATATACATTGAAGGTATCTAAACTAACCAAGTTATACAGGCGGTATAAGGCAACTATGTATCTACTATAACAACAATGCTGGCTATGTTATAACATTTCGATATATAAATTGGTGTCTCAGAGGAGTATGAACGTTTTCTATTAGGACCAGCACCACAACGGACGGGCAGATAGGGACAAAGTTTTTGCCCCACACTGACTGAAGTGCTGCATCTAGATACATCTGTCACGCGGCATACATGTCTTAGATATCCTCATAGTTTCTGACAGCAGGGGTGCTATTACTTCTATGGCAACTGACTTGATGCAAGTAAAGCCGGGTGTTGTGTGTCTCTCGTCCAACGCCTTGTTACACTCTAATAGGATCGTTCATCATTTAAGGCGCGATGTTTTGTCCTATGTTCGCCTTACCACAAGCTTACTGCCCTCACCTTGTGGCATGCTGTTCTCAAGCGCCATGGCGCGTGCTCGCTCTGCTCACGTCCACCAGGGAAAACACCACACCCCTTGCTCCGGCTGCAAAATTCTCTCAAAGCTTAGTCATCTGGAGCTAAATTGATCCATCATCTGGCAGTCCTAAATAGAATATGCCCATCTCAGTTTTGGCCGAACATCTAACAACACTGGTTGATCAGCTGGACTCGCCATTAAATTTCTGTTTTAATGATTTGGTGTCAGCCCTCTTCAGATCATCACACTTGTGAGTGTAGCTAGGCGCCAGTGGGCTTGGGAGTTAGGGATAGCTGAGTCAGTCCACCTCTCTAGTAAACCTGCTGGGTGGAGAATTTATGGTCTCAAGTCACATCCTCTCTCTCTTG
>NC_133769.1:142950537-142996470 GCF_003597395.2 Chelonoidis abingdonii | reverse complement strand
CCCAGTTGACTTCGGATCGTTGGGTCCTTCGTACGGTGGAACTTGGATACCGTCTTCAGTTTATCTCTCCGCCTCCCTCCCACCCTCCCTCCTCCCCGTCCCTCTTCAGGGACCCCTCTTACGAGCAACTCCTCATGCAGGAGGTTCACAAGCTTCTATCAATCGGAGCTATAGAGGAGGTACCAGAGGAGTTAAAGGGCAAGGGGTTATATTCCCGATATTTCCTGATCCCCAAGGCAAAAGGGGGCCTCCGGCCCATCCTCGACCTACGCGAACTGAATAAGTTCATCAAGAAGTTCAAATTCCGCATGGTGTCCCTGGGGACCATCATCCCCTCCTTGGATCCCGGCGATTGGTACGCCGCTCTTGACATGAAGGACGCATATTTCCATATTGCGATTTACCCTCCCCCACAGGAGGTATCTGCGCTTTGTGGTGAATCGGGTTCACTATCAGTTTACTGTCCTTCCCTTTGGTCTTTCGTTGGCCCCTCGGGTCTTCACAAAATGTATGGCGATCGTCGCCACTTCACTACGCCGTCGTCGAATACATGTTTTTCCTTACCTCGACGACTGGCTTATCAGAGGGACCTCCGAGGCTCAAGTCATCAGCCATGTTGACACCATCAGGGAGCTAGTTACATGTCTAGGCCTGATCATCAGTCTGGGCAAGTCCACCCTAGTACCCGTGCAAAGAATAGAATTTATCGGGGCAGTGCTGAACTCCAACCTTGCAACAGCCAGTTTGCCCCCACACCAGTTTCAGGCCATAGTCTCCCTTGTCGAAAGTCTTCAGAGGTTTCCAACTACCTCTGCCCGTACTTGCCTCGCTCTCTTTGGGCACATGGCTGCATGTTTTTTTGTTAGAAAACATGCCAGACTGCGGATGCGCCCGCTACAAACCTGGCTCGCTTCTGTCTATCAGCCGAACAGGGACACCTTAGACATTATTCTGACGGTCACACTGGAAGTTCTGAGCTCCCTCGACTGGTGGAAGAGATCGTCCCAAGTGTGTGCGGGCCTACCCTTTCATCCTCCCCAGCCCTCCGCATCCCTAGCAACGGAGGCGTCCGCGCTGGGCTGGGGCGCCCACCTAGGGCACCTGCGCACCCAAGGCCTTTGGTCACCCCGGGAGCTGACACTTCATATCAATGTCCGAGAGCTCAGAGCGGTCCGCCTGGCGTGCCAAACGTTCCTCGACCATCTACACGGCCGTTGTGTTGCAGTATTCACGGACAACACAACCGCCATGTATTACATCAACAAGCAGGGAGGGACGAGATCATCTCCCTTGTGCCAGGAAGCGATCCGACTGTGGGACTTCTGTGTAGCCCAATCCATAGACCTAGTGGCCTCCTTTCTTCCGGAGGTACGAAACACGCTCGCATATCACCTGAGCAGGTCCTTCCTCTCACACGAATGGTCCATCCGCCCAGACGTTCTCCATTCGATCTTCCGGAGGTGGGGCTTTCCCCACATTGACCTGTTTGCGTCCAAAATGAACAGGAAATGCCAGGTGTTCTGCTCCCTACAGGGTCGCTCCCCGGGCTCCCTGTCGGACGCGTTCATGATTGCATGGACGGGCCACCTCTGTTATGCCTTTCCACTGTTTCCCCTCGTCCACCAAGTCCTGCTCAAGATCTGCAGGGACAAAGCCCGCCTTATCCTGATCGCGCCGGCTTGGCCGAGGCAGCACTGACTCCATGCTGCTCGACCTGTCCTGTCGGACCCAATCCCCCCGCCGCTATGGCGGACTTGATCACGCAGGACTTCGGCAGGCTTCACCACCCGGACCTACAGTCCCTCCACCTGACAGCATGGCTCCTGTCTGGTTAAGCCAGTCGGAGTTGAGCTGTTCCGCCGCAGTACAACAGGTGTTGCTAGGAAGCAGAAAGCCCTCCACGCGCTCGACATACCTCGCAAAATGGAAGCGCTTCTGCCACTGGTGTGCCCACACGGCCCACTCTCCGTGTTCGTATCAATCCCACTATCCTGGACTATCTATGGTCTCTCAAGGAACAGGGTTGGCAATCTCCACTCTGCGAGTCCACCTCGCGGCCATATCCACCTTCACCCGGGGGGAAGCTGGCGTACCATTTTTTCCCACCCTATGTCTTCCAGGTTTCTCAAGGGCTTGGAATGGTTATACCCTCAGGTCAAGCCCCCTACCCCTACCTGGGACCTGAACCTTGTTTTAAACAGGCTCATGGGGCCCCCCTTTGAGCCTTTGGCCACATGCTCACTACTGTACCTGTCCTGGAAAACAGCTTTCCTAGTCGCTGTTATCTCTGCTAGACGAGTCTCAGAACTTCGTGCACTGACTGTGGATCCTCCATATACTGTGTTCCATAAGGACAAGGTACAGCTGCGACCTCACTCGGCATTCCTTCCCAAGGTCGTCTCTGCCTTTCACGTGAACCAAGACATCTTTCTGCCAGTCTTCTTTCCAAAGCCGCACTCATCGCAACGAGAACAACAGCTCCATACTTTGGATGTCTGGAGGGCTCTCGTGTTCTACATCGAGAGGACCAAGCCCTTCCGACAATCACCGCAACTCTTTGTAGTGGTGGCAGAACGTATGAAGGGCAGGGCAATCACCTCCCAGAGCATCGCGTCTTGGGTCACGTCGTGTATTCAATCTTGCTATGACTTAGCTCAAGTCCAGCCGGGCCATCTCAACGCCCACTATACGCGGGCTCAGGCCTCATCTGCTGCTTTCTTGGACCATGTTCCTATACAGGAAATCATCCCCACGGCTACCTGGTCTTCTATCCACACCTTTGCAACCCATTACGCATTGGTCCAACAATCCAGAAACGATGCCGCCTTCGGCTCAGTGGTCTTATATTCCGCAATGTCTCGCTCCGACCCCACCGCCTAGGTAAGGCTTGGGAATCACCTAACTGGAATGGATATGAGCAAGCACTCGAAGAAGAAAAGACGGTTACTCGCCTTTGTAACTGTTGTTCTTCAAGATGTGTTGCTCATATCCATTCCACACCCGCCCTCCTTCCCCACTCTCGGAGTAGCCAGCAAGAAGGAACTGAGGAACGGACGGGCCAGCAGGGGTATATATCAGGTGCCATAGTGGCGTCACTCTAGGGGGCGACCTGCCGGCCCACCGAGTGTTGCTAGGGTAAAAGTTTCTCTGACAAACGTGCGCGCAGCGCGCGCACACCTAACTGGAATGGATATGAGCAACACATCTCGAAGAACAACAGTTAAAAGACGGTTACTCACCTTTGTATCACCCAACACCTTATATATTTCTGTTTTGTTACATTGTTATCCTGACCTCATATTTAGGAGGGGTCAGTGTTCCTGTTATTTTTGGGGAATGTTTCTGTACCATCATTAATATTAGAATGTTCTCGTACCACTTTTTTGGAAGGTGTTTGCGTAAGTACTCTGTGCCTAGCACTTCTTAGGAATGTTTTTGCAATATCAGCCCTGTTCTTGCCAGATTTTGTGAACTTGGAAGCAGGCAGCGCCTGACATTTGCTCACAGCCTGACTTTTGCTAACTTTGCTTTATATCAGCAAAGCTTGCCCACTACTTCAGCTCAGGCCTCATACCAGGCCTGTAATACAAGGGCTTATATTTTAGGCTTTCTTTCTACTACACTGGCATATTCCAGATCTGTTTGCATTCTAAGCTGAAATGCCATACAAATAATGCCATGTCTGAAAGCCTCTGGAAAAGAGCAGAGAGGCGTGTTCCTTACACCCTTTGAGGTGATTGGGATGCTGCCAAAAGCAGCAAGGTAAATGAAGTCTTGGCAGAGGCAATGGTGTGGAGTGGATTGAGCATGGGCCTGGGAGCCAGGTTTTCCTGGTCATGTCCCCTGTGATAAAGAGGAGACAGGATTCAGGTGTAATAAATAGAAAGGGAGGGGATTCTGTATTGAAGCTTTTGGATACAGACAGGATCCTGTGAGTCTCACTGTCTCTTTAGCTCCCAGACTGGTGAACTGCCTAAAGTCACTGTGCAGGGTCTCCCTAAATCCTGGCCTAGCTCAGCAGTCATGGAAGAGACATGCTGACTATGCTATGGTCCTGAGTTACTACTGACTTGTGTGGCCTTAGGCAACTCCCTTAACCTCCCTCAGACTCAGTGTCCCTCTCTGTAAAATGGGGCTAATGATACTTACTGACTCCACAGGGTGTTGTGATGATTAATTAGTGTTTATTCCATGCTTTGTCTCACTCACACACACACCTCTGTGAGTCACAATCTTCTAGCAACATCCTTGTGCCAGCTACAACAATTGCTGACATGGGAGAGAAATGTTAGGAAAGTATCAAGTGTGTTTTAGCTTCTCCTAATGTAATTTGGCAGCTGGGAACATAAAGGAGAGGCAGCTCCATGTGATCAGCCAGCTCTCGGCAGACCCCAGCTAGAGCGCCCCAGATCCCCAGCGATCCTTGGGTCACAGCTGGGGAACCTCTGGCATAAGCAGTGTCTAATTTGAGATGTTAGGTCTCATTGTGGGTCTGTATCTTATTCTGAGAAAGCATTTCCGTCCATTTCCCGGCTGTCTCAGAGTTCAATCCAATTAGTAGAGCTGCTGCCATTTTTCCTCTGAATCTCCAGCTACTGCTGACAAGCTAATGGGTCGTCATTGTTTCCGGAGATGAGACAGCGCTGTGTGTGTCAAACATAGTCTGCGCTACAGCGCTGCCTCTCCCTGGGAGTTCGCAGATAGGGCCCAGCATGTTGCTGGGGGACACCACAGTCCCCAGTGATTTTCTCAAAGGGTCAAGCTTTGCTGCATGTCACAGGGATAGGAGATGTTGGCACTTCACCTTGCTTTGCTCTGAAGTCTGCACGGTTATAAACAGAGTAAGCCTGGAGTTCCTGAGGTGGCCTGGGCATGCTCTGACCCTGGTGAGGAGGAGGTTTGCACATGTTTGACTCAAATACTGAAAAGTACCCCTAGCAGCACAGCTGTGGGGGAGGGGCTTATGCCTTTTCCCCCACAGATCTAGGGTGCTGACTCCTTTGTGGTAAGATGTTGTCTAAGCGTCTCCTTCTTCCGTTCAGGAACGTTGAAGCTCATGGAGGGGGCGGATAAGCTGCTGTGGTCCGTGCAGGTTGATCACCAGCTCTTTGCTCTGGAAAAACTGGATGTTACTGTGAGTGTAAATGTCAACAGAGCAAAGACCAGCACTGTGAGAGGGTGACTAGGGGTGGAGACACTGAAATGCCTCTTTGCCATCTTCCCCACAGAAGAGAGAGCAGCGCATCCTGGGATTGTCTCATGTTCACATAGGAAGCCCAAGAAAATAGTCTCTACCACAAACCCCACATGCACTGTAGTCACTCAGCTAAGGAGCTGGGCTGTGACCCAGAGGGCCCAGTATTATACTGTATAGTCTTTCCTCTTCCTTCCTTGCTGCCTGGCTTGTTCTCTGAGTTGAATGATTTTGCTCCCTGTTGTTAGGCAGAATAAAGAACGAGATGGAGAATAATATTATTATGCCAGTGTATCAAGTGGTGCAGTCTGCTGTGGATATTGTGTGCAATACTTTTCATCCCGTCTCCAGAAGGAGGGTGCAGAACTAGAGGGGGTTCAGAGAAAGGTGATGAGAGCAATCAAAGGCCTGGGAAAACTGTCCTGTGAAGACACATTTAAAAGATAAGAGAGGAGATGCTGAAAGTATATAAAATAATGAATAGCCTAGAGAAGGTAGATCTGTTGTGTCCATCTCATAACACACACACACGGGGACAGTCAATTACATTAAAATGTGGGAAATTCCAAACTGAGAAAAGGAAACACTATTTTCACACCATGAGTAATTAGACTGTGGAACTTACAGGCACATGAAGTTGTTCAAGCAAAGAATTTAACAGAATTCCAAAAGCAATTGGACATTTATGTGGCTCTCAAGAGCATCCAGAGTTATAATTAACGTTGCCACACATTTGGAAGGAATATTAAACCTTGTGCCTCAGGGCTTAAAGTGTTAGACACCAGATTGAGATCTATATGAGGCAGGTTACCTCTAGTGTTTTTGCACCTTCCTGTGCAGCACCTGGCTCTGGCTATGGTCAGACACTGGGCAAGATGGATCTTAGGAATTACCATCCTGGATGAGACCCATGTCCCTGTTCTCCGGAAACCCTCAAAAGCCTGACTCTCTCGTCCTCCAAAGAGGGAGGGTCCGACTGAGATGCTTGTAGGTGAATAAGGCAGCCAGGAAGTGTTTGGGGCTCTTGTGGGGGAAGGAGGAGGAAGCAGTCACTAGGAGGGAGTTGGGATGCTTGTCAAGGATTGAGGTGGGAAGAATGAGGGGTTGAGAGCTCATGGGACCGGGGAGGAAGTAACTGGCCCGATCTATAGTTTTTATTGTAGGTAGACTGAACCTAGAGAGGCCACTGGCACAGAGAGAGCCCAAATGCCTTTTCACTGAGAACAGATTATCCATATCTCTTATCAGGAGACTATATCCAGCTGTGTGCTGGGATGCTGCATTGAACAAAGGTTATATCAGAGGGCAGGAATGGATGCTGCTTGCTGTGGGCTGCTGGGATTCCTGTGTATCTGTCTGGATGCCTGATGCCTGTACTAATCAAAGCTCTTCCCACTCCCCCACCTGTCCGACTCTGGCAGGGCAATGGGCATGAAGAGGTGATTGCCTGCGCCTGGGATGGCCAGACGTACATCATCGACCACAATCGGACTGTGGCCAGATTTCAAGTGGATGAGAACGTCAGCGCATTCTGTGCTGGTGAGTGGCTTGCCTGGCACCTTCATCTGAGACATGCAGCCCTGACTGTGAACTGAGATGCTGACTGCTCCATGAAATATGTCACTGCTGCACTGAGAGAGGCGGAAGCCCCTTGATTCTGTATCCTGCCCTGCTCGGTGGATGACTGTGTGGGAAGCCCAGCTGATCTCTTCATATTGCTGCAGGGAAAAGGCCTGGTGAGAGGGAGGGATGCTAGGAGACCCAGCCCTGGTGAAGCACAGGTTTCCTGCTGCCTTGTGCCACTTTTACCTCCTGCTGACCCCCTATGGGTGCTGTGTCCCCTGCAATCAGCTGGTGAGATCCTGTCCCATCAGGGTTTTTTCACTGGTTTTCGCTCCCCCAAAGGCACATTTGCCCACAGCTGGATTGCTCAAGCACACCTGCGTAGACAGCCTCCTCCTGCCACCATGTGACTAAGGGGCCATCAGGCAAATTCTGCACACCAAAGTCCATGTCTCTCAGTAAAGTGCAGCTCAGCTCACCGGTGTACTAGCTGGTAGCCAGAGAGTCTCTACCCCATCTTAGGTCAGCAGCACAGTTGGGCACAGAGGGGAGAGTTAGGCTACTCCATTTTGTTTGTCTTACCCCACCCTGTGCCTTCTGATTTCCCACAGCCTCCCCCTTACTTGTTTTCCCAAGTTATCTCCATTTCCTCTGCTCTTCACTAACTGCTGATGGCTTCCTCCCTGGCTTTTCCCAGGCCTCTATGCATGCAAAGGAGGCCACAACAGCCCTTGCCTGGTTTACGTCAGTTTCAACCAGAAGATCTACATCTACTGGGATGTGCAGCTGGAGAGAATGGAATCCACCAACCTACTGAAGATACTAGAGACCAACCCAGAATACAGGGACCTTCTGCAGCAGCTGGGCGTGGGTGAGCATTGCGCAGTCTGCAGATATGCAGTGAGAAGGGGATGGGATAATGGGAGGATCTATACACGATGATGATAGCTGGGGATCCTAGGTACCTTACTGAGGCTAAAACACTTCACTGGTGGTAATACTGCTCCTTCTCTGCCTCGCTCATAGATGGAGATGATGTCTCGGCTGTCAAAGATCTGATTCACAAGACCCTGTACTTCCCAGAAAAGCAGCCACAGAACAGTCCTTGCCAGCATCGGGGCCTTGCTGGAGCAGACTCCTCCAGTCACTCCACCGTTGCCCAAGACTTGTGTACGTAATAGCTCCTCTGCTCACAGTAGTGACCTTTCTTTAGATGTTGGCTACAGTCAGGCATTCATGTTGCACCAAGCTCAGCGTGCATCTGGGATCAATGAGAGCCTTCCCTCCTTGTCAGTCTAGGCTTCATGCAAGCTAGCCGCCGCAGACAAGGCACTGTGTTAGAATTAGCCTTCAGGTCAGGGGTGAGGTAAGGTGAGCACTGGTTTTATCACTGAGGGGTGGCGAGTTCATTGCACCTTTAGTTGAAGCAATGAGAGTCCAGCTCCTTCTGTTCTCTGGGGTGCCATCATTAGCATTAAACTCTCAGCAGCCATGTTCTCTGCTGGTCAAAGAGTTGTGCTTGTGAAGGGGAAACAGAGAGCAGCAAACATCAGTCTAGTCTTGGTATGTTATTTGTGCAGTACCTGTGGAGCTGATCCCCTGAGTTTCTAGCAGTTTAGGAATGGGGGATTAGCTTGTGGTAGAGAGGGCTCTTTGGTTGTTCTGGGTTTTTTAGCATATGTCCACATGCATGAATCACTAGACAGCATTACCCTCGCTTCAGTTCTGACACTCCCCTTGATCCTAGGCCTCCTCTCACAGCAGCAGCAGGTTTCTTCCTGGGTGTGATTCACACACACAGCTGACTTGTTTCCCATGGTACTAAGAACAGGGAGGTGTGTGGCTGATGCCTGAAGAAAATTAGGCAGCTGTAGCAACAGCGCTGGCAAAAGGAACCCAAACTGCTCTTAGTAGGAATGCAATCAGGAGAAAGCTGAACCCTCATTCTGGTCGCTCACATGAAGACTGTGGGCCAAGCTCATCCCTGGGATGACTATTTATGCAGAGCAGTCAAGAACTGGACAATAAATTGAATCCATTCTAAACATTGTTCTGTGATGGTGACCAGCCTTGCAACTGGCAGTGCCACTGTGCCTCCCAGCCTTGCACATCTGTAGCAGCTGCAGTAGTGCTACTCTGCCTTCCACCACTGGACACCTGGAACAGCTAGAAAGAGCATCATTTTGCTTTCCAGCCCTGCACATTTGTAATAGCTAGGAGGAGCAGGCACTCGACTTTCTGCCACTGCAAAGCTTGCGGGCATGCCACTCCAGGTCCAGCACTGCACAGGGGAGAAAGGTGGCACTGCACCTTCTGCATGTCTGCTCTGCTCTGCTCTCTCCAGCCCTTGAACATCTCTGACTACTTTGCCCCCTTCAGTCCAGGGCCAATCTCAACTCATTAAGATGAGACCAGCAGGCAAACCTGCTGCTCTGCATCCGTTATCATCTCTCATCCATGTGATGTTTTATTTAACACGCATAATAGATTGAGCTTTCCTCCCACGCTCCACCACAGAGAGATTTGGATCTGACTCCAAATATAATTAATTCAGTGATCGCCCCTTAGCAAATGATAACATGTAAGGATCCCACAAGCTGTTGGGCTCCTGCTGCGCCATGTTTTGAAAAACACCCTTGAGCACCTCAGTAGGGAAACCGAATTCCCCACTCATTTCAGGAGAGTGGAAGTACCTGCCTGCCAGGGGTAGAGGCCTAAGGTTGGAACAGAGATTTGGGTGGGGGCGCGGTGTGGAGCATCTGATTATTAGACAATAAACCTTGGCTCCTGTGAGTATTTTCTGTCCATAGATCTCAAAGTGTTTTAGAAAGGAAGGTTCTCCCCATTTCTCCGACATAGAAATTGAGGCACAGAGAGATAAAGTCCCCTGCACCAGGCCACACCAAGGAGTCGGTGACAGAGCTGGGAACAGAAGTAAGTTTTCCTAATTCTCAGATCCTGTGCCTTCTCTACCAGACTCTGCTACGTGGCTGCAGAGAAAGGTGGTTTTCTCTCCTCCATGTAACCAGTACAGGGGACGGCATTATGGGCATAATTTTCAAAAGTGCTTAAGGCCCAGAAATCAGTGGGGGTTATGTCCCTGAATACCTTGTAAGGGTCTGGGCCTAAGTGACTTAAAAACTCAGGTCCCGTTGATTTTTTTTAAAACATTGCGGTCTGTGGAAAGGGAAGGTTTGGGGTTTTGAGGCACTCTCCTGCACAAATTGAAACCAGGGCTGTAGGACTTAGATCAGATGATTCTATGGGAAGCATCTGGTAAGGGGATGAAGCTATGGAGATTGTTAACCAAGGGCTTGTCTTCACTAGAGCATGCCCTTGAACACAGTATTGAGCCAGACTTTGCAGGTGCTGTAAATAGGGCCCGGCCATGCTTCACACTGTGCCAGCTGATGATGGCGTAGTGGTAACCACTCCTCAGGGCTGTGTGTTTAACTTTCTCTCAGTTTCTAATGGGATACGAGTCCCAAAAAGGTTATAAAACATGCCATAGTTTAACACCCTCATGCTACCTCCAGGTTCCAAGCCAGTTACGGTCCCCAGGCCCAGCACAGTCGGGCCTTGTAGAAGACTCAGTGATCTTTGTTTCAAACACAGCCAAAACTCAGCACTCCCAGCCTGGTTTTTGAGGCTGGGCATTGAACAGTAGTACAATTCCATCTCTGTAAAAGTGGTGGAGAAAGCTCCTGCCACAGATGTTGATCTGATCTAGGGTTGACAACTTTCTAATTACACAAATCCAAACACCCCTGCCCTGCTCACTCCATCCCCTCTCCCTCCATTACTCACTCTCCCCGGGCTGGGACTGAGGGGTTTGGCATGTGGGAGGGGGCTCTGGGCTGAGTCTGGGGTAGGGGGTTGGAATGCATCACAGTGTCTAGGGACTGCTCTGCTCTTGTGCACATGGCTGTAATACTTCTTTTGTGTGGGTGCTTTCTCTCACACACCAACAGAGCAGTCAAGAAAAGACTGTTCTACACACAGATAGCCCTGTTTCTGCATGGCTGCAACTTGATGCCTCTTATCAAGCTTTGGTCCCTGCGTGTCCCACTTTGGTTGGCAGGAGTTGCTAGCAGAAACATGTCCCAGCTCTGATTACATCTCATTCTCCCAATGGACCCCGAGCACCAAAGAGTTCCCACAGCCTGCTACCAGGAAAACTCCGTCTGCCAGCACCAGGGTCAGGCTGGCAGAGCTTCCAACTACTGAGTCCAGGCTGTGGCAGAGCGATCAGTGGGCTCTTGTAAAACATTCCCAGCAGCCTGACTGCAGAGCAGCTGTTTGCAGAGCCGGGTCAATAACAACAGAGAATGACTTGGTTCTGGCTGTCCACTTGAAGCAGAAATCTTTATTAATAACACAGGAGACAAGGGAGCACAAATGACTGCATTGATACCATGGATGCAGCATGTTCATACAAAACAAGACACTGCCACACAGGTCAAACTGTTGCCAAGGAAGAGAGCCAAGTGTAGCTGCTGTGGGACAGGAAACTTAGTAAGGCAGAGAGGGGCTCATGTGGAGATATGATCCTTTGATGGGGACCTGCTTCCAACCAGACTGGGCAACATGTACCCAAATGATATCTGAACAAGGACAAGTGCAAGCCACTCAGCATGATGCTCTGACCTGTAACGCGCTCTCCCACTGATGAGCTTGGTAGAGAGGTCACAAGAGTACAAGCACTTGAGGACCTGCTGCTGAGGAGGTCCAATTACCCTTTAGTACTTCTAGATGCTTCCCAGGTGAACACCATCGAGGCTCCAAGTCTGTGCATACTGCTGAGAGTTCCATAGCTCCTTGAGCAACGGGGTTAAACATCACTCCCTGTGGTACACATGTGCATAACCAAACATCTGGCATTTAGACATGCTGTAACCTTCTGAGTGACGGCTGGGATCTGTGGCTGGCTTGATTTCCCAGCACTTTCAGAGCCCTGCAGGGCACAACCAATGACCGTGATGAGCAGCGTTTAGTCTGGGTGCATGAAAGCACCTGCTAGGAACAGATTTTGGCTCCCATTCAGAATGATACATTTCTGTGTGTAAGAATCACATCTGCAGTGACACTGACTTGGCTACTTCAGGGCATGATCACTAATGAAGGTCAGGAAAGAAGCTCCCCCAGTGGTATAATAGTGCACAATTGTGTGCATTGGGGGACATCATGCCTTATGCTGAAGCATTTTTTATGGCCCAGTGTTGGAGACAGGCGACCACACTAGATGGCCAATGCTCTGGACAGGTAATCATAGAGTTTAAAGCCAGAAGGGACCGCTAGATCATCTAGTCAATAGGTGGACCGTGGGCCAAGTCCAGACTGCAAGGTGCTTTTGAACAGACCCCAAAATCATCATCTTATTTTCTCTGGAGTCTGGACCTTGACTATGCCTTAACCAAGAAATTTAGACCTAGACAAAAAATAATTGATTACCTCTCGAGTCTAGTCTGACCTGCTCACAGGCCACCAGCACCACCTAGCACTCGCACATTAAACCCATCAACTGAAATTAGACCAAAATATTACAGCCCACAGGAGACTAGACTGTAATGTGCCACAGGCAGAGAAAAGAAGGGACCAAGTGCACCAGTGCCCAAGCCCCCTGCAATGGCAGGGAAATGAGTAAGTGAGATATACCCAGATAATCCTGGCAAGTGACCTGCACCCACACCCTGCAGAGGAAGGCAAATCGCCCTGTTCACTAGAAGCTACCTACCAATCTGACCTGGGGGGGATTGGTTAGATCCTGAACATGTGAGCAAGACCCAGCCAGCCAAGCCCCTGAGAGAGAGAATACTCAGTGCCACCTCAGAGCCCCTGGCCCACCCTGCCCAGTGTCCCATCTCCAGCTGTGACCATCCCTGATGTTTCAGAGGAAAGAGAGAAAAAACCTCCCAGAATACATGTGGGGGGAATCCCCTCCTGACCCCTTTAAGTGGTTGGCTGAAGCCCTGAAACCTGAGCTTTAGGAACACAGGACATAAATCAGAAATGAGCCCCAGGCCTGCTTAGCTGTGCCCCCACCCCCGCCATACAATCACACTCATAAATTCATCCAGCTCTCTCTTGAAACTAATGCATTTGTTTCCCCCCACTACTCCAATTGGGAGGCTGTTCCAGAACCTCACCCCTCTGATGGGTAGAAATCTTCTTCTCATTTCCAGCCTGAATTTGTTCATGGCCAGTTTATATCCATTTGTTCTTGTGCTAGCATTGTCCTTTAGCTTAAATAGATCTTCACTCTCCCTGGTAGTTACCCCCATAATGTATTTACAGTTCATAGTAAAATCCTGCTTCAAATATAAATTCTTGATCTGTTTTCCTGTCTAGTGAAAGAGGCTTTTAGTCTTTGGTGCCTTTCAGGAAAACAGGGATGACTATGCACTGGCAATGGCTCTAGGAGAAAAACATTTGTAAATGTACTTGAGCCTTTTCCAGAGTTAAACTGGTATTAAGCCATCATCAGCATTGCCAACCCTAAGTGGTCAAACATCATGTGTCAGACCCCTGAAAATCATGGGATTGGCTTAAAAATCATGAGATTTTACAATTACTCTATTTGGGCTTCTTTGTCACCTGGTTTTTGAGACTTTCGTTTTTGAGTTACTGCACCATGAAACTGACTTTTTTTAAATTCAAGCTGAGGTTCTCATGTCATCAAATGACTCCAGGAGCTGGGTCTTTAAGAAGAACACCAGCCATGCAAACCGTATGATGAAATGGAGAAAGTTGGCAACGCTGCTTCATTTGATGCCGTCATGGAAGGGTGGAGCTCGGCAGGGGAGAAAGGCAGAGGTTCCATTTCTGATGCAAAGGAAAGGAGGCATTTAGAGCTTGGTTCACACCATGATTCAGTTCCCAATGAAGTGGGGGAGCAAAGGAAGTGGCAGAAGGGATCCCAACCCATTGCATTCAAGCCTGCAGCTCTCACTGCTTGTATTGCTGCTGCCCTTTATGAGTTGGGGCTGGGTCAGGGTTTGGCAGTCCAGACAGTGCTGGGGGGAAATGCTGCAGTAGTTATCTACAAAAGGGTCCACAATGTTCAGGGAGAAGGTAAATGCCAAAGGGCAGAGTACTGAGTAATCTGGAGGAAGTAGCAGACATTCGATTGATTCAGTAGGGAGGAGAGTGGAAGAGTATGTCTACTGCCATGGAGCTGATTACTAATTGGGGATTAGAGTACCCCGTGCACTGATGTAGGAATCAAGCAGAAACCACCCTCAATACAATTGACACGGAGATTGCATGCAAGCATGTGAACATGTGTGATTCCTAAGGGAGGAGGAGAGGAGAGAGCAGAAAGGCAAAGGCACAAAATCAGAGAATACTAGCAAAGGAAACAAGAAAACATCATTATAATATTTCTGTGGGAAGCAAGAGGATGACAGAAAAGGGCAGGTCTGCTACTTACCGATGTGGGGGAAGAACAAAAACAAAAGCAGCAGCTGAAATGGTTCATTATGGAGAGGACGAGATTACAGAATAGCCAAATAACCTCAATGTATTCACAGCCATAGGGCCTGGTGAAATTCACCCCACCGAGCGATTGGAATTAGCAGAAGTATCAGAACCTTTGATGACTGTGTTTGAGAACTGAAGGAATGTGAAGCCAGTGGAAGGGTAGAGAAGGAGCAAAGGATGCTTTGAAGGAGAGCAAAGGAGGGAGATTCCCAGGACTTACAGATGGGTAAATTTAACTGCAGTACTTGGCATATTGCTCCAACAGCTAACAGAGCAGCCAACTACTGAGCACCTACACAAAAGTAAGTGATAAATAATAGGCAAAGTAAATTTGTCAAAATTGATGGCAGTTTACCATGGGAACCAATCCTTCTCCCATTAAAATCAGTGCAAATCTTCCCATTGACTTCAGTCTGAGCTAGAGAGGGCTCTTAGGTTTTGTTTGTTTGTTTGATGAAAAAACTTAATGGATAAAGGAAATGCAGTGGATGTAATAGCTATTGCTTTCAGCCGGTTATTTGATTCATTTCCACAACCCATCCTTTGAGTGAAACTCAAGAGTTATGGACTAGATGAGTTGCTCCAGGATGGGATATAAAAATGAATAACATTTAACAAATTGTATTCATTCAAGAGTCAATGTCAGATCTGAAGGAGGTTCCAATACCAGTCAATATTGTCATTAAAGATTCAGATGCACAAACAATACAGATCCAAGAGGGACTGCAGAGGGATAGGATCATAATACAGGACAATCATGACACATATGAGACAAGGCCTTTAAATTACAGGTATTATTCAGGAAAGATATGTTGAGTGCTTCACATAGGAAGGAATCATCAGATGCACAATTGCAAAACAATGAACTAGGCAGGCATGCCACAGAAAAAGAGCTGCAGGATATAATGGATGATGAACTGAATAAGAGTCAACAGTCCAACACTGCTATTAAGAGGGGCACATGCCATTCTGAGTCGCATCAACAGGAGTATTATATGTAAAATTAGCAGGGTAATTATTCCATTCTTCTTAGCACTGGTTAAGCCTCGGAGTCCTGCATGCAGTTTAGGGCAACCCTTTTACCAAAAAAAAGTCAGATAAACCGGAGAGCTCAAATGAGCACAGGAGAAATAATAAAATATTTGACAAGTGAGACCCACAAAGAGACCCAATTAGGTCCAGGAAAAAGATGGCAGAGAGGAGATGGCGGAACCATCTACAAGTGGATGAAAGGATGTTATGAAGAGGGCTGGCATCAGTTATTCTCATTAGTCGCTGAGGAGAAAAGATGTAACTGGGCACAAATTGTAGAACAGAAAATTTTAGTCAAAGATTAGAAACTAAAATTAACCAATACATCCATTTGGGAATGGCGCGAGCTGCCCAGAATGGTGGTGGTGTGTCTGTCCCTTGAGACTACATACTCATCTATCATCAATGTTTTTAGAGTAATGAAATCAAGCCTGCTTGTATGAAGAAGAAATGACTAAGTGACCTAGCAAAGGTCCTGTCCATCCCAGATGAGTTTGTAACTCTGTGACCTGAGCTGATACCGGGAATGAGTCAGGTTCTTTGCTTTCATGCAGGAGACGTAGTCAGTGGGGTGTGGAAGTCCAATGGTTGAAGCTGATGGTGTCTCTGTGTTGAATCGCCAGGGACCAGGAGTAGAGCTGATGGCAGGTGTAGGCCTGGAATTCACGTGGTATCTAAGTTGAATCCCTGGAGCTCAGAGTGAAGAAGCAGAGTTGATGGGTGTATAAATCTGGTGATGGGAGCTCATGGCTGGAAGGGGTGTCAGCCCAGTTACTACGGTTAACGGGGAGAGACTAGCACTTGAGCTCATACAATACAGAGTCTAGTAGCTAAGGCTGGCTGGCCAGGCCTGACGCCTGTGTATGCTCAACGCTCCCAGGATGTTTCAGCTCAGCACTTCCTAGAAGTCTTCGTGCTTTGAATGAAAACTCTCAAAATGCAGTGACTGCAATTTAAGCTGCTTCCAGTAAAATCCTTCCAGACTGATCTGAGCCAGTGCAGGGTAATGAAATCCAGCTCTCCAGAGGACAGGGAGAATTGGCTAAAGGGCCCTTCCCATGCAGCAAGGGAAAGAGAGGCCTCCTGTCCAGGTCGATCTGCGGCCAAAAGGGGAGGGAAACTTTTAAAATACTCTTCAGAGGCTTTAGAAGAAGCCACCATCTCTGTGCAGGCAGAACACTTGGAGACTGCTTGCAGTGCCACTTCCTGTGTTATCAATACATGGCAGTGTAAAAAGAAGTCACTAAAAGGGCAGAAGCAGAAACCAGACAGAGAATGGGGACATAGAGAGAAATGAGAACGAATATCCACTCAGCATATGGGGACAAGCAGGCGGGTCCATTGCAGGGAGGAAGAACTCTCCATACAAGAGGCCAGCTTGCATCAACAGTGGGACAGCTCCCGTTTACCTCCTCACTCCCCCTTGGAAGCCTCAGCGCAGGACTCAGCAAGGTCCAAGTGTGTCAGCCCGAGCCGCAGGTTTCCCCGCTAAGCCATAGAGTCTTCTCCCTGTGGACATGGGGAGCCGGCCCATCACTGCCCATGCTCGTCAGAGGCATGTAAGAAAGGCAGCTCTTCACTCAGTGCTTTCAGTCGCAGGACTCCTTCCTCCAAGTCGATGCAGCACTAATGGGGACAGACGAGAACTGGTTACCCATAGTACATATCAGTCACAAGCCATCAGCGGGATACGTGGGCTGTATGGTGTCTATTATCACAGAGAAGCTGGAGCCTATCTAATAATCAACACTCCCCTCTTCCCTCCCTCTTCCCAAGCCAGATTTTGGAGAGCACCCTCCCATCAAATTCACAGCTGCTCTTCCTAAAGAAGCTCCCGACCCTTGGCCTTCTTTTCCTTCCATCCCCCTAACACACCTGCACCTCTTCTTCTGAATACACCTACATTGCTCTTTCCCATCCCTCACCCTCCCTCCCTCCCTCTCCCCAGCAGGGCCCTGCTCTAGTGACTGTCTCGCACCTTGTTCAGCACAGCCTCCTTATTTGCACATTGCATACATGGCCCTTCTTAGGGGGGCCAAGGACATCATGCCCCCCTCCAGCACTTTCCATTGGTTATGAATCCAACTCCAACCTGGCCGCCTAGCTTCCAAATCACCCTCCGCTCTTAGCCCCCTGCCTTCATTCCCCCTACTCCGCCACAGGGTTCCTCTCCCATCCCCCCTTATGGCCACTGGAGTATACTGACAGTTTTACCTCTGCCTACCCCACCCTGTGCACTTGGTTCTGTCTCCCCCTCCCTCCAGTTCACGGAGTCATTCAGCTCTCAGCCTAACACCATCCCACTCATTGAGCGACACTCTGTGCCCTTCCCCATTGCTCCCTGCTTCCATCCTCCCACTTTCCCACTCACCTTTCTACACTCCCATTCCTATCTCTTCTCAGCCCCATCTTCTCCTCGCATTGGAATGGTCACCCCCATTTACCTGCCTCCTCTATCTTTGCTGCCTCCTTCTTGCCAATCTACAAGACCTTCTCAGGCCTTCTTAGCATGGTTATTGTTTGGGTTTCTTTCTGTCTGCCCTCACCCCTGGCCTCTCCTTCTGTAGTTCTCTCTGTTCTGCCTGCAGGACAGGGGCTCTCCCAGCCCAGAAAGCATTCCTTCTCCTATGGAGCATTTCTCTGATGTTTTCAATAGGAAAGGCTGTGTATGTAGGTGTTTAATGGTTTGTTCTGGAGACAGCTCGCAGGCAAATCAAGACAGGGGCCTTTCTCTTCAAGCTGTGCTAGGATCTAAATCACAGGCTGTGTTTCTGGGTCATTTAGTGATCAGCACCCACTGGAAGGGAATGGCAGGCATAGATGCTCTCTGCTCCTGGGCCTACTCTGGGGGAAGGCAAAACCCCTGAGAGATTTCCCAGCTGAGTCCCCCTCCACAGAACAATTCCAAGTCTAAGCACTCCGTGCATGGACAGGTCCATTCTCCTGCATGATGGACACTGGAGGAGACTCTTTAAGCTCCAGCAAAGATGCTCTGAGGAAGGGGTTACTTTTGAAAGATGAAATCTCTTCCCACCATGTCCCCTAGCAGAGCGTTTCCCCTGCTCCCAGGAAAGAGACATCAGGAGTGGGAGAAACTGTAGCTTTCTCCCATGGGGCTGCACAGGGCTCTAGTCACTGCCTGATCCAATAAGGTTTTTAAATTACAGGAAAGAGCATGCTGCAGTCAGAGATCAGGAAACAGGGTGGCCAACACCCTGGCAGGTTTGGCCATCAGCATCGCATGCTTCCTGCAGCCCCAGCTTGGGGTCTCATTGAGATGTGCCACCACACCTACATTATGTTCAGATGCAAAGAGGAAACCCATTCCTTACCTTGAGAGACAGCAGAGTCTGGAGGCCGAAACAGAACTCCAGCATTTCATCATCTGGGGAAACAGCGAGGAAGTGGGTCAGGGTCAGGCATAGGCGTTTTCTGACAGTCTCCCTTATGCAGCACCTGAGTGACTGCCTTATACCCATGGCTGGAACTTGCTATAAGTTGTCAAACCTCTGGCACGTATGGACTCAGCATGCTAGGCACAGCAGAATGTGGCCACTCCATCTTCCGAGACACCTGAACATCATCCTTTCCACAGCTGCAGCCTGCAGGGGTTAAGTGCTACTCTACCTGCCCATGCTCCTATAGACAACCAGCCATCAGAGAGCCCAGAGGAGCAGTCTGACTCTCCCACCCAGAGAGGAGACAGACCCAACGGTGAGGAGAACCAGAGAGGAGAAGGGGATGAGAATAAAGTGAGCTGGGGTCAGGAGAGGGAGAGAAACCAGAAAAGATGGAGGAATAGGTGTGGCAGGGGTTCAGTGAGGAGGGCAAGAGACAAAGAGGAGCATGAAGAGGAAGGAGACTGGGAGTAAATCAGCAGGCTGAGGAGAAGGACAGAGAGAGGCAACGGGAGAAATCAGGGATGGATGAGAAGACAAAATGGGGGAGAAGGGACAGAAAGCAGACTCAATCTCTTATTTTTGTTGTACGCAGAGATTCACATGCCTGGAAAAAATGCAACCTCCCTGTCACCCCCTCCAATGCCTATTAAATGGGCTTCATTCTCTACAGCACCTCCCAACAAGTTCCTGCCTCTGGACACTGGCGAGAGCTCCCAGACTCCTCTACAATACATTCCTGCAGCCAGGGACAATGATACAGAGCCATCCATGGACCCTAGGAAGAATGGGTCTCCAGACAAATTCCATCCAGTTGGAGGCAGTTACACACGTGCTCTCTTTAAGTCCCCCTTGCCCCCTGGGAATTGTACATGGAACAGGACAAACTAATCAATCTGGGCATTTTTAGGAGACAAAGCGAAATGGCCCACAATGGGGCTGCGGCCTGGCAGCGCATCATCTCCGCTGCCCTTCAGCCAGTGCCCCCATTTGCCAGCGTCTCCTTGTGGAGGGGGACACAGCAAGATCAAAGCCTCTGCATTGTACACGGGACTGTGCTTTGGCCCAGCCCCATGGGCCATGTGACCTTCCCCCCCACCCCTGCTCATAGATGATTCATTTAGGTGTGCTCGGCAAGGAAGGAAGAAGAGATCTGGGAAGGGAGAGGAAGCTCTGCTGGGCTCACCCACGACCAGCGCCGAGCACACCACCGTCTCCTGGCCAAGCTGCACCTCCACACACTCCACCTGGCCAATGACACTAGGGACAGGAAGGGAGAGATCCCCATTGCCAGCATCGGACACTTCCTCCAGCCTGTGAGACACAAGGGATGTTACTGCCTGAAATGAGCATGGGTGAAAGAACAATAGGTGCTCCAACTAGTTATGGGCACTTCACAGTCTCTTTGGAATTGGCTTGCAAAAGAGAGGGGATCTCACTCATATAATGGGGATGGCAGGAGCCAGATTCTCCAGGGATAACCCACAGGCACTATGGGGCTGGGTTCTCCTGAGCAGGTGCAAAGCATCAGCTGGTCACCTTGGGATATGCAGTATCTACAGCCAAATTGTTACCCCTCTGCCAATGCCCCTCAGACCTGCCCTGCAGCCCCCCTGCTATTCCAGCCCTGGGCTCCCCACTCAGCTTTGCCAGTGCCCCTAGGTCCTGTCCTGCAGCCCCCCCACTATTCCGGTCCTGGACTCCCCACACCCTAAGCAGTTGGGTGTGAATGCAGAGGTTCCCGATGTGAATGGGAGTTGGGGTATGAGGGCAAGTGGTAATTTCAGATTCAGAGTGAGCACAGTTTTTAATGCCCAATTCCTTGTTTTCTATCCTACCCCCAATCTCTTCTGCCCCAGGCTCTTACCCCAGCCGTTTCAGACAGCTCATGGAGATGAGGTTTTGCTGGCAGCCAGTGTTAACAGCAGCTCTCAGTACCTGACCTTGGCACTAGAAAAAACAAAAAGGCAGGTTAATACAGGCTTAAACTGACACAAACCCTACACAGAACCCCTGGCAATAATGTGAAAATCCCTAAAAACTAGTGACAAAAGAACATCAGAAGGTTTGGGGTTCAGATAAGCATCCAAAAGTTGGGGTGCTCTTGGGAATCCATGGAGGCCCCAGCAAGACTCTGTGAACCCTACCCCACCAGTATCTTCCTCTATTTGTCTTCTTACAGGAAGCCCAGTAACCTGCCACCCCTCTCCCCTTCTGGCATCTTTAGGGAAGGAAGATGGGTCTGCTTCCATGTCACTATAGCATCATCCTTTGTTTCACTCTCCCTTCTGCCTACCCACTGAGCCCGCAGCCACATTGTCTTGCATTCTCCTGCACAAACTGTACGCTTGTTTGCTATCCCCCTGGAGCAGATTCGCTCTCTTCCCTCCAGCTCTAGTTCCTGTGAGTACCAGGACAGGGTCAAGGGGAAGAGACGGACTGCCCTTCGCCGGAACCACTGCAGCATTCAGGAATTAGAAGGAGACAGACTCCTTTCCTGTTTTACCTCCTCTCCCCTCTGCACTCAGCCAGGGAGCACAGGGGAGCAGTCACCATTTGCCTCCTGCTCACTCCTCCCAACAGCCCTTCGTGGCATTGCTTGCTAACATTGAGGCAGTAGCAGTTCTCAGTACTTGGGAGGAGACTGTAAAACCCTGGACTGCCAGGAGCTGTGTGGATTGACACTGGAATCAATAGGAAACACGATCAGAAAAAGATGGGACAGAATCACAGAACATGGTGAAGGAAAAGATGAATTAGCTCCATCCAGTTCATCCATCTTGTCTCCAGCCAGTGCAGGCCTGTATCAAGAGCCTACTCTCCAAGGCCTTGTCCAGGACTCATTTTAAATGACCCAAGTGATGAAATTTCCCCCTTTCCCTTAGGAAGACTCTTCTATAGACCAACACATCTTGCTGTCATATATATTTTGCCTGCATGTTAATTTTCTTCATTTCACTGTGTAAGCTGGTGCTGGGGGCAGGGCCGGCTCTACCTATTTTGCTGCCCCAACTGGTGAAACAAAGGGGGGGAAAAAAAAGCGGCCACAGCAGTGCCACTGAAAAGGAAAAAATGAAAAAGCTGCTACTGAGCTGCCGCCAAAGAAGAAGAAATGAAAAAGCTGCCGCCGAACTGCCGCTGGAGAAGGAAGAAAGAAAAAAGCTGCTCCCAAACTGCCGCTGAAGAAGAAAAAAAGAAAAAAAAAATCGGATTTGCTGCCCCAGGCACCTGCTTCCTTAACTGATACCTAGAGCCAGCCCTGACTGTGGGCCAGCTGGAGACAACAGCAATCCTCCCAAAGCTCCGCTTAGGGTGGGGCAGCTCTGTACTACGTCCAGTGCAGGATTGCCCAGTCTAACTCTGAGTACAACACTGGTAGAGATCTACTTTCATTAGAATCTGTGCCACGGGAGCTAATGGAGAGGAAAGGGTTACTGAAAGGGAGCGTTCATAATTTCCCAATTTCTAAAGGTCAGAGGGGAAGCCGTGTTAGTCTGTATCCACAAAAACAATGAGGAGTCTGGTGGCACCTTAAAGACTAACAGATTTATTTGGGCATGAGCTTTCGTGGGTAAAAACCCCACTTCTTCAAGTGCATAAAAAATGGGATTTTTTTTACCCACGAAAGCTTATACCCAAATAAATCTGTTAGTCTTTAAGGTACCACCAGATTCCAGATTTCTAAACCAACTCTTTCCAAGCTTGTTATAGAGACTAATCCTCCCAGAGGGCTAACTCCAATATGAGATTTCATTTTGAAAACAAATGGCCAGTGAGTTGTCAGAGAAGGAGAGGAGAAAATAGTGAGGCTGTGAGGGAAAAATACAAGCATCTAAAATGGGGTAATAAAATAAACAGCAGTCAGCACCTCCAAGACTTAAAAGTATTAGTGATGTACTCAAAACAATGTGTGCACAGAGACCAGAACTGCTGAAACTGGAACCCTCCAACCTATCTTGATGAGTAGCTCCCCTTCTAAACATCCAGGTATGTTTGAAGTAAATCAGTTTCAGTTACAAAGGTTAAATCTGGCATGTTCTCCACTATAATCCCCAGTTACAATAATAAACACACGCAGTCCTTACATAGCACTTTTCACCTTCAGGATGACTTACAAACATTAGCTAATTAATCATAACACTCAGCACTTCATAAATATTAACTATTCCTCACAACACCCCAGTGAGGCAGATAGATTAAATGACAGGACCCAGGTCATAGGGGGTGTCAGTGCCAAGATAGATCTCAGGGGTTCCTGGTTCCCAGCATGATGTTTATCCCATTTACACATGCCTTGTGCTAAGCAGTCATTTGGCTGCTAGTCAGGAAAACATTGGTGTCCTGTGAGGGACTGGGTTTGGAAGGTGCTGGATGGAGAACATGGAGCTCTATATCCCAAGCCCAGCAGCAACATGCGTGGAATGTAAAACAGGCAGAGAAACCAGTCCCAGAGGAGCCCAAAGCACTGACTCTAGCAACCAGTGCTTTCAGTACATACTAGCACAGAAGTATCCCTCTTATCCCAGCTCCTGTGGAAATGAGCAGCCCTCTCATGCTGCTGAGCAGCCAGGCCTGTTCTCTCCCTTGTAATGAATTTCATGCATGAAAGAAATGAGACCCAGCCAAGCTGTTGCCTATTCAGAGCACAAACCCACTCAGCTGTACTCCATTCATGCTCATCTTCTGCCTCTTTGTACACAATGGACGTGGGTATATGGAGTAGGATGTTAAAACCTCACAGAATGAAGTTAAAAGGCCTCCTGCAGCCTGACATGGCTGCTTTCCTAGAAGCTACTGCTGACAGTTAAAATGGGCTGTAGTTTGTGCCCGGTAGAGGAGGCCACTCTCCAGTTTGCTCATTCCATCTCCCACGGCCCCCCTCAGGTCATGGCAGCATCTGCCTCTGGCAAAAACTAGTGCCCCAAACTTAAGGCAGCTGGAAAGAGGACAACACTGAAATGGGAAGAGCCAACCATCTGTCCCTGCTGTGAACACACAGAACTGAACTGTACCCACGCGGCCAAGTTCTGACCCCACCACATCTAAATCTCTCTCCTTTTGCCTTTAGAACACTGAAAAGCTGTCTCACCCACAGAATGCTCACTGAATGGGGTGTACATGAAACACTGACACCCCCTTCCCCTCCCAGGATGGGTGGGGGAACCTTATGTTAAGGAAGGAAATGGGATAAAGCGAAAAAGTGTGTTCTAAAGACATCTGCCTTCACATATATTATACCAAACTGTAGCACAGGGGAGGTGGTGCTGAATCCTGCCTCCTGACTGGCTAGTAGGGTGCCGAATGCTATCCTTACGATGTGTCATGTATACTACAATAAAGACCAATGACTGTGGAGATTGCAACAGGCTGGCAGCATTTGGCTGAACCATTCCATCCCATTAATAGGTGTTGATGCTGCTGGGAAAGGGTCAAATGGGTTCTGCTGATTAAATGAGGCAGGTAGCTCATTTCTCCATCCAGATAAAAGGGAAATGGGAGTAGCTTTCTAGAAATAGAGGATCTAGGGTGTGGGCTGAGCCATCCTGAAAGAAGAACCATATGAGCAGCCAAACCTCTAAAAGAGGCTTGAGCTGCACTTTATGTAATGTTATGATTAATTGCTTTATTAATAAAACCAAACTCCAGGAAGGGGTGAGCTTTTCCCATTACACATGGGCTTTGTTTTAGAGCATGGTGAAAAGGCAGTTGCTTAGAAAGTTAACTATTCACTAATGTCCACCAGATCAGTGATGTTTCTAAGGACTGGATTGTTTCCTGTCTCATGAACTCATTATAAGCCAGAGGACAATTCCTGCCCTAGAGGAACCCCTAATGATACCACAGTTTGAGTGAAAGAGCAGGTGATGATTTCAAGCAGACCTGGGTTTCGAGCCCTTCCTCATAGTTATTTAGAACACCCAGTCAAAAAGAGACTCTGGCGGCTCCAGTCAGCACTGTTGACCATTAAAAGACCAGAGGGCACAGGCTGGCAGGCTCCCTACCTGGCTCCACACAGCTCCCAGGAAGCAGCTGGCATGTCCCTATGGCTCCTAGGCGAATGGACAGCCATTGGGGGCTCTGTAGGCTGCCCTGCCCCAAGCACCAGCTCCACAGCTCCCACTGACCAGGAACTGCAGCCAATCGAAGCTGCAGGAGTGGCGCCTGCCGGCGCAGGCTATGCACAAAGCCCCCTGTCCCTCCACCTAGGAGCCAGAGGGACATGTCGGCCATTTCTGGGAGCCACCTGAGGTAAGTGCCGCTGGAGCCTGCATCCCAACCCCCTGCCCCAGTCCTGAGCCCCCTCCTGCACCCCAAACCCTTCATCCCCAGCCCCACCCCAGAGCTCACACCCCCAACCAGAGCCCTCAGCCCCACCTGCACTCTGAACCCCTCAGTCCCAACCCAGAGCCCCCTCTTGCACCCCAAACCCCTCAGCCCCACCCCAGAGTCCACACCCCCAGCCAGAGCCCTCACCCCCTCCCACACCCCAACCCCCTGCCCAAGCCTGGTGAAAATGAGTGAGTGAGGGTGGGGAAGAGGCAGCGATGGAGGAAGGGGGGATGGAGTGAGTGGGAGTGGGGCCTCAGAGAAGGGGCAGGGAGCAGGGCAACAGTGTTCAGTTTTCTGCTATTACAAAGTTGGCAACCCTATTCAGAATTACTATAAAACTTTAAATCTGCAGCTATCAGATGCCATTATTATTTATTCAGTGTTTATTACCAAATTTCCAGGAAAGAAAGAGGAGGGACTTTTTAAGAATCAATCATTTACAAACAGCTATTTTTGCAGAAATCATGTCAGTTTCCAGGCCAGCCAGCTGCTTCCATCAACTGAGCCCTGTCTTGTGGCTGCAGCACAAGCTCAGCACAGAGGAAAAATAGCCTCACGCTGCAGGCTCCTTCAGTGTCCGTTTCCAAATGAACAATGCACAAGCCCCAGTACAAAAATAACGTCTTGCTTTTGGTGTGCAGATGTCAGTCACGTGACTGACTTTCCAAAATGCCTTGCAAAAACTGCAGCTAGCAAACAATGTGACGAAAAAGGGGCACTTTCCTACAGAACTGTGTGAAGAACTCGCATAAATCAAATAAACAGAAGCCACAATGACTCTGCAGCAGAAACTACGTGGATTGGACACTGTCTGTGATCTTAGGAAGGCTCTAAAAGCAATTCAGCTGTATAGTTGCCTTAGAGTGAAAATAATGGTAAACTGAGGATCCTCACATACTAATTACCATTGACTATCTGCAGTCAGCTTTATTTCCAAGTATATGCCAAGTACTGCAGTCAAGTGACATTATGGGGACACAGGTCACCACCACATAATATTCTGTTTCCTTATTCGGGTCTAACCTATAAAGAGCAGCTCTGAGCTGAAGAATGAGTTTCACCCAGACAGAATCTCTTCAGAACAAAATCACAGCTGGCAATAAGTATTTTTCCCAGACCTTACTACTTACACAGACACTGCAGCCTTCTGGTGACTCCCTCTAAAGCTACAACTGTTTCCACGCACATGTTTTTATCCCTGAAGTGAATTAGAAAAGTTGCAGGCCCAAAGGAAACATATACATTTCCTCTTGGAGGAGTTCCTATCTTAAGGAGGGAACACCAGAAAGCTCTATGAATAATACTTGACTACCACGAAGCAGAACAAAGCAGGCCTGATTACAACAGTCTTCAGCGCTTCAGAGTCATTGATGTGAAGGGGTTACAGATTCTCTGGAGTTTTCATGGAAATTCAGACTGCCCCTCTCAGGGTAGGCCGCTGGCCCTTAAAGGACTCAGCCTTATCTGTACCTTATCAAATGCCTTCCCCCAGGTGTTGGGCTTTAAGGGAGTTGAGAGGGGAAAGGAGGCCTGCAAGGAAGCGGTGCCCATGTCCAGGGTTAGGGATAGGGTTTTGGGAAAGCACTGTTGAGCCCCAACAAGTGGCTGAAGAAACTGTGGAGTTGGGACAGACTCCATTTAAACCAAAGTGATGTTTGAACTGTGATGCTGTTTTAATAATCCAGACCCCAAGAAAGGATGTTATTTAACTTGCATGAGAGCCTGGGTGCAGTTCTTCGGAAGCCCAAGAAAGGAAACAGGCAATGGCAGGGTCTGACGCCAAGGTTGGTAAAAGACCCCATTAAGTGTTACTATGGCTGGATTTCCCTTTCTGACACCTGTCCAGCATAAGAGCAAAAAAAATTCCACTATCATTCTCTATGGAAATGCATAGACTCTATGATGTTAAAAGAATCAAACCCCTTTATTCACCAAATTGAGGCCTTGACTACCTTGGGGCTTGAGCAAGCAGTTTAGCTACCCATATATAGTCCAACAGCTCAAGCCATGACTTTATACCAGTGCATGTCACAGTTTGTTCTACTGCAATTAGGGCAGCATAGCTACTCCAGTGGCTAAAACCCAGCGTAGATAAGGCTGAGTATCTCTAACAACAATAGCCTGAAAACAAAACAGACAAATAATTAGTTATGTGGAACTGAGATACTTGGGTCTAAACTTTCCAGAAGATGGTGTGTACATTTGTATACAACTGTGGTACCTGATTATGCTAACTGGAAGTGCAAAGACATGCACATTTTATTGAAAGTCTTGTCTTTGAATACAAGCATACTAAGGGACTTAAAGCTAGCCCCTGAAACTTAAATGTAGCTTTAAAGTGGATTTTCGTATACTAGTCACCTAAAACTTACCAAAACCTGGATCTATCATCTGTGTGCTATCCAATACCTTTAATCACACAGTGTTTGACACAATTGAATGGTCATGTGACACACATACATGGACACCCTTTGGACTTGCTTCAGAGCTTGCAAGGGGATGCTGGGGGGTGCTATCTTCAGGATGACCTTCTTATATGGAACAATTTAAGAAGAAAGGCACTACAGAAGCTACAGTAACATCACCTCAGTGGAGCTGTTTAATGTTTGTGGATTCAACTGAATGAAGAAATCTTCTGAATCCTTACTAATTGCTCACATTCATTAGTCAAAATACAGCAGTAGGTGAGCTCCCCCTGCTCCATGAGAGAAACCAAAATGAAGTAGATTCAGATTCAAGAAGGGAACACACAGCTGTTCTGACAAGCATAAGAAAGAAAGAAAGCAATCTGGCTGCTGTCAGAGAGGAGATCCTGGACTGAATTGACTCTGGGATCCAGAGTCTGATCCAGTCGGGCAATCGCTATGAGACAGAGCGACACAGAGGGATGAGGAATGGGAGAACAGGAGGGAGAACAGAAAAGTAGCACCTCTGCTGCTTGGGTCACTTGAAATGAGACTGGACAAAAGCACTAGAGAACAGCCCTTAGGGCTACCACTCTGGCATTGGCTCCCTCGGAGTGGAGCAGATGGGACCCAGTGAGTATTTTCCGTCACTAATATCAGTGAGTGTATAAAAGTGGCACTGTATACTTGCAGAGGTCCTTACCTTGCAGTGTATGAGCAGGGACACAGTCTCTTTTCTTCTGTCATTCTCTTCTGCCCTGTCATCCTTGTCCTTCACCAGTGGGGATTGAACCCATGTGGTATATTCCCTGCTCTCCCCCCGCAGCTTGTTCAGATTCCCCTCCAGGAGGCGCCGTTGTACCACACTGTGTGGCTGCTGTCTCCACCACAAAGAAAAAGGATACACTCAGCAAGGTGTTGGGCCAGGATCCAGAAAATCACCACTACTGCCAGCAGCTCCATTGGCCTGGGGAAGCAATCTGCAAACGCTCTTTGGGCCTGGATGATCCACTTACTCTCAGGGGTGACACAGGCAGCGAGCATCCGAAATGTCCTCAGTCTACACCCCAGCCCTATTGCCTCTTCCACACAGTAGCATCTCCCCGTAGTTTGTCTACTTCAAGTGCATCTCAGATAGCAGCCCTTGCTTTAAAATTAAATGCAGTTGACTGGTTGCCTGTGCCATGTCCTTGCCAGCGTGGCCTTGTCTCTGGAGAGCTCAGTGCAGTCATGACAGGAGAAGAGCCTCCTGACACACCATCTCCAAATACATATCCAGTCCCACAGTCAGTTAGTCTCACACCCATTTACCTCCACACGTACCCTACCAAACATGGACATGCAGACACACACAACCCAGCACTATCACACTCTGTGATGGGGCATGTACCCATATGGGCAATGCAAGAGTTAACTGGAGACAGAGAGTACACTTAGAGTACCTGGTTGCACCTGGAGGGTGGGCCAGGCCTAACTGAAGATGAAGCCCAGCTGTGGGAAGAACTGGGTGGTACTCATAAAGGAAGGAAGCCCTGAGGAGAAGGGAAGAGCTGGTTGGCTTTTTGCTAGGGTGTGGAGGAAGGGCTGGGAGAGAGACAGCTATACAGTAAGTCTAAGGATGGGGCAGGCTGTGGGAAAGGGTCTAAAGGAAGAGCAACATAGGAAGAAGTCCAGGGAGGCATCTGAGGCAGCAGACCTTTGCTGCTTGCTATGGGTCCCTGGACTAGAACCCAGAGAAGAGGAAGGGCCTGGGCTCCATTCACTACTGGTCCACTGGAAAAGGTGGTGTGGCAATGCCCAGAGGCAAGTGGGAGAAGGACTGGTGAGTTGGATCTGGGAGGCATTGCTCTGTATGTGAGTGGGAGGACAGGCCTGTAGAGGCCAGAAAGGGTTGACAAGTCTGGCAAAGTACCCCTGGGTAGGGGTGGAGAGTGATATTTGAGTTCATTGGACTCTTTGCCTGCCCTATGGGAAGGGTGGGATGAAGCATAACTTGGCCGGAAGGAAGACTACTGCAGAGCCAGAGGGGCTGTTGGCAGGGGTGCTAGAAAAGGAAAGCCTGCTAGGCCATGGCAAAAACTAGGGTGCTGGGATGAGTCCACTCTTCTAAATACTCTATAGAGTGACACCCACAGCAAAGCTTGGGGAGGCAGCACAAAGGACACAGTGGAATACAATGCATGCTTCAGAGAGATGTGAGTGCAGGGCTGTAACTGGGGCAAGTGGGGCAGCCACCCATGGTATAAATTGCAGGATGGAAAAATGAAGATTGGGTGGTGGTGGGAAAATATGCCTGCTTGCCCCCACTGATGATGTAACTGTTGGGGGCGGGGGGCATAATTTAAAGTTTTTTGGATAGAGTATGTGACTGCCCCACAGAGTTTTCAAACTCTGGGGTGTGCTCCTGGGGGGTGAGTGCAGAGCAGTGTTCGGGGTGTGTGAGCAGCAATACTGGGGGATGAGTGGCGATGCCAGGTGGGGTTGGGAGTACCACCTGCAGTCCCTGATTCACTACAGTGGGCCACTCAGCCTGTCTGTGTTGGGCTGTGTGTGCAACAAAAAAAAAAAATCTAGGAGGCCATGTGACACTGTGTGCCTCCACATCACCTCTGCTTGTCCTGGGTGCTAAAAATGCCTAGTTACAGCTCTGTGTGAGTGTCTTCCTCCACAGGCTTACCATAAACAGAGTTTCTAGGGCATTTTAAGACCTGTCTGGCAAAAGAGACCTCTCTCCCTCCCAGCAGTGGCAGGATGCCTCACCTCCTGCAAGGGGCAATGGCAGGAGGGCTGCTGGAAAGCCATATAAGGGGAGCAGCTGCAGCAAAACCAATAGCCATGTACTCTTCCTTATCCCCTTCCCTACAGGAAAGTAGCAACTTCTCCTTCTGCTCTGCCTGGGCAAAGGAGGGGGTGGGGAAGACGTACTTGTCATACAACATTTAATACCTTGGTAGGTGGTGATGACTGCTGCTTCCAAAGGGAGCTCACTTCACCATCAGCCAGCTGCTCAAGTCCTCACCCGTGTTTACTCTGTCCCTATGTAGGGACTGTAAGGAATGAGTAAAATCCAGAAATCAGAGCAACTGATCTGTGGTTCTGCATGCTGGGGACTGTAATCCTTCAGCCTGGGATCTGATGATTGAGACCTAGTAAGGGATATCTCAGTCGTAGCTGCCTAGAAGAGAGAAGGGCTACTGGATCTGGCCAGGCTGCCTCTCCCTAATGAACAGCTGCTTCCACTTTCCTCTGAAATAACCAACTCTCTAATGGTGAGTGTTTAGGCCTGTGGGCCTTTTTTTTACCACCATGCAGTGTAAATATCTGAGGAAAAAGGCCTACTGAGTCCATCTACCTACAAGGGCAAGATACACTGTAATATCCTTACAGAGACATAGCCCTCTGCATCCCATTAGTTGTCAATTTGATCTTCACCATAAGGCTATGTAAACCTTTAGATTAAACCTTAAATAGAACCTGCTCTAGCTCTGATTTATTAGCTGCCCCAGTGATTAGAGCAAGAGACTTGCTTTCTATTCTCGGCTCTGCCAATAATGTACTGTGAGGTCTGGGGCAAGACATTCAACTCTTCTGTGCCTCAGTTTCCCTACCCGTAAAATGGGAAGGATAATAGCTTTGTAAAGTGCTTTGGGATGAAAAAAACACCATCTGAGGTCAAAGAATGAAAGTAATTACACCTTTCTACCCCCCCCGGGCCCTGCATCCCAGTCTACAAGCTAAAAGGGAGGTCTGCTATTTCATTTTATTCTCAATGCTCCAAGCTCAGTGTCATGAGGTTTTAGACTATAACTCAATGCCAGTCAGGCTGCCAGCTAAGACTGGGGCCATGGGAAAAGGGCAAGGGGCACCATATTCCCATCTTCTCTTCCCCGTGTCCTCTCACACAGTCTGGCATCCAACAGGCTTTTTTCTCCCTCACAGGGAACTTTCCCACAGGAAGAGCAAGCCCTCTCCAGCTGCTACGTCTGTCACTCAGGCCAGAAGAGAGTCAAGCATTGATATGGTAAGCTAAGCTTTGGGACACAAGGGCATCTGTTCTGAGAGCAGAGAACATGTTCTTCTGTCTCCTCCATCACTGAGGAGAGATGGGAATGAAGAGGAGACAGGACAAGAAATGCAGCATGAGAGAGAAGAGTGGAGTGGAGAGATGGTGAGGGGAGGAAGAAGGCCCTGCCAGGGAAGCTTCCTGCTCCTGGGATGGCTGGGCAGCATTCCCTGTGGAACTTGTCAGTGCTGCTCCTTAGCCAGCAGAAGTTGAAACTAGTTCAGTGAACTACGGCACACCCATTTCCCCTTGCACCTCCTGACCTGAGAGTCCCACCTTGACAGGGTCCAATTCCCTGAATCCCAGGTGTTGGGAGCAGCACTGCCCTGCCCAGCAAACACACCTTAGCTGGGAATTCTGATTGCTAGCAGTGATGTAGAACAGTTGCACATGGCTGAGTCTACTAGTTTTATCGCTCATCTCGTTTTTGAGCTGCTGGAGTCACGTGATTACTTGAAAATCTCAGCTTTCTTTTCTCTGTTTTAAAATACGTTTCTAGCTCATGTTTGCAGAGAGAAGCTGAAAAACATGAAGAAAGTGCACCCTAAAGGCTCAGAAGCCAGAAGGCAAAAATAAACATTCCAACTTCTATAATTTAAAGAAATCTCAGGATTTTTAAGCCATTATTGATTAAGTGCTTGGGATCAGTAATACTGAAACATATGTAAGAATGTCCATTCTGGGTCAGACCAATGGCCCATCTACCTAATATCCTGTTCTCCAACAGTGGCTCTTGACAGGTGCTTCACATATAGAGAACAGAGCAGGGCAATTATTGAGGGGTCCATCCCCTGTCATCCAGCCCCAGCTTCTAGCAGCTAGAGGTTTAGGGACATCCAGAGCATGGGGTTGCTTCCCTGACCATCCTGGCTAATAGCCATTGATGGACCTATCCTCCAGGAACATCTCATTCTTTTTTGAACCTTGTCATACTTTTGGCTGTCACTACAACCTCTGGCAATGAGTTCCGCAGATTGACAATGTGTTGTGTAAAGAACTACTTCCTTTTGTTTTTAAACCTGCTGCTTATTTTATTTCATTGGGTGACCCCTGGTTCATATGTTATGTGAAGGGGTAAATAACACTTTCTATAGGCACTGACTTATTTTTCCCCAAGGGTGCTCCGAGGCCCCATCCCCCAAGACCCTGCCTTCACTCTGCCTCTTCCTTCCCCTGCTCTGCCCCCTTTCTGAGGCCCTGCCCTTGCTCCCCCTCTTCACACCCCTGCTCCAACCACTCCCCAAGGCCCCCGCCCACTCTCCACTTACTGCTCTCCACCCTCCCCAGCAGCCAAACAGCTGTGGCTGGAGGGTGCCGAGCACTCACTATTTTTTTCCATGAGTGCTTGAGCCTCAGAGCACCTGTCGAGTCAGGGCCTCTGAAACTTATTCACTTTCTCCACATCCTTCACAATTTTATAGACCTCTAGCATATCCCTCCTTAATCATCATTTTTCCCCAAGTTGAATAGTCCCAGTCTCTTTAATCTCTCAGATGGAAACTGTTCCATACCTTTAATCATTTTTGTTGCCTCTCTCTATACTTTTTCCAATTCTAATATACCTTTTTTGAGACGGGCTGATCAGAACTGCATGCAGTATTCAAGAGGTGGGTGAACCATGAATTTATATATAGAGGGAATGTGATATTTTCTGCCTTATTACCTATCCCTTTCCTAATGGTTCCTAACATTGTTAGCTTTTGTGACTACTACTGCACACTGAGCAGAAGTTTTCAGAGAACTATCCACAATGACTCCAAGATCTTTCTTAAGTGGTAACAGCTAATTTATACCCCATTATTTTATATGTATAGTTGGGATGATGTTTTCCAATGTGCATTAGTTTGCATTTATGAACACTGAATTTCATTTTCCATTTTCTTGTCCAGTCACCCAGTTGTGTGAGATCCCTTTGTAATTCTTTGCAGTCTGCTTTGGACTTAACTATCTTGAGTAATTTTGTATCATCTGCAAACTTTACCAGCTCAATATTTACCTCTTTTCCAGATCAGTTATAAATATATTGAGCAGCACTGGTCTCAGTATAGATCCTTGGGGGACCCCGTTATTAACTTTTCTCCACTGTGAAAACTGGCCATTTACTCCTACCATTTGTTTCCTGTCTTTTAACCAGTTACTGATCCATGAGAGGATCTTCCCTCTTATTCCATGACTCCCTATTTTGCTTAAGAGCCTTTGGTGAGGGACCCTGTCAAAGGCTTTCTGAAAATCAAAGCACACTATATCCACTTGTCAACATATTTGTTGACCCCCTCAGAGAATTCTAATAGCTTGGTGAGGCATGAGTTCCCTTTACGAAAGCTGTGCTGACTCCTCCCCCAACATATCCTGTTTCATCTATGTTTCTGATAATTCTGTTCTTTACTATGGTTTCAAACAATTTGCCTGGTACTGAAGTTAGGCTTACCAGCCTGAAATTGCTGGGATCACCTCTGGAGCCTTTTTAAAAAAAAGTGTCACATTAGTGATCCTCCAGTTATCTGGTACAGAGACTGATTTGAGCAATAGGTTACATACCACAGTTAGTAATTATGCAATTTCATATCTGAGTTCCTTCAGAACTCATGGATGAATTCCATCTAGTCATGGTGACCTGTTACTGCTTAATTTATCAGTTTGTTCTAAAACCTCTACTAACACCTCAATCTGGGACAGTTCCTCAGATTTTTCACTTAAAAAGATGGTTCAGGTGTGGCTCAAATCCTCTGCAGTGAAGTCCGATGCAAGGAAGCTAAGTGAATTCTTTGCAACGCTCTTGTCTTCCTTGAGTGCTCCTTTAGCACCTCTATCATCCAGTGGGCCCCACTGATTGTTTGGCAAGCTTCTGCTTCTGATGTACTTTTAAAAGTTTTTGCTGTTAGTTTTTGTCTTTTGCTAGCTGCTCTTAATTCTTTTTGGCCTGCCTAATTATACTTGACTTGCCAGAGTTTGTTTCTATTTTCCTCAGTAGGATTTGACTTCCAATTTTTAAAGGATGCTTTTTTTTGTCTCTAATCACCTGTTTGTTTAGCCAGGATGGTGTATGTTGTTTGAGTCCCTATTATGGTGTGTTTAAAGCATTTCCATGCAAGTTACAGGCATTTCACTCTTTTGACTGTTCCTTTTAATTTCCATTTAACTAAATTCCTCTTAACTTCAAAAAGTTAAATGCTCCTGTGGTGGGCTTCTTTGGTATTTTGCCCCCTACAAGGATATTAAATTTAGTTACATTATGGTTGCTATTACTGAGTGGTTCAGCTATAGTCACCTCTTGGACCAGATCCTGAGAACCTGTTAGGACTAAATCAAGAATTGCCTCTCCCCTTGTTGTTCCAGGACTAGCTGCTCCAAGAAGCAGTCATTAGTGGTGTCTAGAAGTTTTATCTCTGCATCCCCCCTGAGGTAATGTGTCCCCACTCAATGTGGATAGTTGAAATCCCCCATTATTACTGGGTTTTCTGTTTTTTGTCACCTCTTTAGTCTCCCTGAGCTTTTCACAAGCACTGTCACCATCCTAGTCAGGTGGTCGGTAGTATATTTCTACTGCTATACTCTTATTATTCAAGCATGGATTCTATGGTATTGTTTGATTCACTTAGGATATGCTGGTACTTGAGTTGTCTGTGGGGATGTGTATTTTGGGGTGCTGGCAAAGTAACACCCCACTGTGAACTTCTGACATCAAGATCTCTCAAACTCTGCAGGGGACAATCTGCCCCATAGCACTTATTCACAGCCCATGATCCAGGAGAGAGTCAGAAAGGAGATCAGGAATGAGACAGAGGTGCATCTATAACCGACACACCACCTGGGTTTGGTGTTCTGTCACATCAAGACCACTGAGAGAAAGATTAATGAGTCTGGTCTACAGCCTTAGGTAAGGGCCATATGGCTTTTAGCTTATACAGTAGAGGCTCATGCACTGAGCTCCAGAGGCCCCAATTTTGATCCCACCCACCAACGACCAGGGTTTGTCAGTGTTGCACGTGAGGCTAGGACATGACTGAGTGGAGATTCTGCCCTCAAGCTGGAATGCACAGAAAGCTGCATGATCCTACCAGCAGTGAGGCAACATGGCCAAGTGGATAGACCCCCAGACTTATAACCCAGGTCTCCTGACTCCATTCCCAGGTTGGCTATTGGCCGGCTGTGTGCCCTCAGGCAACTTGCTTCACAGCTGTGTGCCTCGGTTTCCCCATTTGTAAAATGGGGCTGATGATGCTGACCTCCTTTGTAAAGTACTTTGAGATTAAAAATGCTATATAGGAGGTAGGTATGTTATCATTTCCTTCTCTGTGGTACCATGATGACCTACAGCGTTCACAGTGGGTGGTCGTTTTCAGCCAAAAATACATCTTCCCACAGGCACGTGAAGTACCTGGGGCTGCTGTACATTTCACATCACTCCAGGAGATCTAAGGTTTCCTTTTCCTCTCACCCCATGTAGTGGATCGAGCACTCACTGCCACAGTGCCTCCTGCTGGTTGTCCAGGAATTAGCTCATTCCAGCACTCAAAGCGCCTCCTGCTGATGGTGTCCCTCCCAGACCCTGGTGCCCCTTACCTTGGGGTGCTGCCCCACACTCTGGGTCTCCCCTCCTGGGGAACCCCCTCCCCCTAAGCCCACCTTGCCTCAGTGGCTAGGGCCAGTGGTCATCTAGCCCACTTTCTCTGGGGCAAACTGTAGTCTGTAATGATCACTCAGCACTGTCAAGGGGGTTGGACTGGCTGCCTCTGCCTATTCCCAGGCTGCACCTCTGCAGCCGCAGTGCCTCCTTAAGGCTTAAACAAGGCCTCAGCCTGCAGGGTAGCTAGGCTAGAGCTCCTCTTGCCCTTCCCCAACTCTGCCCAAGGTACCCTGTGCTTCCAGGAAGCCAGGTCCTTCCCACTCCAAGTCTGGAGTGAGACATTTTCCAAAGCTAGAGAGACACACTGCCTGCCTTCTGGCCTCGCAGCTCTTCTATAGGCCCAGCCAGGCCCTGATTGGCTGCCTTCTATTATTGGCTCTCAGCCCCAGCCCTCTCCAGGGCTGGCTTTTAACTCTTTCAGGGCCAGAGTGAGGTGACTGCCCCACTACACCCCAGTATAAATCAGGCATGCCTCTACTGAAGCTAGTACAGTCTCACTAGTGTAAAACCAGAGTGAGTGGAGAATCAGGCCCTAGAGCTGGTTGGCTAATACAAGAAGAGATACATAAATAGTGAGGTCACCACTGCAGTTACTGATGGGGTCATAGCATTTGTTGTTCAAGTATTCACACATCTGTTTTCGTTTATGAGAATGGTCACATATCCTAAATTTCATGATCACAAATCCCAACCTTCATATCTGAAAGTGTCATAATTTACTCCCTATTCACCTGTTTAAAAAATTTCAGTCCGCCAGTGGTGGATCAGATACAATAACATCTGACTCAAGTGACCAATCAGGGTCAGTTCATGAACAATTTTCAAGCAGAAAAAAGGCCTTCATTTGTCTGAACTGTCCATGAAAAGGAGTTAATGCACAACCAGACAGAATTGGTCCCCTAGCTAGGCAGTGCTACAAATTCCTAGAGATGAAACTACAGCTAAAGTCTTACATTAGGCTGTAGGTTCTTCAGAGCAGAGACTGTATCTTCCTGTGTGTTTGTACATCACACAGCACAATGCAGCCTTGATCTCCCTCTAGATACTACCACAATAAATAATCATGTCTGGGATATGGTCTGATAGATGGTACAGGGGGAAGATGTGAGGCATGTTTCCCTATAGTTTCTACTTTCTGCTGGCTCAGTAAGTAGCTGCCCTGAGTAGACCAAGAGTGAACTCTCCCCATCCTCAGCAGTGAGAGGTTGCAGAGATATAGGAACAATAAGGAAAAAGGTAGGGTAGGTGATAACTAGATACTGCTCCCTGAGCTTAGGCTGTCAGCTGATCCCCTGTATCACATGGAGAGTTAGTGTTTGTACACTACACAGTGGGGTGAGCATGACAGATATTGCAACCCCAGGCAGTGTCTTTGGGGACCATTGTGTTGAATGAATGAATGTTTTCTGAATGATTGTGTTCTGCTCCATGGGACGGGGTTGCCACAGCTCCCTTAGGAACTAACAAACAGTGGGGTGGATTACCCCAGGATTGTAAATGGCTCCAGAGAAGCACCACTCCCTAAAGCAGGGATTGGCAATCTATGGCACGTGGCTCGCCAGGGTAAGCCCCCTGGTGGGCTGGGCTGGTTTGTTTACCTGCCACATCCACAGGTTTGGCCAATCACGGCTCCCACTGGCCACAGTGGTTTTTCACCCCAGACCAATGGGGGCCATAGGAAGCAGCAATCAGCACATCCCTTGGCCCACGCCGCTTCCTACAGCCCCCATTGGCCTGGAGCGGTGAACCGTGGCCAATGGGAGCCGCGATCGGCCGAACCTGCAGACATGGCAGGTAAACAAACTGTCCTGGTCCACCAGGGGGTTTACCCTGGCGGGCCACCTGCCAAAGGTTGTCAATCCCTGCCCTAAGGTGTCAGCGTGTACTGGTTCAAAGTGGGTTTTCCAGAGACTCAAACAAAGGTTTTTGATATAAAAAGCTGAGCTTCAGCAAATGGACAGGACCCTCTATCCAAAGTGGGAGCCAGCACTTGCAGAAGGATTGAAAGGGGATGTTGGGTCCCATAAGGAAGATGAGTGACTCCTGGCATGTTTGTTAGTAAGCAGATAGAGAAAACATAGACAATAAGGCTCCTGTGATGCTTTTGTCCTTAAAATGTAGTCTGCTGAGAGAGAGCTGGGTAATAACTTGTAATGGCTGGCAGTGCATTGTTCATAGCCTTCTGGGAGAAAGCACAGCACGGGGGCTGGCCTGTAGGTAGATTGGTTTGCTGGGGATATCACAATGTAAGGCAGGGGGCTGTGCAGTCTTAATACCCCCAGACAGAAGGGAGTGGGACCAAGGGTCCCTGTCAGAGACAGGTGATGGCTGGAGACCTAACTGGGCACTCCTAGAGCAGACCACAGAGAGGAAATACAGGTGCATGTGGGATAGCTCAGTGGTTTGAGCATTGGCCTGACAAACCCAGGGTTGTGAGTTCAATCCTTGAAGGGGCTATTTAGGGGTTTGACCCTGCTTTGAGCAGGGGCTTGGACTAGATGACCTCCTGAGGTCCCTTCTAACCCTGATATTCTGTGTTTATGAGAGATTGTGATTTGGAGACATTCCCTCGAAGAACTTACATGGGAATTTGGAGATGTGCCCTGGAGGGGGGTGGTATTGGGAACCCAAGACTCTATGCTGCAGTTCACTAGAGACACAGTGGAATGTTTTTATTCCTCTCTCATTCATTGGTTTATTATTTAATGAACCCCAAGATTGTTACAGTGCAATTCCCTGAAACACTGACAGATCTTTAAGTTTCAAGGAGAGTCAGTGATGGTCCCTCTAGCCTGCTCCCCCGGGAGCTGGAGCTGTCAGATGCCCCTGTTGAAGGGTCATTGACTCACTGCTGTAACTTCCTCCATCCCAGCAACAGAGATCAGTCCCAGTAGTGCCTGTGCAGCAGGATCTCTGTGAGCTACTGGCCGGGGCTGGGAGAGCACAAATCCAGGGCCTAGAGTGCTGTTGATGCCCAGCAGTGGAATTTCATGTGTTAATAACCAAATTGTAGGGCTGGGATGGCTTGCTTAAATACATGGGGGATGACTGTACTTTGGGAGCAGGGAGGGGTTTCCCATACTAGAGCCAGTAGCAGAGTGGACACCAAGGCTGATGTGGTCTGAATGTGCTCTCTAGGAAGAGCTGCACAACTGACTCAGCCTGCATGAGAAGGTGGTGAGAGATGATCCCAAAGCAGAGAGACAGTTGAGTCTGACATGCTGCTGATCCCCAGGCAGCATATGGTGGGATGGTTGCGCCCAAGAGAATCAGAAATCAATATAAACCTGTGAGACTGATTTCCCCATGCAGCCTGGAATGGCCAGGAATCAGATTCCCCCTAATGACCCAGCTCCCAGGCAGTCACAGTACCATCACTAGTAACAGTGAGGCCTAAAAAGAGAGCAGTAAACTTAAGAGGAAAATACCCCACAGCAGAGATAGTTGACATAGTTCCCCATATTTGCCAGGTCTAGGGGCTGCCCCATCTCACCAGCAATTAGATCACCTCAGAGCCCTTGAGTTCTTTGAGTCTGGTCAATGACTCCAGGCAACTCAACCTATGTTTTGCAGGAGCCCTTAGCAGTTTGGCAAAACGATCTGGAGCTGGCAGGGGAAAGGAGCTGGAAGAAAACCCATGCATTCCACTGGGAAACAGGATTTCAACCCAAATCCTGGATAAATTGTGGTATATAAGAAGATCATTGGGAGTGGGGAAAGTGAGTGTGCACAGTGGGAAGGGGAAGATGTACTTAATCAGTGGGGTATCCCAAAGGAAACCGTTCCCTGTCCTTGTTATACATACCCAGGGGAAATCATACCTGGTCTCCAACTTTCTCCCAAAACTGCTGGGGCACATCCCCTCATCCCCTGCTCTTGTCCCACACTCACCCCCTGGGGAAAATGTCAAAGCAAATCCAAAGCTGGGGAATAGAACAGAAAAGTAAAAAGTTTCAACACAAGACCTCAAAGTTTCAGGTAGTGGTGGGTGTGTTTACTGCAGAATGAGGGACCACTTCTGTATTAGATCATGCAGGTTCATGTCAGTCCAGCTTGTAAACACACATGTAAAACATATACAGAATTCCCATACAAATTACACATTTGTGTATTGTGGGCTGGGGACTGGATCTGAGAGCTAGGGGGAATCCCCTAACTTCTGCTTCCTCCTGGCTATGGAGGGGGTTAGACCTAATGAAGATGGTTTGGGAGAAAGATGCAGAGAGCAGGGGACATCTCCTTTCCCTTCACTGACCCCAGCCCTATAATGACTCTGATGGGCTGTTTCTCTCGTGCCTGGACTTGTGATTCTTTTCCCAAATTAGGGGGATGCCCTGGTATCGTTAGGAAGAGAGGAGCATCCAGTTCCAAACTGGGTCCCACTTGACTCACCAGATCCTTGGAGGTGCCCAGCCTCTTCAAGCCATCCAGGGGCAGCAGGTCAGCAGAATCCTTGTGCACAAACTGGGTAGCCTGTTTCAGGCGCCTCTTCTGTTGTAGGATGGCTTTATCCCGCAGCTCCACCTCGTGCTGCCTCCTGTCCAAATTCTGAGTGCCTTCACTCTGCTTTTCCACCCCATCCCCTGGCCCCACTTCCTGGGCACAGGTCTCCCTCATGCTCATGATGAAGAGTCCAGCTGGGCAGGTCTTTCTTGGGATGGCAGAGTGCTCTGAGCTCCCTCTCTGTGCCTGTCTGCCCTCCTGTGACTCACTCAGAATCTCTACTCTCTTGCTCCTTCTCTCATCTGTCTCAGTTATAACTGCCTCATCACTGTAGTACCTCGGAGCCTCTCTCTCTTTCTGGCTTTCCCCCTGCGCTAAGCTCCTTTCCTCCCTCTCTTCTCCTGCCTTGACTGCAGCTTTGCCTCCTCCACCCGGTGGGTCCCTGCTGTAGCAGAAAAAGCCCCACGTCAGAAATTAATTACCATAGATTGCAGCAGAGACGGTAAGATGCTTCGGCTGGAAAAATCCAGCAGCAGAAGGATGGCCCTGCTGCTGGGGGTTAGACTCACCTTCCTCCTCCTTTGTCTGTGTGTGCACACACACTGTCCTGTTCCCCACTGATACGCCACAGAGACTGTAAATCTTTCTGTGGCAGGCAGGCTGTGCTGCTCAGTGTCTCTGCTAGGGTTTTTGACGCATCTCAGTAAGTCTATTAATACTGGAGAGAACATACTTTACTCTAGGAGATGATGCATTGCCTCCGTAAATGAAGGAGAGCTTTAGCCTCCAGGGTTCTGGCAGGCATGCCTAGTCTCTCTCATTTGGGTGGAAAGTCACACAATTGGGACAGTTTTGAAACCCAGTACTGGAGGATTTTACTGCGTGTTTCCAATGAGACACAGAAGGCCTGCTTTTTCACTCTCACCGATGTGACTGCAGTGGGCCTGATTCTGATCTCACTGGAGTCACTCCACTGAAGTCAGTGCAGTTGTAAACATGTAAAATCAGAGTAAGATCAGTGTAGCTACTCCTGATTTACACCAGCTTGAGAGCTGACTCTTATTTTAATTTCACCTGCTGAAATTGTTGCCATTTGAGAGCCTTGGTCCAGGCCCTGATACAAGGGACAGCAGACACTGCAAGTTTTACCCCTTCCTCTGTCCTTCCATCTCTGCTTTGAATTGTCAGCTGAAGTCTGGGCTGCTTTGGTCCCACTGTATTGGCAAATGAAATGCACTGAGAGTCACTGAGTGCATGATTCTAATTTCACATACACATGAGCAAATCAGGAGTATTTCTGTTAAAGTGGACAGCATTACATCAGTGTAAAACTGGTGTGAATGAGAGTAGAAGTGGGCTCTAGACATCTAGTTCTAAGGTGTGACAAAGTTCCTCCTCTACCTTGGTGGGTCCTGTGCTTAGTGGCAGATTTGCTCACCTCAATGATCTTCCCTTCTGGTGGAACCCACAGTCTGGGTCAACTCCTCCTGTGTGATCAGGAGTTGGGAGGTTTGGGGGGAACCCAGGACCACCCTCTACTCTGGGTTCCAGCCCAGGGCCCTGTGGATCGCAGCTGTCTATAGTGCCTCCTGTAACAGCTGCATGACAGCTACAACTCCCTGGGCTACTTCTCCAGGGCCTTCTCCAAACATCTTCTTTATCCTCACCATAGCACCTTCCTCTTGGTATCTGATAACACTTGTACTCCTCAATCCTCAAGCAGCATACGCGCTTCTCAAACTCCTTGCCCTCTGCTCTAGCCCTCACATGCATGACACTGACTAACTGGGAAGGCTTTACTAGATCCAGCACAAGCCTTGACTTGGCTCAGGTGCACCCATCAATGTAGATATCTCCACTGCCTCTAGAAAGACTTCAATTGGCCCAGGGTCTTGATAAACCTGGACAACTGCATTTCCCTTCAACAATGGTACCAGGGGTTTTGTTAGCCTGGGGCTAACATACCTGTGAGGGAACAGACCCTGCTTCTCCTGGGCCAGGCAAGTAGCCTCTCCCTTCGACCGCTCTGCTGTGAAGGAAGAGGGAGAGGGCTGCTGCTGCTGCCTCGCTGCCTGGGCCCTCGCTGTCTGGCTGCTGCTATGCTGCTTGCTGTCCTGCTTCTGCTGGCTTCCCCTGGTGGCTTAGACACCACACCACGCCACCCTCTCTCTCCTATCGGCTTTCTGCTAGCTAGTAGATTCCCCCCCCACCCTCGGCGTTCCTGCTGTTCTCCACCTACAGCACTTGAGGCGAGGGGGGGCGCGTGGCCTGCTTCCCAGAGAGGGGGGGTGTGAGGGGACCCGCTTCTTGGTGCTGAGGACAACCTTCGTGAGCGAGTCCTCCTGCCTGGACACTAGACCACCACACTTCAGGCCTGAGCTGCGGGACTACTGGGGCAGCTGCCAGGCAGCTGTTTGGAAGCCCAGGAGGAGGTTGAAAGGAGGAGAGACCGCCTGCTGTTGGAAGACCAGTGAAGACCCTGTGCGAGGGGTATTCCTGACTGAGTTCTTTTCAACCTGTGCTCCTTGTGGCTGGGGGTTTGGACTGTGTCTGTTGGGACACCGGAGGGTGTGGTGGGGAGCTGCCCGGTCATCTCGTGTTCCACTTTCGCCCCACCAACCATCGTGCCCCCATCCCACCACCCTCCCGGCTGTTTTCCTTTCACCCTTTGGACTCCTGCGTCCTGGGACGCCCAGCTGCTCGCCTGAACCCACCAAAAGCCCCACTGCCATCATTGGCGCCCTGCAGGGCAGTGCAAGCCTGATATTAATTGACTTTCGCACAAGTGCTGGTGGCGCACCACCATTCCCTACTCCCCCGGACTGGCACCTTTCCTTTTTGTCCGCCCACATATTCCCCTCTGTGGCCCTGCTAGTTCTGCCCCAGCCCCTGCAGCCTATCCCCGTGGTCCCCTGCCCATTCCCAGCTAGCCTTCTCCCCCCACCCTCTTGTGGTCCCCAGCCCTGATTGGTCCCTCCCGCATCGTCACGTCACGCCCCCCCCATGCGCTTGTGCCCTTCCCCCGTTTGAGTTTCCCCTTGTTCACTGCACCCCCACACCATCTGCCATTGTCCGCCCTACCCCACTGCGAAACTGGAGGACGGGACTCCCCTCTGCGTCGTGCCCTGTCGCTCTTCACCTCCTAGGTCCTGGTTACTCCCCGCCGCCCTTTAGCCTTCCTTCTGGCGCCTCAATCCTCCCATGCCTGCAGCCTAGGGGGAGGGTGGTCGCCTCCTCTCTTCCCTCCCCTCGCTGTTTTGCCCCCTCCACGCCTCGGTTATGGCGGGGGACGCGGCGGGGGAGACCGCACGCGATGCTCCCACGGCCCCTCCCCACCTGCCCCCGTGTCCACTGCCCAACGCCCATACTCACCGCCGTGCCGGATCCATCCTACACCCGCCCCTGCTGGGGCGCTGGCAGCGGCGAGTACCGGGGAGACCTCCGCTGCGCCAAGTCCCTCCCTTCTGATTCCGGGGAACCTCCGCGCCATAGCCGGTGGGGGAGAGGTCGGGTGGGAAAGGTAAGGTGGGGGGGCGAGGGGGCCCGTAAAGAAGGCCAGGCCAGTCCATGGCGGAACCTGCCCCCGACTGGCCGCAAGTCCCGCTGCCCGGCTGCGGCATCACAGCCCGCGATATTCCCTCCACCAGCTCAGGGTGTCCCTTGCCCGCGTCCCCCAAGGCATATCCCCGGCGTGGCGCGGCGGCCCCTGCCCGCCGGTGCCCGCCGCCCTCCGACCAAGCACCGGCTGCCGCCAACCATCTACAGCGGCCGGGGACCTTTCCCCTCCTTGACCAGGAAGCACGGTCCGTTGCTCCATGGCCCGCCTCGCCCCACGTGAGCGCCTACGTGCCGGGGTTTGGTGAGGGTGGTGGGGCCCACGGCCAATCGTGGCGGCCTCCAGAATGTACGGGAAGGTGGTCTTCTTCCTCGCATCGGAGAGGCCGGCCGGCCCAGGAGGCGGTAGAAGCGGGGGCCAAATAGCGTAGGGGGCGGTTCGTACGGGGCCCCTGGAGCTCGTTGAAGACCTGGGGGTCCGCTGGTCCGTGACTGTAATCCGTGCCTCGTTTCTGCCCCAAATACCGCCCTGTTGTCGTCATCACCCTCCCCCTTGGGCTGCAAGGAACCGGCGCTCCAGGCCCTCCGTCACGTCCTCGGCCGGTTCCGCCTGCAACGTGCAGCTTTCAACTGCCCAACGGCGGCGCGTGGCGGGGGGTAGAGGGAGGAGGCGCGGGAGGGGTTCCTTTCTGGGACCGAAGCAGGGGCTGACCAGGTGGGGCCGCACTACCACCTTTGGGGGTTGGCACTATTCAACGGGGGACGCACACGGTGCGTGTGACGCGGCTGCCGGGCGATGGGGCACATGTCTCAGGCTGGAAGGAATGCCCCTTGCCCATACCCGGAGTGAGCGTGACTCGTGGATCGCCAGCCTGAGCCCGGCACGGTGCCTAGCGCCCGTCATGCCGGCACCCCTGGCTGCCCGGCACCCGAAGCTTGCCCTCCTTCCTCCTTCTCAGGTCCATCGCGGTAGAGGAGGTGCAGGCGGGGAACCGGCCGGCGGGGAGAGGCTCATCCCAGGGGGAATCTTCCCCACTCTGCGTCCCCAGCCACTGCTCCTGGAGTCCCTGACCATTGCCTCTTTGCCCCATCGATCCGACCCCTGTAGCCAGCCCCGATGATCCACTGGAGCGGCTGGTCTTCGTGGCAGCGGGAAGCGGGGGCAAGCGGATGAGTCAGAGGCTCGGAGTCTCATTACCACCCTCAGATTCGGAGGCCCCCCGAAAGCAGAGAAGGGCACCGGATGACGAGCCTTCCGCCTTGCCCGCCTGATGACTCCCATTCTGTGGTGCCGCCTGAGGCATCGTGGCAGCACCCGGAAGGTCACGCCGCCCCTCCTCCGGGGTCCTTCGTGGACAGCCCCCCAAGGAGCCTCTCTCGCCCCCTCCCACTCCACGCCTCTACGAGTGACGAGGTGGTGTCGCCTCGGTGCTGGCGGGGAGGGCCCTGGGGGTGGTGGAGGGCGACCTCCTGTCCTTGAGGAGATCGAGGCCACTGGGTCTGACGCGCCTAGTCACGCAAGGGGGAGGACGACCCTCTGCCAGCGGCCTCGACTGGGCGCCCCACCCGGTCCCCCTGTCCGCCCGGAAACGAGTCTCTTCCCCTTACCTCGCTACTCCTCTGCTCCCAACCTCTGAGGGTCCCCCTGGATTCCTGCCAATCGCCCGCTGCGGTGCCCTCTGTGCGGCAGCCTGAGGACCCCATTAAGGGACGGCCAGTGCCAGCCGCTGCCGACCTCGGTTCCCAGGGGGTACTTCTTGGGGTGGAGAACCCGCCCTCTTCCTAAAGCGGTGGACCCAATTGCAAACTCTATCTCGCAGGTGCCGAAGTCTGCCCCACGTGCC
>NC_133769.1:142868349-142950436 GCF_003597395.2 Chelonoidis abingdonii | reverse complement strand
AAAGTTCTGGCTTCATACCCAGAAGCCACAGTTCTACCTCTGTGTACACGGCTAAGGACATATGCCATCCTCAGCACCTGAGAGGTGCTGAAGAGTTCTTAACCAATTCTTTCGTTTGTGAGTAAAAGCCATGGGAAGCTGGCTTTTACTCACAAACGTGGGAATTCAACTCGCCAACCTATCTAGCCAAAAAACAAGAGCTGGAAAATATTGGAGCCATCCCTTCCAACAGCATCCGGTGAGGAAGAGGCAAGTGGCAGCAACCAGGATATCTGAGAAGTGAAACTTCCTCACTGGCGGTGAGGAGTTCCCCTCTCCCAGAAGATGAAGGAGCGGGAGACAAAATGAATGGGATTCTCCCTCCACCTCCCTCTGGGATATGAAGCCAGAGAGAATAAGGCAGCTGAACTTTGAGGTGTTGGAAGAAAAAAGCTGAGCAATCCAGTGCCGGAGAGTCCCCTTGCATCATGCCTTGCAGTGGGGACTTCCCACAAATAGTGTGACTGGTAGTCATATATATTGGTGATGAGAGACCTATTTAATCACTCTGCCCATCTCCCAGGGGCCAATGCAGCACTGTTCCCTATAGAACATAGTCTAGTTCTTTGTCCAGGCTATTTTAGAAGTCACAAGCCATGAGGTTTCCACCATTTACTGCCTTAGTGCGACGCTGTAGAATAGTCTCCCAACCTGGAAGGGTTTATCTAGCCTAACCTTCTTTTTCTTAACTTCACCCCCAATTCTTTTACCACCTTAAAGAATTCCTCTCCATCTTTGTGTTTTTTTTTTTATCCAGTTCAAATATTTGTAGACTATTAATTTGTCTTCTCTTAGGACCAGCACAGTCCAGGGGAAGTTGGGTCAAAGGTAGCTTAAAAACGTATTTGCACAATTCCACCTCTGAGTTGCTACAGGGGTCAAAGCCACACTCAACATAATTTAGGCAATCCAGAGGCCATCTCTACATTACACCAGACCAGCCTCCCACAAGGCACAATGGTCACAGCAATATGTGTTATAGCCCCATTCCCAGCATGCCCCCCATTCCCAGGGTCTCATGTGAGGTGAGGCCAGTGAAGCATTGCCCAACACAGTGTGACAGACCTGGCCATCACAAGCAATATATTTGGGGACCATATTGTATTAAGTGTATGAATGGTTTATGTACCATTTTGGGCCAGGGATTGTATGCAGCTCTGGTGGGGGGAGGGTTTCTTTTAGCTCTGCCAGGAACTAAGAACAATGGGAGTGATTAAGATGAATTGCTCAGGTTGTAAACACCTCCTGAGAGGTACCATCTCCTGAAGAGGTGACATATACTGGGTCTCTGGAAAATCCAGTTTGAATAACATACAAAGAAAGGACTTTTGGCATAAAAAGGTTGTGTTTAAACTGACTCAGGGCCTTTTGTCTGACCAGCAAATAGACAGGACAGGGCCCCAGAAGACTGATGGGTGACTTCTGGTGAACTGTTAGCATGTCTATAGGAACACTTATTGGGTTTTTTTTCCCCTCTGTGATGATTTTACCTTGAGAATAAAGGTGCTTGCTTAGAAAGAGCAGGATGGTAACTTGTAACTGCTGGCAATACCCTGCTTGTGCTTTGCTTCCTCTCTGAGGGCTACAAGCAGACCAGCTTGTTGGGTGTATCACAGCAAAGGCTGGGGACTGTGCAGCCTTAACACCCTTGATCAGAAGGGAGTGGAACTAGTATCCCTGACCAGAGAAAGATGATGGCTTGAGATCTGAGGCCTGACTGGGAACTCCTGGAGTGGACCGTGAGGGCGACAATACAGTTCCAGTTACCCTGAAACTGTGACACACACTGTCTGTGCCAAGGGCATTCTCTCCCAACCCCTTAGATGCTGTTAACAGCCCCTGTATACCTCCAGGGGAGGGCTAAGGTGAGAAGAGAGACTCTTACTTAGACAAGCTACACCATTTCTCTCTCTTAATCTCTTCAGCCCTCTGCTCTTCTTCCGCACTGCTCCCCTTTGCTTTGAATTTCCGACAATTTGATAATAAAATACCTTCTTTCCCAATGCTCTGCAAGTGATGAGCAGGCTACTGTATTTATTACCCATGGTCATGTTTCCTTTAAATAAATATCTTCCCAGAGGTACATAACAATTTAATTTAGCTATTAGACCTGTGGTTTTCAACCTTTTTTTCATTTGTGGCCCCCCTAAAAAATTTTGACTGGAGGTGCGGACTACTTTAGAAATTCAGCCTGTGGTCTATGGACTCAGCCTGTGGTCTATGGGCCCATACCGTAGAAGTCTTAAACTGAAAACTGACTGGAGAGAATTCAACTATACATGTTGCACATACTCGGCATGACGTTTGATGCAGCGTAAGAAAGGGCGCTAAACTGTGGGTGTCTATGGTAATGCCAACACTTCCAGGTTTTGACCCATAAGTGGGGGGATTCAGATGCCTTTAGTGGGATCCAAAACTTTATTTTCATAGTCACCTTTTGTGGATCTCTTAGACATAGTTCGGGGACCCCCAGGGTCTGTGGACAACAGGTTGAACCACTGTATTTAGACAGTAAACGATTAGACAATAAAATGGACATAAAGATGCTCACACTGCTATTGAGGAGATATGGAGTATCTGAGGATTAGTGGTGAATGCACAGTAGAGACTACGTAAAACAGCAACCCTAATATGTTTTGAAGTGACAAGTCCCATTGAAATCAAAGTTAGACTGCACCAGGGGTTGGCCCCAAGTCCACTGTTTATCATGTTGATGGACTGTGTCAGCAGAAAGATCTTAATGGGAAGAGGTGAGCAGCTGCTATATGTACATGACATAGCACTAAGGACATCCTCAAAAGAAGACCTAGAGGAAATAATGGTATGACCAGCTAAACGCACATAGGATGAAAATGAGCATAACTGAGGGCAGTTCTACACTACAGCTGGGATCGACACTCTGAGATCGATCCACCAGTGGTCAATTTAGCAGGTCTAGTGAAGATCTCCCAGATCAACAGCAGATCACTCTCCAATTGCCCCCTGTATTCTACCCCCGACGAGAAGAGTAAGGTAAGTTGATGGGAGATTTTCTCACACTGGCCCCGCCCCCCATCCCCCCCTTGATGTAGACCCCACAGTAACTCAACCTAAGGTACATCGACTCCACCTACATGAATAACGTAGCTGGAGTTGTGTAGTGTGGGTCGACTTACCGTGTATAGACATAGCCTAAGACTGAGGTCAGATGGGTTGGTAGAGTACTTTGGTGGCTGGGTGACGGAAGACAGCAGGCTTGAACATGAGATACAGTCCAGACTGAGGAGTGCTGGAAGAGTGTGCAATAAAATTTCAGGAGTTGTATATGACAAGCATATGCCATGGAGACTGAAAACCCAATTACATAAAATAATGATGCACCCCGCAATGTTGTACGGAGCAAAAGCCTGGGCGATAAAGAGCTGGCAGGTTCAACACATACAGGTGTTTGAGATGAGATCCACCACAAGAGGATCTACACAAAGAGACAGATTTTGAAATGAAAGTATTAGGATGGAAGTCAAAGTCTGTGCTGTGGCTGACAAAATCCAGAAAGCACAACTTTGCTAGTTTGGACACATGCAGTGGGTGACCTGGTGAAGACAGTATGTCAGGAGAGGGTGCTAGGAAAGAGACCCTGAGAAGATGATGGATGGATTGCACCAAAGATGGTAAACAGGTGAACTTTAGTGCTGCCTTGGACAGAAAAAGGTGGCAGATGCTGGCATGACAACTCAGCCCCAATTGATGGAATAAGGGGAAGAGGAAGATCAGATGGTGAAGCCTATCTTGTCAGAGTGTGGAACAATTTGCCTAATTAGGTAGCTAAGGTACAGTCTTAAACTAGGAGATAGGACTATGGAAACAATGTGGCAGACAGTGTCCAGCCTGTCTGATTTGAATTTTACCTGCTGTATAAATATTGATTATTTTAATGATGTGTTCTGTATGTATCGATTTCACTATCTTGAGCACAGCTGCATATAAATGAGCTATCTTTAGTTGCATGGTAATGAAGTACTATTAACGGTGATATTAGAATCATTAGCCCTGCTACAGAACATTCAGAGATGTAACAGAAAACAGAGTGAAGACATCTCCCTTCAACTACAGAGCTTCATGCACTACATCTGGTCCTTTTGGCCTTGTCTTCACTGGGGGAAAACGATCTATTTTTACCTCAGCCTGCTAATGTGTGAAAACTACAACTGCCTTGTCCATATTAGGATTGTACCCCGTGTTAATGACCACTAATTTACATGGTAAAAAAACCACAACTTTTTCCCTAGTGTGGTGCGTCTTAAATGAATCTAAAGAGTATGTTAGAGTATGAGAAGGAGGATGTCCTTGTAGTGAAGGCACTGGTTTGGTACTGAGATATTTGGGTTCACTCTCCATTCTGCCACAGGCTTTCTGTGTGACCTTGGGGGTGACCCAGTGCTGAAGAAGAGCTCTGTGTAAGCATGAAAACTTGTCTCTCTCACCAACAGAAGTTGGTCCAATAAAAAATATTACCTCCCCCATCTTGTCTTTCTAATGACCTTGGGCAAGTCATTTAATTTCTTTGTGCCTCAGATCCACATCTGCAAAATGGAGATCCTAATACTTCCTTTCTCCCACCTTTTGCCTGCCTTGTCTGGTTAGCCTATAAGGTTTCTGGGGAAGATACAGTCACTGTGGTCAATGCCTACCACTTTGGGGCCCAGATCTTGTTTGGGCGCTTTCAATGTTACCATGGTATAAAAAATAATTCCATAAAAAAACAACATTAAAAGATTGCAAACAACATTATTAAGGTTGCAAAGTCAAGCACTCAAGTTAGGAAATGCCAGAATGCAGGCTGCCTGTGCAACCTTAATTTGCCCCCCTTGTGCATATGCATTGTGATGCAGTCTAACCATACTATCTGAATGGTTCACAGGCAACCTTATATATGGCAATTCCTAACTTCTAAGTGCTTGACTTTGCAACCTTAACCTTCTTTTAACAGTTTTTTAATGTAGTTTCTTAATTAAAAAAAGAAAAAATCCTAAAAATAGAAAATCTATCCTGTGGAACCAGACAGCCCCCCAGTTTGGGTCATCAGCAGGGTTCAGGCCTTTAGACCCACAGCACAGTGGAATAATTAATAGCGCTAGTAGGCTAATATCCTCTACTTCAGTGGTTCTCAAAATTTAGCAACCTGAGGACCCCCATTTTGATTTTTTAAAATTTGTGGATCCCCAAACCTCCCACTCAGCCCCAGGCCCTGTCCCTATTCCACCCCTTCCTACCACCCCCTGCCCCTCCTCTTTCTTGCCTCTTTCCATCCCCTCCGCTGAGCATGCCCCATCCCTGCCTCATCCCCGCTCCTCCCAGTGCATCCTGCATGGTGCTGAACAGCTGTTCCCTGGCGTGCAGGAGGTGCTGGGAAGAAGCGGGAGGAGTTGATCAGCAGGGTCCACAGATCCCCTGGAATACCCTCAAGGACCCCTAGGGGTCTATGGACCCAGGGCCGGCGCTTCCATTGAGGCAAACTAGGCAATCGCCTAGGGCGCCAGGATTTTCGGGGGAGGGGCATTTTGCCTGGGGGGGCGGCAGGCGGCTCCAGTGGACCTGCCGCAGTCGTGCCTGTGGAGGGTCCGTTGGTCTGCGGTTCTGGTGGAGCTGCCGCAGGCATGCCTGCGGACGGTCCGCTGGTCCCGCGCAGCTCCGGTGGACCTCCCGCAGGCACGGCTGCGGACCAACAGACCCTCTGCAGAAATGGCTGCAGCAGGTCCACCGGAACCGCGGGAGCGGTGCGTGGGGCGGCGAAATGGCCGTGCGCCTAGGGTGCGAAAAACTCTAGCGCCGGTCCTGTGTGGACCCCAGTTTGAGAAATGCTGCATTATGTGGACCAGCCACAAGAAGACAATGAGACATGCTTTACCACTGTGTTTCACAACTATTTGCTGACCGTTAAGTGAATATTATGACTCAGGACTCCTGGGTTCAGTTCCAGGTGCTGGAGGGTCGTATACGTGTAGCGGTTATAGACCCTTCTGCTACTGTGCCCCCATTCTGCCCCACTCCTATCCACCTACCATTGCCCTGGTTCTTGCCTCTCTCCCACTCTGCTCTTAGCCACACCCACCCATCTCCTGGATCCTCCACCCTCCGGCTCCTTCTCTTCCCCCCCCACCTGCATTCCACTCAAGTTGCTTCCTCCCTCTACTCTAGCGGTCCCCAACCTTTTTGTAGCCAGTAGCACATTCATGTTTTCAGAAGAGCGTGGCAGGCGCCAACAATTTTTCAAGGCTTATTTTGTGTTTGTACATTAAATAATATAAAAAAAATTAATATTACATAATATATGAATCCAGAGAGAAGAGAGAAGCCGGAGAGACGCTGCGAGGACAGAGAACACCGGTGCCCACAGCCCTGGAATACTCTGTCCCCAGCAGGTGCCGGGCCCCAGATTCTCTTTGCTGGGCACTAGGTGGGCCCCACACCTGCCGAGGACTGAGAACACCAGCGCCTGCAGCCTGAGTTCTCTGTCCCCGGCAGGCGCGGGGCCGCGTCTTCTCTCTGGCTTAAGCTGCAGCCCCGCACCTGCCAGGGACTGAGAACACAGGTGCCTGTAGCCTGCAGCCCTAGAGTTCTCTGTCCCTGGCAGGTCCCCTGCTGGGCACTAGGGCACACATAAATGCCCCAGCGGGCGGCATGGCAGGGACCACTGCTCTGCTCCATGCTGTCTGAATCCCAGCAACTGAAGCACTGAGAGCACAGGAGAGAGAGTCCCCTTGCCCTCATTTCCTGTATCCAGTGCCACAGCTGGAAGGAGCAGCTAGCTGCATGGAAAATTCTGCCTAACCCCCATCCCATAGTCCTGTGATGGAGCATGCTCTGTACTGAAAGTTGTCTGAGACTTTAACTGCCAGACTTGAAGAAGTCTGTACTGCTAAGTATAGGGGGAGGCATAGCTCAGTGGTTTGAGCATTGGCCTGCTAAACCCAGAGTTGTGAGTTCAATCCTTGAGGAAGCCACTTAGGAATCTGAGGCAAAAAAAATCTGTGTGGGGATTATTCCTGCTTTGAGCAGTGGGTTGGACTAGATGACTTCCTGAGGTCCCTTCTAACCCTGATAGTCTATGTGGGAGCTGAGATTTTTTTAGGCAGCTTACAACTTGGACAAATTTTCACAGGAATGACAAAAGGCACATACTGGATATTAGCACCCGCCCCCCTCCCCCAGTGTTGAGTGCCTGCTCCATAGCCAGGAGGCAAGAGAGCTTTTCAGCAAAACAGTCATAAGAATTTTTTAATCATATTTTTTCCTAATCTCATTCTCATCAATGGTGGAACCATTTTAGCTAAAACTTTCCAGAAACATCCAGCCTGCGGTGCACACGCAGAATGAAAAACTTCAGCTGGAAAGGTGAAAGCAACCGAACACAGGCTTTTGTAATGGAATTGTCAGGCAACTTTAACTTCAGGGGTACTACCAGCTCCACCTGGAATAATACTGCCCTTGTTTGTATTAAGTGGTAAACAGATTGGGTCACCGGCCAGGGGGCAATGATCATTGTATTGCCAGTCCTGCCCGCTCAAAAATCATGAGTCAGGCTCCAAAAAAGAAAAAGAAAAGAAAAAGCAACTTAAAATAATTTTATTTTAAATAATAAATTGGGGGTTATTTTTCTTTGTCCTCTGGTTTCTGAAGCTCTAGGTCCCCCTTGGGTCACTTTTTTCAGCTTTTCTTTGCAGCCATGAGGCCAGAAATTGACTTTTAAAAAAATGAAGGCTGAAGAGTCTCATGTAATCACTTGCCTACCAGAGCTGGGACTTTAATAAACACACCAAATATTGTGAGACTTGTGATAAGATCATAAAAGTTGGCAAAATTGGCTCAAAACCAAGGCACTGTAGACACCCCTCCCAGCACAACAACGGCAGACAGACATCTTAAGTCAGCGGTCCCCAACGCGGTACCCACGGGCACCATGGCGCCCACAGGGGCATCTAAATGTGCCTGCATCCTGGCTGGTGGTTGAGCAGCCACCGAAATTCGGTGGCATTTTGGCAGCGACGTCTCTCAATGATGCCTTTTGCCGCCAACAAGCAACGTCATCAAGCGGTGTCGCCGCTGAAATTCGGCAGCATTTCGGCAGCTGCTCAACCATCGCCATAGTCCTTCGTCTGGTGCCCACCAGAGAAAAAGGTTGGGGACTGCTATCTTAAGTGCTGATCTCCCACAGAACCGGGGGCAGAGTGGTAGTAGATTGTAACTCCTGGATGCTGCCAACTAGTGGCAGGGTGGTGCTTCTGGGAGCAAACCATCTGTCTGATCACTGGGCTGGGATGAGTTCTTGGAAAAGTGTAATGATCCTGAAAGCATTTGCAGTGGTCTTACCAGTCACCAAACACTGACCCTTAAGGCATTGGTACCACCTCATTGGAAGAAGTTATTTTGTTCACCTTTGTTGCTGAATGCTAAATACATAAAACTTTGTTAGTTTTCCAAAACTTTAAAGACACAGTTACTGTCTGAAGGCATGAAGACTGGCAAAGGTTTGTTCTGTAACTTTATCAGCCAGATGAGCCCAGGTGGAGGACAGACTGCCAAGCAATGACATTTACACACTGTCAGGAAAGAGCTGCTGAGCCGGAGGGGACCCACGAGGCCTTTGAAGCAGGAGGAAGAGAAAAGCGACTAATAAGGGCACAAAATAAGAACTGGGGCTAGGGAAGGGTTGGGGGGGAGCTACAAAGAGAGCAGCCTTACAAACACCAACATATCAAACAGGAAAGAGAAAGAGCGGGATTCATCCCAATCCAGGTGTGAAGAGTTGGGACCAAGGAAGGCAGGCACCAAAGAAATACCTGCTCCACTGTGAGCTTGTCCTAGATAGAAGGTAAAAGGCCAAAGTGAGGACAATGAGGAAAAGCCCAAGTCAAAAGGCAGGTGGGAGTGTAACCCACACACCTCCTGTGTGTGGTGTTCTGTCCCATCTAATGGCACCGAGACCACTTACAGAGAGTTAAATGAGTTTGCTGTATAGCCTTAGCTAACAGTGAGTTGGCTTTTAGGTCATGCGGTAGAGGCTTATGCACTGAGCTCCAGAAGTCCCTGGTTCAGTCCCACCCTCCAACAACCAGGGTCTGTTAGTGTTACAGAACTGAGGGTGAGAAACAGGCAGCACCACACCTGCTCCTAGCAGCCCAGTGTAAGTCTTCAATATGTCCCACTACAGGAGAGGTCACTTCCTTGGCAGGGTCTCCAGAGAGTAATGGAGAGCCAGTTGGAGGAACCTGTAAACAAGGCTATAAGAGAGTGGCTAAGGGGAGAGATGGAATGAGCACAGAGAGACAGCAACCAAGACAAGGTGGAGAATGGAGCAAAGAGGAAAATGCTCAGGAGAGGAGTTAGAAAGGAGAACATGGCTGAAGAGAAATGGAGAGAAGCATTGTCTGGGGTGTCTGTCATGTTTGCTTTCAACCAACAGATGACAATACTAAGAAGATAGATTCCTGCTCCAGCAAAGCATTAGTATTAAAGTACCAGGCCTCAGGAAGGGAACTGCCAAATGCTCCCAGCCACAAACAATTCTCTCTCTAATTATTTTGTTCTGTATGTGGAATGATCATAGAATCATAAAAGCAGCAGAGAATCCTGTGGCACCTTATAGACTAACAGACGTTTTGGAGCATGAGCTTTCATGGGTGAATACCCACTTCGTCAGATGTATGTAGTGGAAATTTCCAGGGGCAGGTATATATATGCTAGCAAGCTAGAGATAATGAGGTTAGTTCAATCAGGGAGGATGAGGCCCTGTTCTAGCAGTTGAGGTGTGAAAACCAAGGAGGAGAAACTGGTCTGTAGTGCAGCCTATCACAGTCTTTTGTTCAACCTGAGCTGATGGTGTCAAATTGCAGATGAATTGAAGCTCAGCAGTTCTCTTTGAAGTCTGTCCTGAATTTTTTTGCATGCGGATGGCCACCGTAGGTCTGCTATAGGTGGCAGGGAAGGTTGAAGTGCTCTCCTACAGGTTTTTGTATATTGCCATTCAGATATTATTTGAATGGCATATCAGATATTAGGAATGGCAATATACCAAAAACCTGTAGGGAACACTTCAACCTCCCGGCCACCACTTATAGCAGACTTAAGGTGCCATCCTGCAGCCAAAAAACTCAGACCAACTTCAAAGAGAGAACTCTGAGCTCAGTCATCTGCAAATTTGACCATAGCTCAGAATTGAACAAAGACTGTTGAATGGCTTTGCCAAAATACAGAACCAGTTTCTCCTCTCTTGGTTTCCACACGTCCAACTGCTAGAACAGGGCCTCATCCTCCCTGATTGAACTAACCTCGTTATCTCTAGCTTGCTTGCTAGCATATATATACCTGCCCCTGGAAATTTCCACTACATGCATCTGATGAAGTGGGTATTCACCCACGAAAGCTCGTGCTCCAAAACGTCTGTTAGTCTATAAGGTGCCACAGGATTCTCTGCTGCTTTTACAGATCCAGACTAAGACGGCTACCCCTCTGATACTGGTGACCAGATAGCAACTGTGAAAAAACGGAGGGGGGTAATAGGCGCCTATATAAAAAAAAGTCCCAAAAAATGAGACTGTCCCTTTAAAAATGGGACATCTGGTCACCATAGATATAATGCACTAAGGGATTTTGTAATTATCCCTAAAGCAAGTGTTTTAAGGCTTGTCTGTAAGGGGAAATTAACTGGACTATGCTATTCCGGAATAGCTATTGCACTTCAAAATTCACACTTTACCTTAATCTGAAAGAACTTTCAAGTGCAGAAAAGTCCCAAAACCCAAGAAATTCAGAGTTAAAGAAATGTAAACACGATAAGCTATGGAAAAGCACATTGAAGCCCCTGAAGATCCTTAACTCTCATCTATAGTGACCCCATTTAAGAGTCATGTTTATTAATTTAGATTTATACAAAAATTAAAATAAGGCCTTATGATTAAAGTATTTTAGTGTTTGTGGTCCTAGATTAAACTAATTTTTTAAAAAACATTAGATTTTTTTCTCCCTCGTGGTGGCATTACCTATTATTCGCTTCAGGTTCTTTTACCACATCCATCACTGTGGTAACCAATAGCCTGCTGTTAAAGTGTGGTGTACGTAGCAACGTACAGTATAAGGCTACTTTGTATGTACTGCACCTTTACTTGCATAGTGTGTCTCTGTGTGAGACTATTCAGGCCAGCAGCTGTTGCAGAAAATCTCACTCTCTGACGTACACATGGAGACTTAATATTGGTTCTTTCTCTCTTTGTTTGCTTTTATGCCAGATCAGTCAGCAAGACTGAACATATATTTGCTCTTTGCAGAAGGTTGCATACAGAGCAGGTCAAAAATTCCAAGTATGATTCACAACAACATTTCAAAAGATTTTTGTCTTTTAAAGTGTCCTCTTTTTTTTTTTAACCAAGCCCCCTTCCCCACAAATGACCAAAAAAACAAATTAGCTCTGAAAGAAAACTCTCCCCTGCCCCCAGTTTTGGCATCCCCCATCCCATTTGCCTTTTTCCTTTTTGCAAGTGGAAAAAAGGAGACAAAAGGGACAGGAAAGAGCTTCAAAAGAATTTTTCTTCCAGTTCTAATTGTGACTTTTAAAAAAAAATATTAATATTTATTTAGGAAGTATTAATGGGATCACAAATCCTTGCTTTGTAAATAGCAGAAACAAATCAATAATTACAATAGTGAGCTTTTGTTTAAGGAGACTATAGAGGAACCTTTTTAACAGGGTGTTCATAGAATATCAGAGTTGGAAGGGGCCTCAGGAGGTCATCTAGTCCCAGCCCCTGCTCAAAGCAGGACCAATCCCCAGTCAGATTTTTGCTCCAGATCCCTAAATGGCCCCCTTAAGGATTGAATTCACAATCTTGGGTTTAGAAGGCCAATGCCCAAACCACTGAGCTATCCCCACCCTGTTACTGGATTACAGAATAAGCATCATTACAGCATCCCTGACATGTCATTTTTTTTAGTGATTTTATTAAACAGCGTGACCTCTGATTACACATTTCACAAACCAGGCATGTCTATCAAATATTAATATTTTAAAAAATGGATAGGGGTGTGTGTGTGTGTGCGCGCGCGCGCGCAGGTGAATGTACTTTTGAGTACTGTGTAAAAGGTAACCAAATATCCAAGTGTCATATGTGGGCTTTATTGTTGTTGTTGGATTGTTAGGCAAGTTATCTGCAAAGATTGATACACATTCATTATAATTTTTTGTTTCCTAATTGATCAGATGCCATCACTTCTATTAAAGTGAACTTTCTGTATAAAACAGGTTCTCTAGAAAGTTGAGAGAGATAATTAATGCCTGACTTGAAAGTGTTGCCACCATGGAAGAGTGGGACAGGTAAAGTTAGCTTTGGTCTCCAAATAAGTTTGTTAAAAGTTTATTTTCTGAATAGCTGGCCAATCGTGTGTATTCCATGGGTCTCCCAATCTTTGAAGCTCTCTAGTTTGCGATTTGGGTTAAAATCTGAATTATTTGCAAAGGGTATCGTTGGCTAGCGAAAAAAATTGTCCTGTCTCCAGGTCTAACGCAGAGATATAGAGTAGTCTTTGCTAAAGGAGCAGTATACATTTTTTTAATTAATTAATCCATGGTGGTCTAGCAGTGTTTCCATGGTCACAACTTTCTTGTTCACCAAAGACCTACTATTTGGCTGAGTTTACAGCATCCCCAGATCACTATTGCTTTGAGCTGACTGATTTGATAATACCATAGAATATTTGGAACAGATAGTTCAATAGGTCTGTACAAAGTATCTGTACCCATTCTTGGTCTTTTCTTATTCCATATAAATTCTAAGAACATCCTCTGTATTCCTGCTAGGGTTTTATCTGGGGTGATTATAGGAAGATTTTGAAACAAGAAAGACAGTCCAGATCTTTTTTCATTTACTGAAGTTTGACATTTAAGTCATAAAGCTCTTCTAGGCTGTTTGAGATTTGAATTTCCAGGTGTCTTATAGAGTTTGTTGCCCATTTGTACCCACGTGTTTTCTTGAGGAATGACTTTTCAGAATCGAACTAATTTATAGCTAGCACTTCAGATTTGGCATAATTTACTTTAACTGCAGCTGCTTTCTCAAAGTCCCGGATTTCTCTAGAAACTAATTTTAGGGCAATATTTGGTTTAGATAAAAATAATACTACATCAGATGCATATATAAAGCTATTTTCTGATGTGTTCTTGCAAGTTTTATTCCTGTGAAAAAATTCATTGTTCTTTATCCTCTGTGCAAAAAGATCCATGACCAGTGCAAAAAGGAGACAAGGGACATCCCTGCGTGGTCTCTCTGTGTAATTCAAACAGGAGCTGTAACCCCATTAACTCACACAGCTGCATTGGGACTGGTGTAAAGAGCAGATATCCATTTAAGGAAAGTGCATTTGCATAGGACTTGAAACAGGCAGTTCCTATCAAAGGCTTTTTCTGCATCAAGAGATAAGAAGAGAAATGGATCTTTTTTAGATCTGGCATTATGGATGGTTCCAAGTACTCTCTGAATGTTGTCTGACATTTGTCTCTACTTAATGAATCCTGTTTGATCAGGATATATATAAGCTGAGAGCATGGACCACAATTGGCTAGCTAATATTTTTGCTAAAATCCTTATTCCATGATTCAGCAGGGCTATGGGTCTATAGGAGCTGCATAAGATAGGTCTTTTCCAACTTTAGGGAGAAGCACCACAGTAGCTTCTTTCATAGGTTGTGGAACTTCCTCCCTTAACAGAATGTCACTGAGGGTAACTCTCAAGGGACCCACTAATACCTCCTTAAATACCTTGCAAAAAGGTAAGGCGAAAAGCCCTCAGGTCCTGGAGTTTTACGACTTTCATACTTGCTATTGCATCTATCATTTCTTCATCTGTTATTTCTTCCTCTAAAATTTCTTTATCAGTTTTGCTCTTCTTTGGCAAGCCTGTTACTTCCAGATATTGGTGAACAGCTTCAGAGCTTGGAGTATCTAAGGTTTTCAGTCTATGGTTTTTATCATAAATGACACTTGTTTTGTTAAGGTGTGTAACTATCTTTTGCTGATTGTTTTTAATTGGTGGAATAATACTTTGCTCTTGAATCTCTTTATGCTTTCCAGCCAACGGTCTAGCAACTTTTGTTTCCTTTTTCATAAAACATCTGTTTTGAATATCCAAGGGCTTTTTCAGTGGCATCCGTCTTCAACATGTGCTGGAGGAAAAGACAAGGCCCCAGCACCTTTAGAAGCGGGAGCTTTTGCAAAACAGTCTGTGAGCTGGGGGAGGAAATAGGGAAAATTTGGTGCCCCAAGTTTCCTGGTGCCATATGCAGCTGCATACTTTGTGTATGGGTAAGGATGGCCCTGGGTGATCCCATCTATCACCTCCAGAGAAAGGAAAGAGCCTACAAGATTTAAAGAAAACTTAGTTTGATAGTATCCTGTCTGGCAAGAACTCACTTATCAATAGCTGGGGTGTGAAAATCTCATTTCTTTATTGTTCTATCACTGTAGTCCCCATTTCCCTATTGTTTGTCTGTATAATCTCTGCTGGTTTTGTGATTGTTTCTGTCTGTTGTATAATTAATTTTGTTGGGTGTAAACCAATTAAGGTGATGGGATATAATTGGTTAGATAATCATGTTACAGTATGTTAGGATTGGTTTCAGAGCTAAGCAGAACTCAAGTTTTACTATATAGTCTGCAGTCAATCAGGAAGTAGGGGAGAGGGGAATTGGAATCATGTTTTGCTAAGGGGGGGAATGGGAACAGGGACACAGGCAAGGCTCTGTGGTGTCAGAGCTGGGAAGTGGGACACTGAGGAAGGAAATTGGAATCATTGCTTGCTGGAAGTTCACCCCAATAAACTTTGAATTGTTGACTCCATCAGATATTGCTGCTCTCTGACCAGGGAAGTGAGAGGGTGAAGGAATAAGCCCTCTAACCTGGGTCCACCTAGAATCTCTCCTAAGTGGTGGTCTCAGAATTCTCATGTGTGGCATCTCTGTGGAAAGTGCTCTGCAGTAAGAGCAGGGGAATGTTACTGAATGACTCCGTTGTGTGTGATGTGCTCTGAAGTATTTGCCTAGTCCACAAGAGGATGTGGAAGAGGAGAGTTACCACTGGTTTGCCAAGCTCTTCCTGAGGCAGGAAAATAAAATACTGAACCTGAAGATGGAAAGTTTGATTGATGCAAACCCTACCCACATATAGAAAGCTGTGCACCAGGTAGAATGATCCTGCCTCGTGGTTGCCTTCCACCCCTCAGGCAAATATGCCTCATGAATCCTCTGCCTAGGTACAACCTTATCATGTCAGGCAAACTCTGTGTCCCATTGGACCCCATGCTGACTTGTCCCTCTGACCTGATACCCACCCCACACATACACCCTGAGCTCTCCTCCCAGGGACAGAATCCCCTCCCTCAATGCCAGCCAGGCCTTGCACCCCGTTACTGACCCTCCCAATCTTCCATACCCCTATTTCAACTAAGCCACACACCTTCCCCTACCATTGACAGAAAGACCAAGTGATACATACTGACCAACCTTTCTTCCTAGTAACAGACCACTCCCACGCATCCTAACCAAGCACCACACACTGCCTTGTTACAGCTCCCATCCAGCACAAATCAAACTGAAAGCTTCAACCCACCTACTCAGCATTTTATACAAGAATCAAGGGACTGATCTCTGATGTGGACAACCTTGAAGAGGGGCAACAGGACTTCCTAGTTGTAGCTGGGGATACCTGAAAGCTCAGCACCCACCTAGTTCACTGCTGGAAAGAGAAGGAGATCTTCCTGGGCAGGTGCCAGAGACTCTAGGGCTATCAGAATGCAGGCCTGCTCAACGGTAAACATCCAAAATCCAAGACGTAAAGGGAAATATGGGCAATCAACATGACTTAGTACTACCTAAGCGCTGCAGGTAGGCCTTAGTGCTGGGGACTCCCAAGCTGTTTTAAAGCCAAGTTGTTGCATTAGTGTTTTTGTGGTGGAGGTTCCTGGATGATGATATATGATATCAAATGGCAGAGGTATCTTGCTGTTTTGGGGATGCCTGATCCCTGGCAGATCCTGCCTACATCACCCGTGCACTCTCGGTATTTGGGGTGCTGGTTGCTGTCCTCTGACATAACGGCTTGTGCAATCCCACATAGTTGGGTCCCCTGCTTATAGCCCCCAACAGGCCTCTTGAGTCTTAGAATTAGCCCCTCTAGAGTTCTGGGTTCTGTTTGCTGGGAGTGTTACAGTATCCTGTTTATCTCCCAGACACAGCCAGCTCCTGGTATTTCTGCAGCAACTCGTCATAGATTGGACTGCTGTTCCTCAAGGCAAGTCTCTGTGCTGCCTCCTGGTAATGGGGTTGGAGGCTGGGGCAAGGCCAATTCCAACAGTCTCTAGTTGCAGGTCTGACTGGCTGCAGCTGGACAGAGAGAGATTGCAGGCCTCTTCCTGCAGTCAGGTGTCTGTATCTGTCGAAAAGGAAGGGAGGATCAATGTGTTAAATTTCCAGACAAATTGCTGTTTTTTCCATGACTTAGCTAGCTCCCATAGGATTGAAGGGATGGTAGATTATTAGGGTCCGACCGTAAATACTAATTCTCTCTGTAGAAGGGGGTAATATACTTGGTTACCATGCTGCGCTGAGTAAAGGTCTCCCTGTCTGCTGGAGAACTTTCTTCAAGACTGACCTCAGTCACAGGAATGGAGAACCTGCTCATAGGAGTACAGACCTATTAGCCATTAGCATGATCCCCTGATCAATACTAGGGAGGAGTGGTGTCCTGTCCTACAGCCAGACTTAGCCTGAACCTCCTTGTCTGAAAGGAATAGGCATCTTCCAGGGGCTCCAGCAGGCACAGCAACATATGCGTGCAAAGGGGAGAGAACACAACAAGGAGAATTAAGGACCTACAGTACTTAAATAATTTGGCTTCGAGTAATATTTACCAGTCACTCGGATACCACTGAGAGCCTGCAATTATTTAAGCTGCTTCATGGCAGTATAATGAGGAATAATGGTATGAAACGAAGGGACTAACGTTTAGGCAGAATATCAGGGAGGTGGAGGAAACTTCCTGGTGGACGGATGCATTAGGGCAGCTGTAAAATAGTCTTCCAAGGGAAGTAGTGGAAGCCTCATCCCTTGGGACTTCTAAGCTAGGCTAGACACAGCACTAGGAAATTTACTGAACTTGAAACAACCCTAGCTGCATAGATGAGCTAATATGTTTCATTCCTAATTTCTATGCTGTGAGTGCTCTCTAGTGGTCAGTCTACTTACAGTACTTATTGGTACAGGAAATAGCTGATGGAACTATTGTGTTCAGCATGAAACCTTAACAGGAAGTGGGGGTGTGTCTGAGCCAGGCTTCCACAGCAGGAAGAAGTTGCTTGTTGGTGTGCTGGGGCTTCTCTCCTGGAGTTAGGTTTTTCCAAACTCCCACCCCTTGCCTTGGGGTGGAGAACTCTCATTCAGCCTTTGGAGAGGCGGAAATACACCCAGGAATCACTCCAACACCATTGTCAGCAAACAAACAGTCCAGATGGCTCAGCAACATAGGTCCTGTAGTCACAGATCACAGCACCTTCTTCCCCATGGGCTCTGGGGGATTCTTGCATGTAGTCAATTGTAATAGGCTGGGGGAGCGCTGAGGTAATATCTATAACTACTACATTCTCCTTTTTCCTACACCTCAGCTTACTGCTCTGCAGAAGTACAGATCAGAGTGCATTCTATGCAGAAAAGTATAAAGAAAACATACACAGAGCTAACCTCAGAGCTATGGTGTGCAAAGCCCCTGGACGTCAGTATTAACATTTGCCAGTCAGCTTGAGAGAGTACCATACAGCTTCTTAGTGAACCACCATTTAATACGTACACAAATATTTGCAAACTGTATTTTTGAATAATTTCTTAAACAAAACTACCTAGAGAGTCAAGCTATTGGCGTTACTTATCCAGACTTCCCCATTTTGTTGTTATATAGATCAGTCCCCTGTTTCTACAGAGCATATCAACTTCTGTACTTTGGTACACACATGCAGATACATTCCCCTCTGAGATTTGGCATAAAATGTAGGTGTCACCTGGATTCTCCAGAGTCCAAGAAAAATGGCAGCCTCTCAGTACCCTGCCAAACACCTCAGAATCTCCTCAGCAAAATTGTCAGAAACTCCATGCAGCCAACAGCAATTCCAGTCCGATAGCCAACAGTCTCCACAGTTTCTAGAGCTTCAGCCTCTGTCCAAAGCTGCACAGGTGTTAGGAGACAGCCTCCACTGCAGACACATCTCTTGGTCCTGCACTGATCAGTCGCTAAGTCCGACGGGCTGTCTGCAACTCCCATATTTATAATCTTTTCCACCTGAACTCTGATTGGCTCTGCTCTCAGAGGTTGAATGTGTGGTACCTGCAAGACTACCTGCCCTTAATGGAAACTTTCAGTACAGCTTTAGAAATAGCTACTAAGTACATTCAGCAACTACCACACTTCTCTTCTAAACATCTCTGTGTTCTTCTAGGTTGCCCTACTCTCTGCATGTGGTGGTTACAAAAGATCATAAGGTATGACTATGCAGCCCACAGCACTGAGCCTTCCAGCCCAGGTCAACAGACTTGGGCTAGCAGGGCTTGCTCCAGCGCTCTAAAACCAGCTGTGTAGACAGCTCTTTGAAGCTGTAGTTGGGACTCACGCTCTGAAGCCTACTCCCCTCCTTAGGCTTCAGAGCCCAAATGCCAGCCTGAGCCACAGCTTCAAAGTGCTGTCTATTTTCAGAGTGCCAGCGCGAGCCCCACTACCTTGAGTCTGTCAATATTGTCTGTGTAGACAGGCCATGGTGGCCACATACCCAGGCTGCTTCCTGTACCTGCTGCACATGTCCTCTCCTGTAGCTTCTACCTGAATGGCATCTTCATCTTCCAGTAGGAAAAGACCTTATCAGCAGGGGTGTGATCTTCTGCCAGCTCTGTAGCCAGCTAAGGGTGTGCTGGGGTTGGGGTGGAGAGGCCATTCCCTACCCATCCCCTAGTTAGTCAGGGCTCCAAGGGCAGGGATGGTGTTTGCACCTCAGTTGCTGATGTGGAGTTTTGGCTCCACGTTGGCAATGGCATTCCATGCCAAGGATTAAAGCATTACTCGAGTGAGTGCTCAGGGAACTCAAGACCGGGGTGCTCGGCTCTGTAGGGACTAAGCTTTCTCCTCAGAGTTAAGGTTAAGCTTTTCGGAGAGAACCAGGCTATCCTTGGCAAAGGCAGATTAAGATTTTTTGGGACCCTGGTTACAAAGAACATTTGCCCCCCCCCACCTCGCCATGGGGCACTGCCTCCTGCTCCTCCTTTTCCCCGCAGGGCCCTGGTCAGGATGGAATCCTGAGCCAGGACATGGTAAAAGCCACCCAGGGAACCCAGGCTGCTGTGGGGAGCCCCAGAGAGGCGGTTGGCCAGGGACTGCTTTTGAGCCTCCCCACCTAGGGCTCCCCACAGCACCCCAGGCTCCTCAACTGGCTCTTACCGTTGCCTGGCTGCAGCTTCCAGCCTGCCCAGGGGATGGGGTCCACAGAGGGGGAAGAGGAGGAGCAGGGCCACAGTTCTGGCACTGGTGACCTCTCCACTTCTATACAGGTTTACAGGTTCTGGTACTCCTGCAGGGGCTCCCAAATTGGCCGGGGCCACTAGACATGGACCCGTGCATTAACCCACCATTGGTCCCTGGAGAACTGAAAACTGCATCAGGGGATACTGAGAAGTGTAGTGCTAGGCAGGGGAAGGGACTGTTGGTCACTATTAGCACAGGGTTGCACGTGGAAAAGGTGATTAGAAGGAGGCTCCCTTTCTATTTCCTTTCCCCTGCCATAGCTCTTCATCTATAACGTCTCCGTGTTTTCCAAAGGAAGGGGAGTGTTATCTGTGTACAGCTCACTACACGAATTCCCGGCCATTACAGGGACCATTGCTCCATCCCTCCTATTCTCGGCCAGTGATACAGAGAAGTGTTGTCTCCTAAGGGATGGCCTACTTTGGTCTGATTCTGATTAGTGGCTTGGTGCGGGGGTGGCTGGGTGGTGTTGGTGACCTGTGATATACAGAAGAAGGTCAGACTAGATGACAGAATCATAGAAATGTGGGGCTGGAAAGGACCTTGAGAGGTCATCAAGCCCATCCCCCTGCGACGAGGCAGGACCAAGTAAATCTGGACCATCGCTGACAGGTGTTTGTCCAACCTGTTCTTAAAAACTCCAGTGAGGGGGGCTTAACTACCCTCATAGTTACAAAAATTTTCCTAATATCTAACATAGCTGATGGTTCCTTCTGGTGTTAGAATCTATGACTCCATTATCCCTATTTTACAGAGGCAAAATCTGAGGACAGAACACTGATTACTGTTGCCCAAGATCACACAAATGACTTGGAAACAAGCACTCTTCTAATGCAGTGCACAGTCCATTGGACCTCCTCTCCTGTGGAGGGGAGACACCAGCAATGTTATGACCACGATGTAACCCAGGAATTATAAAATCGGAGTCTATAAAATCTGCCCAGCTATCCAGTGCCAGACAATAGGCAATGCTAGATGTTTCATATGTAGTTAGAAGCCCACCTACCACCAATCCTTTGTGAGCTGGTGGTTAAGTTTCCATGCCCTGCCATGTGCTCCACAGCAACTGATGAGGCATGGGGAAATCAGTGCTTCTTACCGGTTGAAGTCCTGAGGAGGCAAAATATTTCTCTGGCTGTTTATGGGGGGAGCTCGGCACTCTCTCATCATCTTCAGTCGCTTGCATTCCTGTAGCTCTTTCTGTATTTGGGCTACAGCTCTTTCCGTATGTTTCTTGTCTAAAAACAGAGCTCCCTGGGCAATGAACTTGAGGTAAGTGTTCCCATCCATCTCTGAGGGAGGCGGAACGGGCGGCTGGGGCATGCAGTATGTCCTGGGAGCAGTAATCCATCGCCACACGTTGCTGTCATAAGGTATGTCCGGCCTTGAAGGGAAGAGTGGTGGCAGCCTCCCTACATCCAGCCAGGTGTGGTATCCCCAGATGTGCCAGCGGCTAGTATCTTCCCAGGGGCAGCGCAGGTTCTGACGAACTTTGATCTTGATGTCTGTGCATGGTGGTCTCGCAACTGCCAGTTTATGATAAGCTCTTGGGGAAAACCCTGGCCATGCGGTGTGCCTCTCTTTACACAAAAACTCACGCTCTGCCCAAGTGGTCATCTGCAAAAGATCCCAGACAAGGCCTAGCTGGGAAAAAGCAGGGAGAAAACATTTGATAAAACCAGCCCTCAGTAAAGATCTCAACCATCCCAATGTTCTTGTCATAGCTTGCAGCTCCTGAATACAGTGGGCAAAGTCAGGTACAATTTGCAGTGTTCAGCTGTAAACTTTTCCCACACAGCTCTGCCAATGCCCCTCAGTCCTGCCCTGCCCCGCTCCTGCCATCCCAGTGCTGGGCTCCCCACACAGCTCTGCCAATGCCCCTCAGTCCTGCCCTGCCCCGCTCCTGCCATCCCAGTGCTGGGCTCCCCACACAGCTCTGCCAATGCCCCTCAGTCCTGCCCTGCCCCCCCCCCCCATCCCAGTGCTGGGCTCCCCACACAGCTCTGCCAATGCCCCTCAGTCCTGCCCTGCAGCCCCCTGCCATCCCAGTGCTGGGCTCCCTACACAGCTCTGCCATTGCCCCTCAGGCCTACCCTGCAGCCCCCTGCTATTCAAGTGCTGGGCTCCCCCCACAGCTCTGCCAATGCCCCCCAGTCCTGCCCTGGAGCGCCCTGCTAATCCAGTCCTGGCTCCCAATAGGAGAGAAACAGAACATTTCCCACTGCTATAAACAGAGAGTAGTACAAGGCTTAAAGTACTCTCCACCTCACCCACTGTCCCAGTAACTAGCATGCTGTACTGCCAGAAATTTACAAAGAGTCTCCATGGGGACAATCTCACTAAACAGCCCAATCCAGAGATACCTGTTTTCCTCCAAGGGAGGGGGGAGGAGAGTCAGTTCACATCTATCCAAGAGAGCACCTGACACTAGAGGGAGTATCCATAACTTCAGTTTACTTAGTATGAAGGTATGTACCTTCTTGAGGGACCAAATGACCAGATGCTGTCATGATACAGCTTTCTGCAGTTTGCACTCTCACCACTCTCTTCCATGTGCTGACTGGCTGTTTGCTCCATCCTTTCCTGCCCCTCCCTTCCTTTCCCTCTGTAACCCCTTCCTCACTCTGTCTACCCCTCCATCCCCCTCTTGTCCTTTGTCTTGCCAGCTAGCTAGTCCTCTCCTAACACTGAAAGGGCTGAAATAACAAAACAAATTTAAAAAAAAATGGTGCCATCTCATCATTCACTCTGCTTCTACACTCTATCCCTCTCCCCTACCCTTTGTCTACCTTCTCTATTCAGATTGTAGGCTCCTTGGGGACAGGGACTTTCTATTATTCTGTTTGTACAGTGCCTGGCACAAGGGGGCGCTGTTCTTAGTTAGCCCCTGGACACTACCATAAGACATGAGAAATCTTTAAAAGTCACCAGCATTGCTGTAAACAGCACAAATTACAGAAGATTCATTGCAATGGGGTAAGCACAGGGCTCCCACACCCACTCTGCAGAGATGTGTCCTGCACAGCATCTTAGCTTGCACTCTATGTTCTCTGCGGGTATTGTGCACTGCCACTCTGAGAAGAAAGTAAAGCCAATCCTGCTCTAGGCATCTATTCAGTTCCTAGTTTGAAATGAACCCTTCAGGAAATATGATCTATCATGGACTAGGGATGATATCCATAGGGTTCTAGAGAAATTGTACTTAAGCTTCTGGAATGAAAAAGAAAGTGAGATCTTCTCTGTCAACATGGAATTCAATACAGAATTAGGACCCCAGCTATGGAAAGACCATTCTCTCAGATCAATAGGTCTCTTCCACAAAGGAAGAACTTCAAGAACAAATATTATTTGCTGACTATAAAGAGACTGTCATGCCACAAGCACCCTTCCAGACACTTGGAGAAGTCACTGTTTCTTTTCATGGAACATTTTCTCCAGGCAAACTGTCTGGGCACAAAGATCTCACCTTCTTGGGCACCCCAAAGAAGGGCTTTGAGGTGACTACCTTTTCAGACATAGCCCGTTTCCCATGTAAGGAAGTCCACAGAGCTCTAGTTCTGTGGGGCATTTGTGTATTTACTTGTTGTTATAGCAGCTATAGTACAGTCATACTTACCCACAGAGTTTCTATAAAGCTGATGGCAATAGAGCACAGTCCAGACTTTCCCCACAGATGTTTACCTTCTGAGATTTGCAATTAGACAATGATGTCTAGGTCATAATTTTGAGAGACATTCTAAAGTTCTCCTTCAGGCGTATTACCAGCCCAATTCCAGAACTGCAGATGGTGGGGTTTCATTTGAACAAAAACAAAATGCTGCAAAGGCTGAAAGAATGACAAAGGCTAAAAAAATATTCAAAAGAGGAACACAAGGAGTGGCTGCTCGACTCCTCTGCAGGCCTCACTCCTGCTCCCTCTCTCTTCCTTCCATGGCTTGCTCCCCTGTGCAGACCTAGGATTTAGCTTCATGCTCTCTTGTTTTCCCATCTGCCTCTGGGCCTTGGATCTCCTCCTGTCTGAGAGCTGCATTACACAGATCAATTTCCACAGCAGCCACTTGTGATGTCATGTACAGAGAACTATGACTTCAGCTGGGGCTGAAGCAGGAGCAGATGAACTGAGGGTACATGTAGACTACCCGCTGTATTGGTGGGTAGCCATCAATTTCTTGGGGATCGATATATCGTGTCTCATCTAGACCCGATAGATTGATCCCCGAAAGCGCTCTTGTCAACTCGGGAACTCCACCAGCACGAACGGCGGTAGTGGAGTCGACGGGGAGCCACGGACATCGATCCTGCGCCATGAGGATGATAGGTAAATCAATCTACGATACTTTGACTTCAGCTACGCTATTCACGTAGCTGAAATTGTGTATCTTAGATTGATTTCCCCCCCCCAGTGTAGACCAGCCCTCTGGAATCTTGAAAGGACATTTGCAGGTAAACTAAAGGGAAGAGAGTCCTCTTGCCCACTGAATGTTTTTCAGTTTCAGGGTAACAGCAATACCTAGCAGTTAAGTAGCACTTCATCACCTCAAAGCACTCTAGAGGCAAATATTTCTCCTCCTTAGAGATGAGGAAACTTGAGGCTCAACCAGAAGTTATGGACTTGAAGCAGGAACCATTTGGTGAAATACTCTGGCCTATGACATACAGGTCAGACTAGATGATCATAGGGGTCCCATCTGGCTTTAGAATCTCTGAGGCACGGACAGGTGAAAATAAGCGGGAATAGAACTGAAGTCTGCTGCCTCTCAGCCACATACTCCGTCCAGTAGAACACAGCTCTCTGACAGGCTTCTTATGTACTTAGCTCTTTGCTGCCTATACAGGCTGAGATTTTCAGAAGCACTTAGCATTGGTCTACTGCTACTCCATTTGCAGTTAATGACTGAACTCCCTTTAGGCAAGCACTGCATTGCTTTTGAAAATCTCACCTTTAGGTCTCCTGCCTGTCTACTTAGACCCATCAGAACTTAGCTCTTCCATTTAGTATTTCAATGTGAACTGACTGGCGAACAATTGGATTTTTGCTCTGAAACCAGTGGGAGCTGCTTGTATCCCCTTTTCATTTCTGCATTTTCTGTTTGAATGTGCATTAGTGAACAGAAGCCACTGCACCTGATATAATTCCCTTCCAGTGTGTACCAAAAGGGAGCATGCAATCACAGGTATGCTTTTAGGCTGTATTTGTAGATATCACATCATGGGGTGTGGGGGTGGAGGGGAATAACAACAGTGTGATCACACTTGGCATATTCTGTTCTGGACAGAGTAGATGGAAGGGAGTCAAGAAAACAGCAACAAACCTGATTTTATACTTTGGGACTGACATCTGAGGAAGGATTCGAACCTAAGTATCTAAGCTTTAGGCAAATGACCACCAAGAGGCATGAAAGAGCATAACTACAATATTTGAAAAGGTACAGAGGTAAATATAGACTTTTATGTCTCAAGTGGAGGAGGGATACCCAAAACTTGTGTAGACTTAGTTTTCTAAAGACAGGGGAGATATACTTAACTAGCAGGCTGGGAGACCCCAAACAGATTAGTTTTATCAAATAAAACCTCATGAAGGTAGGGTTTACCCATCAGTCCTGGTTGGAGACAAGATCAACTAGACTACAGAAACCATAACTGAGGAAACAGTCCTGCACTGGCCCCAAGGACATGGACAACCTGGAACCTAATATCTTTCATATTTACTTTCTATACTTTTCCCTTATGGAAAAAAACTCTACAGTTTATAAATCATTAGTGCACTAATTAAGATGGGTAGGACTGGGTCACACTCAGCACTCTATTGTCTGAAGCTATAGACAAAAATTCTGAGAATGTTATCTGATGGGGCTGCAAGGTTTTGGTGTCCTTTCCCATGAAACAAAAGGACGAGGGGAAAATGGTGTTATGAAGGTGGAATCATGCTAGGAAAAGCTTAGACTGGACCCTAAAGTCCCACTGGCTAGCACCAGCCTTTGTGGTTAGAAGGATACTACCAGGTATTGTTAGAAATTCCTGAGATTTGTGTCCCTCTAAATGGAAAGGCTAGTGCTAACCAGTGGGGCTTTACGGTCTAATCTAAGCTTTCCCTAGTATGATTCCACCTTAATAAAAACACCAGTGTCCCATCCTCTCTTTGTTTTATTGGTAAGGCTACAGAGCCCTTGCAACTCTATCTCCCAAGACTAGATTTCAGGAATAAAGGGGGAGGTGGGGGAAAAACAAATTACAACAGCAGCAAAGAATCCTGTGGTACCTTATAGACTAACAGATGTTTTGGAGCATGAGCTTTCGTGGGTGAATACCCACTTCGTCAGATGTATGTAGTGGAAATTTCCAGGGGCAGGTGTGTGTGTGTGTGTGTGTGTGTGTGTGTGTATATATATATATATATATGCAGGCAAGCTAGAGATAATGAGGTTAGTTCAATCAGGAAGGATGAGGCCCACTCTGCTAGCAGTTGAGGTGTGAAAGAAAAACCAAGGGACGGAGAACTTCAGGGGGCTCGGTTTTTTTTTTCTGTGTTTGTTGGGCCAGGCCATTCGAGCTAAAGTCTTTGTTTATCCTGAGAGCTGATGGTGTCAGATTTGCAGATGAACTGAACCAGCTCTGCAGTTTCTCTTTTGAAGGGGGAGGTTGAAGGGGGGGAGGGCGCGAGAGCGGGGGGCTCGGCTCCGCAACCGCCGACACACACAAAGATTCTCCATCCCGGTCTTGGGGGTTTTTCCTTCCTCACGTGAATTCTTCAGTGCTCAGGAGGTTGGATTTTTCTTTTTCCTCTCAGGTATAAGGAGGTTCCTGAAATATTTTTTTGCTGTCGCATCAGAATCTCTGATGTCTTAACGTGCTTGATCTGGCTGGTGACCGCAGGAAAATCGGCCACCCTGGCGTTAGGTCGGTCTTGCGGCTAACATAGTGCTAAGGCCCTAGGGAGGGTTGAGTGTTAGCTCGCTAACGGTTTTTGTGTATATTGCATTCTAATCGGGCACTGACTGATTTAGTGTGTCCGGTTTTATAATTATGATCGTTGTATTGCCCCTTGGCCTTGGTGAGCCAGAGGGGGTTGGCTGATCATAAAGCCGCGGAGACTCTCTCTGCCCTCCAGCAAAGGCCCTCCAGGTTTCACCTTACAGCAGGCCACTGATAAATGGGAGACATGGATCGCACATGCAGGCCGTCCCAGGGAGGGGCTGAGTGGGTCCTCGGGAATTATCGGAGGGGCAGCACGTATTAGCCTCCGCTTCAGTTCCGGGATCGGTGTTTCAACCATCTCCCAGAGACATCCCAGCGAACCTGCTGTACTTGCGTAATGAACTGACCTGAACATCCCGAGGAACACAACTGTGTTAGTCTGCGCCCAAGAGAGTCCCACATGCGGCTGAGCTCCGACGAAAAACTTTCCCCTGCCAGTATCCGGAGAAGACTGCGCGAGCGCTGGAGAGGTGGCGTCAGAGCGAGCGATTATTAGCGAAGCTCGCAATTAGGGACAGAGTAAAGGGAGGTTGTTCGAGCTGACCCATGTGCAAGGGAACACGCAGGTATGAGTATCACAGAAATAATTTCCAACTGCGCTGCACATCGGGCGGTGTTCACACCCTTCCCACTATCACAACCACAGCGAGCGAGCACACACAATGCTTCTTACCTTTGTCATCCAGACAGATTTTTATAAGAACGATTGAGCGATGAATATCTCATCTCTTGCCTGGTTCACAGTTCCTTCTCTATTAGCTAGTCACCGGATGCTTACGGGGACGAATCTAGTATTATCTTGTGGACTGCGACTTTGTAATACTAAAGCCCTAAATAAAACAATACTGCACAGAGATCCAGTTCAGCACGCTGTTTCACATTGTGGACAGGAAGACCACAGGGCTCGGCAACCTTGGCGACTGAGGCTACTCAAGTGGAAGCACCCTGCGCTGGCCAGGCCAGTTTGTTGATGTCCGCTGACTGCGTCCACATGGTTGGGATGGGATAGACATTCACGGGCCTCCTAACACTGTGGCGCAGTTCAGCGCCTTCTTGAGGGCTATGTGTCTGAGTTGAGGGCAAAGTGGGAACTATGACGACAGCACATCCCTCATCCCGTGTCACTTGTCACAGCCCTCATTGCCTGAACCAAGCTGAGCTGGCTGAACCCATGGCCAGATCAGGAGCTAGGTAGATCAGCGTGGACACTGTAGTGGATAGCCATTGCAGATAACACAAAGCAGCCCAGAAGCACCCTGGCAAAGCTGCGTGCCTAAAGGTTGCACCAATTGCCCTGATGCTAGACTCATTTAACTGAGGCAAAAAAGGATGGAAAAGTATTTGAACTTCCTCACCAGGGTTTAACAGACGGTTGGATTGAGCTCAATAAGGTTTCTTGCCTTGGCTGTTGCCCCCTCGACAAACTTGCCTAAAATGGGTCGGTGTGCTCTGTCGTACAGGTCCTGCCCTCGACGACACCTGATAGGTGCCCACTCGAATGTGGGCATGAGCCTTTCCCCATTTCTCAACAGTCAGGGTAGAGAAAAAAAGTTGTCTTTATTGCTGTCAGAGGTTTGACATGCACATGAAAAAGGAAACCTTTCCTGCATTCTGGGCCAGTTTTCGTGGCTGTCTCAACTTTCCCACATTTTTCAGATCGACAAGCAATAAAACAGATATTGGAAAAGCGTGTTTATTGGTGTTCCAGTTTCACACAGAAAAAAAAATACGAAGGAAGTCGACGAGTACCCTCATCTCTACCTGCTCTCCCACTTCTCTCGCCCAGAGATCTCCGCTTGCCTCGTGTTTCTGATATTGTTTTGAAAAGACATGGCGATTTCCAGTATTATCATTTTTGTTTCTGTTGTTCAAGAAGAGCCAAGAGAGATGGCGCAGGTCTCCTGTGCTTTTGTTGGCTTCGCCGATTTACGATTCCCACGACACTGAGAATTATCGTCTGGTTATACGTCGAGGCGGATTAACCGATGTGATGCATCGATCCAGTCTGTTTTGGTGGTTGGACCGGCGATCTCTGATAAAGCGTAGGTGAGATCGAGACGGTGCCTATTCTGGTACTGGCGTCGGTATTAGGGTGGGTCGCGACCGCTGCGTTACGCAGCTGGGCTTATGGCTGTGCGCAATAGCCAAATTGGCGTCGACGGAGCCACACCGCAAATACATCGCGGCACAAATGTCATGAATTGTCCGTTGACGTTGCGGCAAGGTGTTCATCGAAACTATCTCTGTCTGTTTACCGTCATGGCAGTCCGTGGGGCGATTCATGAGGTAATGCGGGTAGCATATATCTGCCCACTTTGTGTTCGGTACTGGTTTGGTAGGATCTTGTGATCTCTGGGAGACCGTTGTCCGTCTGGTGTAGACAAGCACTGCTGTGGGGGCACGCAGCCTTGGCATAGGAGGTTTTGGTTTGCATGGCTTGGGTTCCTGGCTGCAGCCTAAGATAGTGACCGGTCCTTGGTGCCACCGGACTCGCACGGTACCGTCCCCCGGACGATATTCTGGTGAGTATCAAATAGTAGAGGTATTCTGGGTTCCGGTTGGGGCGACACAATCTTTAGAGATAGTTCTGCATGATCGTCTGATTCTCTCTTCCTGCCGGCTGTGCGGGATACGCCCACGCTGGACACGTTGTTTTTTTTGTCGTTTACTCTCTTACCTGATTGCTTTAGTTTTGGGCCTGGGATGGGCGAGGACTGGCCTGCAACCCAAGGCCTGTGAAAGTGTGGGATCATTGTCCAGGATGGGTTGTAGATCCCTGACGATGCGTCGGAGGGTTTTAGCTGGGGACTGTATGTGATGGCCAATGGAGTCCTGATGGTTTCTTTCTTGGTTACAACAGGTTATTCTCCCCCCGTCCCTGATGTGTTAATCTCTGGAACTCAGGGACACAGGATGTCATTGAAGCCAACAGCTTAGTAGGATTCAGAAAAAAGATTACACATTGATATGGACAATATCTAATTGTATAAGAGTGCTTCTCCTAGGCCCATATTATTTCTTAATGGTCTAGTGTGAAGTTTCTTGCACTCTCCTCTAAAGCATCTGCTACTAACCTATCAGAGACAATACACTGAAGCAAGGCTCGGATCAGGTATTAAAATTTTCTGTTAAACATGCTTTGGTTAGAATTCCAAACAGTGGCTTAGGGCTAGCCAATTGTTTTCTAGTCTTTTACTGGAGCTCCTACATGTGATACACTGATGGATGGGCTGCCTGCTCTATTGGTGGACACAGTTGCCACCATCTCCCTTCTTTCCTACCTATTTGCTTTTTTCCTTTCATCCCTTGCTTGTTCCTTTTTTTTCCACCTCACCCTTCTATTTTTTGAAAAACTTCTGTTTTTGCTCCCCCTAGCCCCTAAAGCTAAGCAGCATTTCAGATGGGGAGAAGTGGGAAGTGGTGACTGTAGGAAACCACGATCCTGGTGTTCTCAAAACTCAGGAGGAAAAAGGCTAAGAGCAGTAGATTTCTGTCTGGGCCTTCAGCTGTGGACAGCTACCAGAACAGATCCTAGGAATTGCCCACAGTTGTGGGATTCCCCAAACATTGGCAGGATGGAATCCGACTCAGTCTTCTTTCCCTCCCCCCCTCAGTTCTTTTCCACCCCCCATGCCTCTTGAATTAGTCTAGGGCTTACTTTCAAAACTGAGTCATAGTGCTAGAGCATGAATATTAGGCAAGGGAAATTAACTCCTTGTTGCATTGTCAACTGTGAGTTATTTGCTAAAAAGCAGTCGCACCAACAGAGAAAGTTAGAATAGCAGTGCTGATTCTGACCCTTGAAAGCAGCAACGGCAGCACGTGGCCCAGCAATTCGCCCCCCAGTTTATATACAGGAAATGGAAACGGTTTGGTTGAGGTATGTCTGTGTCTTATTTTGTTTTTGAAGAGAGGCCCCATCTAAAGTCCTTCCAGGGTACATTCCTTCTTATTACATAAACACCAGAGGACTCTCACCAGCTGCCCTATTCCACTGCAGTGGAAGATACACAAGTGAGTTTCAAGAGACGGCATATTTTTAAGCGAAGATTTTAACATCCATCTTACAATTCCTCTCAACCACTTCAATTGTTGGGACTGATTAGGGTGGCTTGAAGCATTCAGTTAAATGTCAGTCTGAGCTGCAGCACTAAATGTAGCTAGGCCTCCAAGAGTACATTGTCCGGGATTTGGTATGTGGCACCCAAGAAATCAGACCTAGATTTAAGAGCGACTGCTCTTCATCACCACAGCCGGGATGACATATCTGTGAGACAAAGTCCAAGCAAAGGGGTTTAGCAGGGCTGTACTATAACAAGCTGTTACGTTGCAATTGGAATAGACACACACCTAGAGAGGGGTGATCTTTCAACCTCTGCCCCTGCCAACATTCAAAGCAACCTATACCAATGTTTTTCTGAAGTGAGGGAAGACCAAAAATGGCATCTTATGCATTCAACCTGTTTGAGGGAAGAGACAGGGAGAGTGCTTCAAATCAAGCCCTTTACCACCCATTGCTATTCCCATAAAAGTTCTAAAAGAATAAAGTGACATTTATAATTAAAAGCTTATTTAAGGAATGTACAATATTTACAGAGTCATGACAGGCAAGGCACCTCAGGAATAGAGGAATTTTCTCCCTCCAATAGATGTACTTTGGAGAGGCCTATCCTCATCGCCTCCAACCCCTTAGATGGCAGGGTGATTCAGCACCCACCTGGAAACCTTCCCTGTAACCTTTTCACAAGGGACTCTGTTTCTCCACTAACTCAGGCCTGAGGCAAGACCAACCAATAAGCCCCAGCCTGTCCCAGACCAATATTTATTGGTCATAAACGAACTCATAGCAGCCAATGGGCCTGTCTGTTTTCCAGCCAAGCAGATCTCAGTACAGCCCAGTATTCCCAATGGGAATAAGTCAAAACCACATTATGGGCCCCTGCATATCCCATCTGAGCAAGTCTCAGTAGAGCCCAGTGTCCTTTACAGCTTGGGAATAAGCCAAACACAGCCTATCTCAGTTCAGGAATAAACTGAGACCAGCTCATCTCTGGCCCCAAGATGTCATCCTCTAGGCCAGAAAAGCTGATATCCAGCAGGATTTTGCTCAGGCTGTTGTTCATGGTGTCCAGGACCAGGCCCTCCATGAGAGACTGATTCTCAGTCTGTCCAGAGGCTGGTAATTTTGGGGATGATTGCTTGGTGGATTCAGGATTGGAAGCAGGAGAGCTTGTAAGGGGCCCGGAAACCATGTCATTGGACTCTGTTTGGAGAAGCTGTCGAGGGGAGTCAAACGAGTTTTTAAGGGGAGTGCTGTTGAAGCCCAGCAAGTCCAAGTTTTCCTGGAGGGATGTGAATGGCACCTGAGGGGTTCTCACAGGGCTGAAGTCCAGCTCACTGCTTTCTTTAGCAATGGGTGCAAGTCTCCAGGAGTCAGGGCTCCCCATTGGTGGAGTAGCAGTTGGGACTTTGCTAGGGGTGGAGGAAACTGGCAGCTTGCAGAACATCTCCTTGACTGGTGTTTTAAAGGGGCCACCCTCCTCCTGGGAGCAGCTGAGCTCCAGAGACTGGCTTTCCTGCAGGAAAGGAAGGTCTGACGCTAGCCTGAAGGAGTCAGAACCACAGCTCTCTGGCAGAACCAGGACTGGCTCTTCTGAGCAAGGCAGCACTAGGTGCTGTTTCCTTCTGGACCTGCCCATCTTCCGCCTCTTTATAATCACCGTGTCAGATACACCCCGGGGCGGGGACTTCAGCACGGTAAAGTGTTTCTCTCGCTTCACACATGGTACTGGGAGCAACAGGCCTGTCTCTTCATCCGACTGCACTGGTTCCTCTTTTATAGACAAGACTGGGGGGAAAGAGGGCAGCCATTTGTCAGGATAGGAGTCCTCCTTCTCCTCCTTTATACACAGGGCTGCAGGGAAAGAGGCTAGCGCTTCACCAGGCTGGGAGTTGTTCTCCTTTACAGGTTGGCTTGGGGCAAATGGGGGCGGCCTTTCATCACAGTGACTCTTCTCCTTCACAGGCCCTGTGGGCAAGAATGAGGATGGCTCTTCAGTGGACGGCAACACCTACATGGGAAGCAAGAAGTGAGAAATGACATAGTACAGTGAGTAAGCAGGGGTCTAGAGAAAGGAAAAAAACCACAGGGCAGGAAATGCAGCAAGAAGGAGAGGTACAGTAGAGTTTTGGGACCAGGGAGAGGGCGGTGGGGGAAAAGAAGGCACATTGCTGAAGTCAGTGGCAATAACACAATTAGATAGAGAGGAGCCGGCAAAGCGCATGGGAAGGATCTTGGCACAGCACCAACAGATGGTGTCCCTAGAGAGCAGTATTTCTGGGGAGGTGCTGTGAACCCAAGGAATATTGTGGTTGGGGGATGCAGGTCGTGAGGAGAGCTGGGCGCTTCTGAAAGAGGCAAAAACCACACTTTTCAAAATGTTAAGGGAGACCAGAATGGGTCAAGAGAGCAACGCAGTTCCATTAGGAACTGAATAAAGGCTTGAAAAAAGGAGAGAATCCACGTTGCTCCTGTCTCTGGTTCATTGTGGCTGGACAGTGGAGGAGTCGTTGGTTCACACTTTGAGAGGAGAATCCCTGTGTGAACTAAAAAGCCACCTACCCATGACAAGACAACTAGAGGAGAACAGTCACCTTAGGAATGGGGGATGGAAGGCAGGTGCAGCGAAGCGCCAGCCAGTTACAGTCCCACTGCTGCAAGCACGAGCGTTTGACAGCTGTAGGGAGAGTGGGCAAGAAAACCCCATAGAGAGCAGGGGAGATTGGCACCACAGAAGCCCAAGGCTAGCAGGAACACTAACCTTTGGAGCAATGCGTACACGCTTGCTGCTCCGGATAACCTCTGAGCCACTGAGGGAGGCTCCCTGGGCCATGGCCTGAGGCACCTTCAGGGAGGACTGCAGGATGAGAGGTTGGCTCACAGGAAACTGGATTGGAACCAGGTAGGAGCTGACGCGAGGAAGCAAAGGCTTCATCTTTCGGCCTGGAAGGAAAGAGAATGGATCAGCTAGTGTCCTGCTCTGGGGAGCCTCTTCACCTCCCCCACCACACACCAGGGACTAGCCAGTTAAGAGCTGGGGGGCTTGAACCATCCTCAATCCCAGAAAATAACCAGCTAATTCCAGGGAGGGGCTCTCCCTTCCCTGCCTTTTCTGTATAGTTATGTGAACAAGCCCCCTCAGCTCAAGGTGTCTTGGGTTGGGATACTGCTCCCCATAGAGCTCAACTCCTACTCCTTTTGAGCCCCAGTCCCTGTAGCAGGTCTCCCCCTCCCCGAGATGTCTTCTCTCAGATGTAGCAGCCCTACCCTCAGCTCCAAACCTGTCAGACAGGAGTGGCCGTGGCAAGCCTGCATGCACGCAATGCTGGACAGCAATTTCCATTTCTTTTCCTACAGGCTGGGAATGGATCAAGCGCCCATCACCCTGGTTAGGGGACTGGCTGTCTCTCTGTCCAAGACAGATGCGTACACTCACGTGCATTCTGTAGCTCAGTTTTGTTGCTGCTGTTCCCGCCTGTGTTCTTCTGGAGTTCTGGAATGTGTCGTTTTTGCTGCTATCGTCATTGTGGGATGAGAAAGAGGGGAAAAGAGAGTTAAAGAGAAGAACTTCTCTCTGTTCGACTGCTTCACTTAGGAACGTGGATCCAGAGGCCTGTGCTGAGCTAGTGCCGAGAGAGCAATCGTTACCACCTGTAGACTGTGTGCCACCTGCCACTGTATGCCCATGCCATCCCTCTGCCAGCTGCCACCCTAAAGCCTTGTAGAGGGTGAACTGGCATGAAGGAGCTTCTCCAGCTGTGGTCTCTGGTGCAGGAGAAATGACCTGATTTTGGTGTCCTCTCTGCCTGAGGAAAGGTGAACAGTACAGCTTTATAGTATGTAGTGTCTTTCATACAAACCGTAGCCCAAAATGCTCAAGTAGAACAGCAGAGCAAAAGAAGAATTGAAGATCTAAGCAGGTGGAAAGAGGGATGGGGTTGGAAAGGAAATGGAGACAAGTCTGGCTAGCTGCTTGCACATCTGTTATCACTACACTGCTGGAGGTGAAGGAGGCAGCACCAATTTCCATCATGCCAAAAGTCATGGCGCTTCCAGGGAGAAGAAAGTAGTGCAGAGATTTTGCCCTTCCTGAAGCCACAGCCCAGAAAGGAGAGGAGCTGCTGCCAGGGAGGGTGGTACCTGAAGCTTCTGGCTGGGTTTGTTCTCTGGAGACACATTTCAGGCCAATATTCAGCTGCTGGCACCTCGCTGCGCCTATAGATACGTGCATGCAGCTGTTACATGCTTCTGCAAATATCCATCCAGCATTATCAGGTCTTCACCAGCTAGTGCATTTTCTGCAGCAGTTAGAAACTTGGCTCTCCATTATATCAGGCATGTCTCCTTCCCCAAGAAAGGTGTGCAAAAAGCTATTGGACTGGCAGCTGCGGTGACTCATTCCCCCTCCCCAAGCATCCTGTCCTTTCCTGCAATGACTGGCAAAAGGAAAAGCAGCCCAAGCCCCGAGCCAGAGGGAAAGTCTTACTGATTCAGAGTACTCAGGCGATGTTGGTGACCCCGCATCCAGCGGCTGGTGGCAGCAAGGCATCAGGAGGGAGAAAAATAAGAGGAAGTTACCAACCAAGGGGGAAAACATATGGGACATTAACCCTTGCAAAAAGTTCCAAAGTCAGAACAACCAGCTATTGAACATGCCCACCCACCAGGGAGAAAACACAGGAAGCGTTCACCCTGCCTGCTCTGAAAATCATTACAGCAAGAGAAGATCTCCATTCCTTTCACAAAGAGACCCCTTCCACAGCCCCCAGGTGACACAGGGCAATTCTGCCTGCATGGCTGGTCAAACACAGCTATGTAGTGCTTTAAAAGCCCAACCTAACTCTCATTTAAGTCAATGGGATTCTTTCCATTAGCTACCATGCAGGTTTGCGTCAAGCCTTTGGAAAGCAGCTGGTTAAAAGCTTATTCTACCTCCTTCACTATTCACATTGCTACACTGCACCTGGAGAGCCCTGTTGCCTCAAAGGTGCTCCAGCCCATCCAGGCTATCTCCCACTTCAAAACAGGGAACCCGCCACTTGTAAAGTTAATAGTGACTTCATTCTCTAGAAGTTGGACTGAGGCCACATGCCAAGAGGGCTTCACCTCCCTATTAAAATCAGATGCAGTCAGATGTCCTGGCATTCAGGAATTGGGAAGGCTACCTGTTTTCCTTCCCAAGAGCCACTCACCTTGAACACTTGGTCCAGCGTCAGATAGCGATTGGCATCAGGGTGGATGGTCCAGAAGGAGATTTTACCATTAGCAGATGTCTCCCGGACAAACATATCGTGAAGGGATAGATTGTGTCGAATGGAGTTCTGGGTGGAGAGGAAAGACCTTAATGTTTTTGGCAACCAAGCATAGGTAGGAGCCTAAGACACTACAACCCAGGCAGGGGAACACTGTCCTGGCAGACTGTGGCCCTTCATGCTCACCTGGTAACTGCTTATATCTCCATCACTAAAGCCCCTTAGTGCTCTCACCAAAGATATTCCAGTTTCCAGCCCAGTAATCAGCCAGCCCTCTCTCTCCTGCCTGAGAGGAGTTGAGAGAGGATGCTAGGGTGTTTGAGATGGAAAAGGGAACATAAGGAATTGAAGAGGGCCTTTAGTTTCAAACTATTTTCCATCCTGTTTCATGGGTTGCTTGTTCCTTTGGATGCCAAAAAAAGCAGCAGCAGCAATTCTCCAAGCAACCATCCCCCTAGCGTGAGGGCTGGTCCATACTAACGCTGTAAATCAACTGAAGTTATGCTATGTAACTATGTTCGATTTACAGCGGTATCTACTGCTGACTTACTTTCCTGCCTCTCAGGGAGCTGAAGTACAGATCTTAATGGGAGAGCACTCTGCCATCAACTTAACTTGTCTTCACCAGACCCACTAAACTGACACCAGTGTGTGTGATTTAGCCGGAAGTATAGACAAGCCCTAAAATTCTGTTGCCCACACCTAGGGGTGGAGTCAGGTGCGTCCCCAGCAGCACATTATACCTTCCAGCCTGGCTTGGCCACATATCTGAAATAAGGAAAATGGTCCTCAATCCAGGCATAGATATCCTTCAGGGTCATGCGCTTCTTCTCTGTGCTGTTGATGGCAAACTGGATCATGGCCATATAGGAGTAGGGGGGCCGTTCTGATATCGAGTCCTGCCACAAGGAGGAGGAGGTAGCAGTGGCAGGAATGGAGTCTTCTTCAGTCTGGAAGAAAAAAGGAGGAAACAGTGTGAAAGTTGCAGGGGCCCAGGAAAGTTACAAGGAAGTTCCTCTTAGCTTGAGGATTCTGCTGCACAGATCAACTTGGCAGAGGCACAGGTTACCCAGATTTTGTCATGTCTACTCCCTTTGAATGTTCTCACCCACATATCCTGTCTTCAGTTTCCAAAGGTTTACTCTATTACAGGGGTTGGCAACCTTTCAGAAGTGCTGTGCTGAGTCTTCATTTATTCACTCTAATTTAAGGTTTCGTGTGGCATTTTTAGAAGGTCTCTTTCTATAAGTCTATAATATAGAACTAAACTATTGTTGTATGTAAAGTAAATAAGGTTTTTAAAATGTTTAAGAAGCTTCATTTAAAATTAAAATGCAGAGCTCCCCAGACCAGTGGCCAGGACCCAGGCAGTGTGCGTGCCAATGAAAATCAGCTCGCGTGCTGCTTTTGGTTGCCTACCCCTGGTCTATTATGTACCCCACCATCTCCCTCCTTACCTTGATCCTCTCCTGCACGGGTGTCTGGTTCTCCTTCTCCATCTCTTGTTTCACAGTACAGGGGCCCAGCCCATCAGAGCTCATCTTCCCTAGCCATTGGATGTTAGTCAGACTGTTATTCAACCCGCTGTTTGTTGCGTCTCCACTGCCTGCAGGCAAACAAACCAAGAGTCCTGCTCACTCACCTGCTGCCATCCCAGATACCTAAAGAGAGACCCCAGCCAGGTCTCCCAAAACGGGCCCAAGTTCCCCATCTCGAGCTCGGTGCACCAGATGGAGCTCTGAGGCTAAAGCATCTTGTGGATCTAGCCAGAGCTCCTGATTTAGCTGTAGATCAGCTCAGTTGCTGGAAAGTCTCCAAACCTAAAAATCCCAAATTGGATCTGAACCTTCATCTGCGCTGGCCCAGAGCGAGTGCTGAGAGCAACGCTTAAAAAATGTCATTGGACATTTACTAGCCAATGAACTCAACATCTTTGTTCCAGGCAGCAAAACCCTTTACTCCTGTAGTTCTGACCCCCCTCACCTCCCATTCTGTCAGTATGCCAAAGTCTTGAACTTTAACACACCCTGCAAACTCTGTGGGAAACACCATGCCCTAAGATCACTGATTTTGACCTGGATTCAGTATTTGAACCTGTCACCATATGTAGTAGGCTAATAAACTAACCAGTTGGGCTGCTTGAAATTTCACATTTTTCACCACTGCACTCTCCCATATTGAGCAAGGCACAGACCTCCCACACCCACCCACCCCTCATTGCACTTAAGAGGCCAATAGAAGGGAACAGCCTACGTACTGTTTCCTTCCTGTTCTTGTCCTCCGATGGAATTGACATGTGGAGGCCACAGGACTGCCCTTTCCACAGTTTTATTAGGGTTTTGTTTGAGGTTCTTCTCTCCACCCTGACAATCTGCTGCTCTGGCCCCCTTTGTTGCTGTGCTCGTCTCATCCTTTGATTGGAGCGTCTGCTGAGTTGCTGCTGAGCCTGTGGGACGAGAGCTGCCCCCACTGCTGATAAGAATGAACTTGTTGGGCCCATTGCTGCCACATTCTCTCCCCTTGGCTGTCAGAGCCTCGATGATACTCTGGATGTCAGCATCAGGAGGGATGATCACCACCTGGGTGTTGGGCATGGTAGGGTGATTAATGATCTTTATTCCTGCTGGGAATTTCTGGGCGCCACACTCCACTCTGTCCCTGGGTTTGTCCTCTCTGCTATGCTCCTGCTTGGGGACTCCTTTACTCTCCCCATCCGGTTCATCTCTTGCTGGAGAGTTGGACGCACTGCCATCTTGGAGGGACAGTTTTCGTCTCTTGAGAATCAGGGGCCTGCGAGGGCTGGTCCTCATCATTGATCTGTACAGTCACTCTCCATTGAAGACTGCAAAAAATAGACCCTGCAAAACATAGGACAGAGCATGAAAGAGAAGCTGTGGGCCTGGAACATATATTAAAGGAATCAATTGTCTCTCATGCCAGGTATCCAGTCAGCTGGCATATGAGGGGCTTTCCACTCCATACAGTGGTAGTCCCAAGGGTGGAAGAGTCCTCACCACATGTCTTGTGACTAGGGACAGTCCCTATGCCCATAGGGAACAATTGCATAATACATCCACTGCAGGGAAAGTAAGAACAGATCAGAACAGACTGTTGGAAAAACGGCCGCACCTCCTTCCTCATTTATCAACACACACCTTGTAAAAACCCCACACAAATGACCAGCACCAAGTAAATAATTTGCAATGATAACTGAGGATCTCAAACCACACCCTCATGCCTCTTTTATGGATGGTCAACTGCTTGAAACACCATAAATTAGGAGGGTTTTAACCCATGGGAGCTTGAAATAGATGTATTAGAAGCCAGGGACTCTCCTCCTTAGCACTATGCAGAACTAAATTCATCATCCTCAAATAGCAGAATAAACTTCCTAATCTGGACTTTGTGGACGTTAAATGATTTTAAAATTTAGAACTGGGGGATAAATGGTAAGACCAGAAATAGTGATTTGGAGAAAAGATAATTGGTTGCCCTTACGTGAACACCGGTTGCAGATATGGGAGTTGTGGCGAATGGAGCTTTGTTCTTGCACAGGAAATCTTCTGTGCAACTACTTACATTATGCATATTATGTATGGTAGATTAAGCATTAACCAAAATGGAGAGAATTTCACACCAGTGGAGCAGATCCAGCCTGTTAGTGTCACAAAATTCTCAGAGAGGGTCATTTGTATTGTCGTAAAAGGGCAAAACCAAAACTGACAGAAAAATAAACTAGTTCCCTTCCTGCATGATAGAGGCAAGTGACGCATCCAATCCCAGACTCTTTCTAGCAGTTAGAGATGCTCAGAGAGGCTGACCAACAAGTATTCTCAGCATTCTACAGAGGTTAGGACTACTGTCCTGCCTGTCACACAGAGGGTTATGGCAACCCCTAGAGGTCACCTAGGGATCTGGGGCAAAATCAGTACTTGGTCCTGCTAGTGATGGCAGGGGGCTGGACTCAATGACCTTTCAAGGTCCCTTCCAGATCTAGGAGATAGGATATCTCCATTAATTTAACCCCCTGCCGGCGGTGTCACACACAGAGTGCCGCGGGGCTCGGGTCAGAACCACCCCCGCAGAGAGCTCTGGAGTGATGGCAACCGCTCAGGTTGCCCAGAGAGCTCCGTGGGAGGAAGCAGCTCCACAGGACACCGCTGACGAAGGCCTTGCAGCATCCTGGCTGTGTGCGGCGCGGGAGGGGACGCTGCACTGTCATGCCCACAATGGGAATTCTCACCATCTCTCCCCCCCGCCCCAAACCTGGCCCATCCCGTTCCCCGGTCCCTGCTCCCCCATCCTTCTTCCCAGATGCCTGAATCCACCTGTCTCAGGTTCCTCTAGAGCCTCCAGCCCGTTTTACACCCTCTTCACCGTGTCCCCGCGATGACCACAAACCCCACTGATCCCCTTGGTCTTCAGTGGTCCCTATAAATTCCCTCCCCTGCCGCCCCCACTCCCCACAGCAAGGCCCCTTCCGCCTGCCCGCCCCCCGGCCGGGCCTTTCTGCCCCTCCCAGCCCTGCTCTCACCCCGGTGTCGGTGGGGGCGGGGGGGGGTCGCGCGCCCCGCTGCCTCCCCGCAGGGACCCGGCGCCGCCGGGCTCCGCTGCTGCTCGGGGCTCAGAGGCAGTTCGTTTCGTTTCCCGGTTTGAATTTGGCGCCCGGTGGCCCGTTGGCGTCACGTGCGGGGACGGGGCCAATGGCGATCGGGCCGGGGGGCAGCGCGTTCCATCCGGGAGCGGAACTGGCCAATGAGCGGCCGCGCCCGGCGGTGCTGACACGCCGGTGACCCCGGCAGGAGCAGGGGCTGGACGGGACGCGAGGCCGGTTCTCCCCCTTCTACGCGCGGAGCAGCGGCCGCCGGGAGGTGCCGAGCTGGGCGGACGCGGGGGGAGGGCGCTCGTCTCGGGGCAGAGCCCTGCCCACGTGCCCTCCTCTGAGTGGGCGCTCCAGCTCTGCCCCCTCTCCCGGGCTGGGTCGTGCCTCGCCCCTACCCGGTGTCCCTGCGCCCCACGCCGCCCGCTCTCCCCCGGTGCCTGCGCTGCCCTCCCAGCCCCCACCCCAACCCACAGCCAGGCCGAGGAGCCGGCCGGCTAGCGGTGTCTGAGTGACCTCCGTGTGCTCCCGAGCCCCGGCTGTGCCGGGTAGGCGGTGAGTGAGAAGAGCCTCCTGGTTGCTGGCTGGGTGGGGTAGGGAGCGAGAGAGCACTGGCTTGTGTGTGTGTGTGATGTGTGTATGTAGGGCAGTGGTCCCTACGCTTCACAGGGTTGTGCCCCTCCAACCCCTGTCTGCCCCTTCCCCCGAGCCGGCGGGGGTGCGGCCAGGGGTAAGGGGCCCGCAGCTGGGGGTGGCGGAGCAGAGCCATGGCTAGGTCCTGGGCCAGGAGCGGGGCTGGGTGGCGATCCCATCTCGCCCGTTTGCGTGTTTGTATATTTGTTTGTCCAGCTAGCTAGTGTGAGGGTGGGGGTGTATAAAGTAGTTGGCTAGATAAGTATATACACACACCCCAGCAAGGGACATAAAAGGTAGTAAGAAGAGGATCTTTAAATACAGTAAGAGAAAGACAAAGGAAAGTGTAGGTTTTTTACTTAGTAGGGAAGGAGAGCTGATAACTGAACATTAAGAAAGTTGATGTGTTTATTGCCTAGTTTGCTTCAGTTTTCACCAAATAGGTTAATGATGATCTGATACCTAATATAATTAATATTAACAACAAGGAGGAAGTAATGCAAGCCAAAATAGGAAAAGAACAGGTTAAAGAATATTTAGATAAGCTAGATGTATTCAGGTTGGCAGGTTGTATTTGTTTTATGGTATTTGGTTCAGCTAATATCTTAATCTCTGAATGGTTAGTAATAATCTTCAAGAATTCCTGGAGGCCAGGGAAGGTCTAAGAGGACTGAAGAAAGGCAAAAAAAGGACTTATAAACCAATCAATCTAACTTAAATACATGGAAAGATACTAGAACAAACTTATTAAGCAATCGGTTTGTAAGCATGTGGCGGATAATAGGGTTATAAGGACTAGCCAGCATGGATTTGTCAAGAACAAATCATGCCAAACCAACTTCACTTTTTTCTTTGACAGAGCTACTGGCCCAGTTGATAGGGAGGAAGCTGTAGACGTTATATATCTTCATTTTAGTTCCACATGGCATTCTGATTAGCAAACTAGTGAAATGTGGTCTAGATGAGATTATAATAAAATGGAGTGCATAAATGAGTACAGTCTTGCAACCAAAGAATAGTTATCTATGGTTTGCTGTCAAGATCGGAAAGTGTGTCTAGGGGCGTCCCATGGGGGTCAGAACCGAGTCCACTGCTATTGAATATTTTCATTAATGACTTGGATAACGGAATGGAGAGTAGCTTATAAAACTGGCAGATGACCCCATGCTGTGAGGGGTTGCAAGCACTTGGAGGACAGGATTAGAATTTAAAACAACCTTGACTAATTGCAGAATTGATCTGAATTCTCCAAGATGAAATACAAGTAAGACAAGTGTAAAGTACTTCGCTTAGAAAGGAAAAACTCAAATGCACCACTACAACATGGGGAATAACTGGCTAGGTGGTATTACTGCTGAAAACGAACTGAAGGTTACAGAGAATCCTGTGGCACCTTATAGACTAACAGAGGTTTTGGAGCGTGAGCTTTCGTGGGTGAATACCCACTGTTAATCACAAATTGAATATGAGTCAACAATACGATGCAGCTGTGGAAAATGGCTAATATTCTGGAATGTATCAACAAGAGTGTCGTATGCAAGTCACGGGAGGTAATTGTCCTGCTTTGCTCAGCACTGGTGAGGCCTCAGCTTGAATACTGTGTCCAGTTCTAGGCACCACACTTTAGAAGAGATGTGAACAAATTGGAGGGAGTTCAGAGGAGAGCAACAATAATAAAAGGTTGAGAAAACCTAACCTATGAGGAAAGATTTAAAAGGAGGGGGGGCATGTTTAGTTTTTGAATAAAGAAGCCTTGAGGGGGGACTTGATAAGTCTTCAGATATGTTAATGGCTGCTATAAAGAGGATGGTGTTTGATTGTTATCCATGTCCACTGAAGGTAAAACAAGAAGTAATGAGCTTAATTAGCAGCAAGGAAGATTTAGGCTAAATATTACTAGTAAAAACTTTATAACTATTAAGGGTAAATTAAGCTGTGGAACATGTTTTCCAGAGAGGTTGTGGAATCCCCATCATTGGAGGATCTTAGACTAAGATCTGTCAAGGATGGTCTAGGGCAATGGTCACCAACTGGCTGATTGCAATTGGCTAGTCAATTCTAGAGGACCTTCATGTTGATTGTGATCTCTGGTGGCACAGTGGGGCTGCTTCTAAGACAGGCCCCCTGCCCTGGCCCCACGCCACTCCGGGAAGAGCCAGTGCGGCCATGGGGGTGGGGAGAAGGGGTTTCCCTCTGTGTGCTGCTCCTGTCTGCAAGCACAGCCACCGCAGCTTCCATTGGCCAAGAATGGGGAGCTGTGGCCAATGGGATCTGTGGGGGCGGAGCTTGCAGAGAGGGGCAGCTCATGGAGTCATGTGCTGCTTGCCCCCCCGCCCCGGGGTAGCCGGGCACGTTGGCCTCTTCTGGGAGTGGAGTGAGGCTGGATTAGGCAGGGAGCCTGCCACAGTGGCAGCCATGCTGCACTGCCAACCGGCAGCCACCAGAAGTAAGTGCTGCCCAGCAGGAGGCCACACCCCAACCCCCAGTCCTGACCTCCCTCCCAGAGCAAGCACCCTGGACCTCCTCCTGCACGCAACACTCTGCCCCAGCCCTGACCCCCCTCCCAGAGCCAGCATCCTGTACCCCTTCCTGCTCCCAGAGTCCACAACCACACCCCTTCTTGCACCTCAACCCCCTGCCACAGGCTCAGCCCACAGCCCCCTCTCACACTGTGAACCCCTCCCAAACCTCAACTCCCTACCCTAGCCCAGTGAAAGTGAGTGAGGGTAGGGGAGAGCGAGTAATGAGGGGGTATGGAGTAAGTGGGGTGGGGCCTTAGGGAAGGGGCAGAGTAAATACTGGGTTGCCCTTAAATTCAAAATGTCATCTTGGGTGTAAAAAGATTGGAGACCACTGGTCTAGGGCAGGGGTAGGCAATCTACGGCACAGGTGCCGAAGGCGGCACCCGAGCTGATTTTCAGCAGCACTCACACTGCCCAGGTCCTGGCTACTGGTCTGGAGGGCTCTGCATTTTAATTTAATTTTAAATGAAGCTTCTTAAACATTTTAAAAACCTTATTTACTTTACATACAACACTAGTCAGAGTTTAGTTATTTTTATGATTATAGAAGAACCTTCTAAAAACATAAAATGGTATAGTATTACTGGCACACGAAACCTTGAATTAGAGTGAATAAATGAAGACTCGGCACAGCACTTCTGAAAGGTTGCTGACCCCTGGTCTAGGGTTTAGTTGGCCCTGCTTCGTCATCAGGGGTTGCAGTTGATGACTTCTTGAGGTCCCTTCTAGCTCTACATTTCTTTGATTCTGTAACTCTATGATATAAGTGGCTACATGTATGACATTCCTATATTTTTAAAGAAATGTATAATGGTTCTTTAAAAATAGCTGACTGGGAACCATCATATGATGAATATAGCCACTTTATTTAAACACTTATTACAGTTGTCTTCATCCTCCCTCCTATTAATTTTGAAAAGCTTACTGGTGTCTTTACTTAAATGAGATTGTAAACTCTTTAGGGGGCAAGGACTGTTCCTATGAGCTTGTACAGTATCCAGCACGTGGAGCCCCAGTTCTGTCTGAGGCTTTCAGAGGCAACCCGCACTGCAAATTATAGTTAAAATATGGATGTGTTTGGTGTTCCAATGAAATATGTTGGGTTGAAAAGTCCACTTGCCACTGTGGGGGAGGTTGCTTTCCCTGACAACAGTGGGGGCCTAAGACATGTTTCAAGTACATTTAAACTTTAATTTAAAGAAGCCTTTTACTACTTATGTTTGCAAAGTAAATCAAGTAAACGTGAACAAAGTGTAAACCTAACCAAATGCAGTGTCATCTTCTGGAGTCTGTAGATACAGCTGCAGTGCCTCTACTGTTGCTCAGACCTTTGCAATCGGTAAATTAACAAGATTCTGTTCAGTTTAATTCACTATACAGATCTCCTTGCAGCAGTGAATTTGGCAGAAATTGTGTCAGTTCCATGCTGCTGCTGCTGTTTAGTGAAGCTCTTCGCAGCAGCAAGGTGGCGCTGGATATATTCGCAGTGCACAGGATGCCCCAATAAAACAAGTCCATGAGAGAGGTGCGCACTACAGACTATATGTTGTATAGCAGCCAGAAAGCTCTGATGATTGTGTCCTCAATGGGGGTACGGATTTGTGTGTGTATATGCTATAAAACATATTTTCAGTCTCAAAATTCTCAGAAAAAAGTTCTAATAAAAACTGATCAGAAGTGTGTTCCCTTTAATAATAATAATAATAATAATAAATAATAATAATAATAAAAAAAGTGAACCCATCATACAAATCTGGCAACATCTCCATTTGCTTTCTGCAGATTTGGGTGCAGTTTGTCATCTCCTTCGTCTTCCCCTAACTGGCTCCACCAGGCATCATGAGGTTTCTTAGTGACTCTCTCACACCTTTTGATGCCTCCAAAGAAGAAATGCATCCGCCAGGCCCGCAAGGCACAACTGCAGTTCCTTGAAACTCCAAGAGAGGGCCCTATACATCACTATGGATCTCCACTGCCTTTGGCTGAGAACCCAAGACATGTTTCTATCAAACCTCTAGACCAGAATGCCTCCATCTCATGGGTAGGTGCAGGTTTCCTTCCCTTAGTTTCTTATAGCAATTGTTCTCAGCCTTCTTCCGCATATCTTAAAGAACTGTTTGGACTGGATCTTGGGCATATATAGCGCTCTCACACACACACCCTTATTCATTTTTTTTTGTTCTCTAGCAGTTATGGTGTTTGGGTTGCTTCAAATTGCAGTCTTGCAGTCACAAGCAGCCCGAGTTGTATTGGAGATTGGTGTGCTCACATCTGAATGGGATATGATGGCTGCTAGCTGGTAAAACAGAGTTCCCTGTCTTGTGAACTAGCATGGTGGCATGAAAAGGTTGGAATCCATATGAGAGGGAGATTCTTTTTGGTTTTTACAGTAACTGAAAACCTTGGAAATAGAAAGTAGAATATTTACGTTTTAGCTTTATTCTGTATTGGATTTGATACTTTGAAATACAGCAACTATTTCAAATTGGTAGTGTAGCTCTCAACCCTTCAGCAACTAAATGTGACACCTTCCTGCTCAACTATGATAAAAAAAAAAAAAAAGTCTGCATGTTACTGTCTGCATCTTATGTGGGTCTTCATTAATATGCCATTTAATAATCTATTTGACACTTGCAATTTTCTGTAGTCAGATTTACACAAATAACAAGGTATTCGTGGATGGAGTTAAATGTGTAAAATGGAGTGTATGAATTATGACTGAAAGGCAGAGTACTTGATGCAAGGTGATGAATCCTATCTTGCTAGAAGAGCATGGTGGTAAGGAGCAAGGGAGTGCTCTTGTATTAGACAACCATTGGTAGAAATCAGTCTGCTCCACAGACCAGTGGTATTGCCTGAACAACGAAGTTTAAACATTGCCTGGGTCAGTGACTCTGGCCATCGTCTATACACTACGCGATACGAATTAGCTAAATCGGTTTAATAAAAACGATATAAAATTCGATTTCACGCGGACCCACAACGTAGGGGCAACAGTATTCGCGTGCGTCCATAGTCCCGAGGCTAGCGTCATTCTGAACGTTGCCATTGTGGTACTATCCCGTAGCTAGGTCCGTAGTTCCGCAAGTTCCCCTTTTTCCCCCCCCCCCCCCACTTGGAATCTGGTGAATCATTGTGGGTGGAATTTCTGTGTTGAATTCTTGCGGGGGTTCGGTAAATGTCGTCAGTATTCCCGGAAACAACAGCTGACAATCCTTTCGCAACCGTTTCCGGTGCCCTGCAAGACCCATAGCACGCAACCATGGAGCCCCGTCAGCTTTTTTTTTTTTCCCCCGGGCCCCAAAAAAAAACCCCCGTTGTGTACTGGATGCCCGCGGACAGAGGCGATACGCCAAGCTAACAGCAGCATTCCATTTGCTTTTGCAGATAGCAGAGATGGTTCCAGTCGGTCTGTAGCCGTTACTGCTGAATAACGGCAATTGAATGAGGTTATTTCCCCGTCTACCTGCCGCTGCTCATGAGTGCCTGGCTGAGATCTGGCTTGGGGGCGCAAAGCAAAGGGAAGAAACCCCTACGTCCAATCCTCCTTATGGTAAAAATATCAGTCCGCCTAGAATAGAGGGGCTAAGGTACTAGAGGAACCAAGTTGTACAGACACAGTGTCGTGCGTATCCCGGGTGCCACTCACACCCCCGTTTCCCCCCTCCCCCAACCGTCTGGCACGTGGCAAAGTGTTCCCCCATTTTTATGAGTATAAAATGCAGGAAATAAGAAAAGAGACTGTTTAGTGAGATAAAATGAGGGGGGCAGCCTCCAGGGCTTTAGACAGTCCCAGGTCCAGGAAATACATGTGCAGGGGAGAGGAGCCCAGGGAATGCGCCCTATGAAGTCCAGCGTACAAATCTTTTCTACACAGAAAGGGAGGGGGCTGCTGGAAGCCAGCCAGTTGCTATGATGAAGACGTACTAGCCGTCTGTCCTTACTGGAGTACCAGGAATCGATTCTTTTTTTACCAGGCGGCCCCATACCATTAAAAAGCATGTGAGCACTCAGGGGTCGATGAGGAAGTTGACCAGTCCTAACTGCACGCCTCCACCGAGAGGATAGACGAGGATACGCCCTTCACTGCTGCAGCATCGCGCCCTACAGCAGCATTCATATACACATAGGGTGACAATTGAAAGAGGTCAAGAAAATTGAATCTCTTCCCTTTCACGTAAGGGGGGCGGAAAACGAAACTGAGGACTATTCCTGAACCACGCCAGACTGTTGTTGAAACAACAGACTTGGCAAGGCTCAGCCAAGAAGCAAATACTTTTCAGAACGCGTGGACTGTGGGAAATAGTGGAGTCCTCAAGTACCCCTCCCCTCCAGAGCGTCCATTTGAGTCCTGGCCCCGTTACGCTTGTCCACGCAGCATGTGACCGAGATTTTTCAACGCTTGCATCACTGTCTGTAACGGAGCTTTGATAGAACAGAAATTTTGTCTCCCATACAGCGATCAAGATCCAGTATTTCCTTATGGTCCCATGCTGGAGCCTTTTTGGATTGGGACTGCATCACGCACCCGGCTTGATCAGACCCACGCTGGGTAAACAAAATGTAATTCAAAAGTCGCGGGGGGCCCCCCCCCTTTTCCTACCTGCCCCCTGCCATTCCGATTTCAAGATTGGCTGTCCAGAGAGCAGTGGTGCACTGGATAGCCGCCTGGACCAATAACGTCGATTTCTGTCCACCCTACCCAATCCGATATGTTTATCGATTTTAGCGCACTCTCTCGTGGAGGTACAGAAATCGACTATAAGTGCTCTATATCAATATAAGAGCGTTGTGTGTGAACGGTAACGTTAGATGATTTAAGCTGTTAAAATCGATTAAACGCGAGTGGTAGACCAGCCTCTGTTTGAAGATAAGCCTGGGGGAAAAAAGTGGGGGGAAACAAAAAGGAAAAAAAAAAAAAGGATGTGGTGTTTTTCAAAGCCTTATCGTAAAACAAAACCAAACCAAGAGCGTCAACAAAGAGAACACTGATTTCAAAATTAATTCCTTAATAAAAAAGTTTTTTGAAAGAGACCATAGCTCTCAAACATGAAGTAAGGAAACAACTTAACTAAAGAAATTGTTATTTACAACCTTTTAAAAATCATTTCACTTTACTGCTCACACATTGATGCTTGCATCAATCTGATGGACAACACTGCCCAGCTTAGGGTTTATGCTTCATTAGGTCCATGCTCTTCTGGGTTCAACACCACAATGAACTTTAAAAAAAAAAAAAAAAAAAAGGTTTTGATAAAAAACTTAATTATTTCTGGGTCCGATGAAACTTTATGGATTGATATATTGATCATCAAACGAAAATGTGGCCGGAAGTAAGCGCACAAGAGTCTCCTACTAGCAATTCAAGGCAAGGTGAAAAAGCAGGCTCAGGCAGATACGGAAGCAGTTTTTGAAAAGTAATCTGTTGTACTTAACCTGCCCTTCCATTTTAGTGTGTTAATCCTCTGCTTTTCCCCATACAGCTCTGTCCAGCAGACCCAAAATTGTAAGGGAGGAATAGTCTGGCACCTCAGCACAGGATACTTTATCATGACATCACAAGGTTGTAAAGAACAATGCAATGTCGTGGGACTGCCGTCCGCAAGAAACCATCCACCTCAGAACCTCTGTAAATAATACACTATAAATCGCAAAGCTTTAACAAAGAACCAGGGCAAAGAGTCAAAACTCGAAGAAAACACTCCACCAGCCCTCAGAGACGGATGTCTTTGTTTAGATTTTTAAATGGTCTTTTAAGTTAGTTTTCAGTCAGAGGATGTTAAAAACAGCCTCAGGCAGTCAGTGTAGGGTAACGTGATAAATGTTGCTGACAGAGGCAAATCTTTGCTGACCTGGAACAAGAAATCCAGATAAAAAATTATTACAATGACATTTGCTATTCTGAAAGGATAATTCAGTTAATAAGAGGTGTCCAGTTGAGGCTGACGCACCCTTGGGCCTCTCCTGGTTCTCCTTGAGTGATGCTCTCAGGTCTCAGACCAAGCCATCACCTCTCTGGGAGTAATCATACAATTTCCCTACCTTAGACTGGGCCCTGACATAAGAAGGCCAATGGATCAGACCAAAACAACCAGCAGTATGCCTGTTCTGCTGACATGGCCAATGGGCCAAGTGCCCTAGAGGGAGTGAACCTAACAGGTAACGACAAAAGTGATTCCTTCTCCCTGCCATCCCTCCCCCCTCTGAACAAACAGGCTACGGGACACCCCATCGTCCCATCCTGGCTAAAAGCCCATTAATGGACTAACCCAATGAATCCAGCTAGTTCTTAAAAACCTGTTATAGTCCACTTCGCAACCTCCGCACGCAAGGAGTTCCACAGGTTGACGTGGCTGCTGTGTGAAGAAAATCCCTCGAATTTTTTAAACCTGCTGCCATAATTCTGGTGACCCCATTGTCTGTATCATATCTACCCCGATATAACACGAATTCGGATATAACGCGGTAAAGCAGTGCTCCGGGGGACCGGGGCTGCGCACTCTGGCAGATCAAAGCAAGTTCGATATAACGCGGTTTCACATATAATGCGGTAAGATTTTTTGGCTCCCAAGGACAGTGTTATATAGGGGTAGAAGTGTATATACTTTGAAGAAAAGCATTTCAGAGAAAATAGATCTTAAAATAATAAACAGACTCTATGGACATCCAGGTGTCTTCCACGTGGGAACCTTGGTAGATTTAACTTCCAAAAGACTCCTCAGCAGAGTCTTTCTTTGTCAGCCTGTCTCCTTGGACAACCTTCTGGCAACGGACAATCCCCTCCCCCTCAGAGGGCTTTTAACAGTTTGGTATCCTTGTGACCTCCAGGCTCCCAGCTGGACAAAAAACAATGCTTGCAGCTTCGCTGGAGACAGAATAGGATCCTCAAAGTCAATAGCTTTCCCTGTTTCAAATGTATGCCAGGATGTTCTTTTTTGGGGAACCACTGTGTTGGCTTCCTGTGCAGTCCCCACTGAATTAAAACAGTATAGGTATATAATGTAAAGTCTCTCAATAACTAGGTTACCTATCAGTATTTGAATACACAGCAACTCCACAACAATCACAACTAGTACCCAGGTTTCTGGGTTCCCCTCGGTGCTAGGAGAAAGTGAGATATATTAGGAAATGGAAAGTTTTTCTATCAGAACCCAGTAATGAAAGAGAGTTAATAGGAGAGATTGTGGGAATCATTTTTGAGAATACATCTCTATCATAATTCTTTAAAAAACAGTGGAACAGGGATCTGCCATGTTTTCTGTTTGACGTAGGAAATGTTCAGGATTTGAATGCATGACAGAGACTGGAAACTTACAAAGTTGTTTACCTTTTATAATATCTTAGCATTCAGTAGCTTGCTGTGCACTAACATCTCATGTGGACACTACTACAGTGCAGTGAAAGTCCTGCAGTGCCACAAATATAAATAAGTAGATAGGATTGTTTTATCAGTAAGAGAGGTAGGTGTGTGTGTGTGAGAGAGAGAGGGGGAGAGAGAGAAACACTGACAGTCTTGCAACCTCAGTCTGGGATCCAAGAATCTAGATAGTTCTTTACTACTTATGCATCATCATCTGTCATAAAGGTCCTGCAAATCAAATTCTGCCCTTAGAGAAACTAGTACAGCCTCAGTGGAACTCATTGAAATTTTATAAACAATTTTGATGCACAGGAACCAGGGGCAGCTCTAGATCCCAGCATGCCATGTGTGTGCTTGGGGTGGCATGCTGCGGGAGGTGCTCTGCCGGTCGCCGGGAGGGCGGCAGGCAGGGTTCCATCAGTGGTGTGCCTGTGGAGGCTCCTCTGGTCCCGCAGCTCTCGTGGAGCCGCAGGACCAGAGGACCCTCTGCAGGCATGCCTGTGGGAGGTCCACCGGAGCTGCCGGACCAGAGGACCCTCCACAGGCACGCCTGTGGGAGGTCCACCAGAGCCGCGAGACTGGCGAGCGGCAGAGCACCCCCCGCGGCATGACACCGTGCTTGGGGCGGTGAAATGTCTAGAGCCGCCCCTGACAGGAACAGAATCCAGCTGTTAGATAAGAGATTGACATAGCAGTTGATTTAGTTTATCACTGAAATAAGCAAACAAGACTTTGAATATATCTAGGGAAGGAGGTGCACTTATGTATAGTCACTTTTCAGAGTAGAACTGTATTTTAAGGCATATTTGAGCTTCCAGTATTTCTCACTCATTTGAATAGAGTATGTGATTTCCTTTGCCACAGACTGGACTTCCTGCCAAAGAAGCAATAAAATGGCAGCTCTCAAACCAAGAAAGACATGCAGCAGGGGTGCGGAGTAGAGTAGATAGTGGTTGCCTTGTGAAGGAAGTAGGGAGTATGATGAGTCACTCTCTCTGAAGGAAAACATTTTTTCATCATCTCTGTTTGGCCCCTTAGGTGTCTCCACAGTTTGAAAGCACTGTGTCAACAGGCTTCAAGAGATGTAAGAAGCAGCGCCATGTTGCCCACAGCTTCCAGAGCCGGGATGATAGTCGTGGTTTCCTCCATGTGGGAGGACTGTGTCGGAAACAAACAGTCTGCAAATTTCCTCCTTTAATGTTTGAGGCTCCACAGGCACACCCCTATGCTGGAGCAACAGGGTACTCAGACTCTTGTGGTAACCCAGGTAACTGTGGAAAGACATGCCATATCCAGCCAAAGAGGGGCACTGCAGCAAAGCCCAGTACTTCAATGGGCAAGCCTAAGAGCTGTAGAAAAGGGGCCTCTCAGTTTCCTAACCAGGATGCTGAGCCAGATGTCTTCAGCCCACCAGATCTACGGACTCCAGAGCTGCCCTCTATGAGAAGCTATGGATGCAGTGGTACTTTGCCACAGATGAACACCCTCTCTCCGAATCCACATAGTGTTCTTGACCTCTGTGCTGATACCACTGAGAGTCTTGAACCAACAACTGTACTGGTCAAGGATACCCCAGAGCATATGTATGGAGTGAAGGTAACATGGAGAAAACGGTCTCACCTGATGAGATACCTGAGAGAGAAGGGGATGCTAAGCCCAAGTGACATCCTAGTGAAGACTGTAAATGCTGATCCCAGTCAGTGCTGATCCGTTTGGAAAAGGACACGCTGCCTTTGACTTGAGGGGCACAATAACTGAAATCTCACTTTGCTGGCTCTAAAAGCAACGGGCATTGCTAAGCCTAGTTGGGAGATCACTGACAGGATAAAGAAAAGAACCAGGACTTTTACTGTCGGCTAAGACTGGTTGGTGCTGCAGAGAGATGCTTCCCCGCCCCCCGTACTGTCTAGCCTGGCGGAAGATCAGTCTGCACTGGATAGTGATGGGCGGGGGCGTGGCTGAGAGGTTCTATACCGACCCCCAGACGTGTCCTTCCCAGCTGGCCCGCTCTCCCCGTACCTCCTCTTGGGTTTACAGCCCCTGCCCACCGCCGCCTGGGCCCTGCGCTCTTTGTAGGGCTGCGCTGCGCTTTTCGCACCCTGCTGCAGCCCGGGTGAGCGAGCGGCCCACGCTGGCGTCTCTGTGTCCAGCCCCGTTAGCCCCGCCTCGTCGGAGCCTCAGCTGCACTGCCGCCGCCAGCACGAGCCGAGGGGGTGGTCCCACAGCCACCCTGTAATAGGCACGCGCGGGTTCTGCCCCACCCATTCCAGGCACCAGCCAATAAACGCTCCGAGTGTTGCGCCTTCGGCCAATGGCGCGGCGCCTCAGTGCCGGGTGTGGTTGCTAAGGGCAGCGGTGGAGGCCGGGGCTAAGCGCGAGTGGCCAGGATCCCATGGCAACGGCGGGGGTGAGGATGGAGAGCGCGGGGGACCGGGCCGGGCCCCGCGGGGGCAGGTGAGACCCGGGGAGGGAGGTGCGCGGGCGGAGTGGCTCGGGGGTCACCGGGGGGCCGCCCTGCAGCCCCGGGGCCGACGGGGTTTCGCGGGGCTGGTGCCTGGGCTCTCGCTCCCCGTTGGTGCCGACTGTGGCGCCCCGGGCTCGTGTGTCGTGATGCCGCTGACGGCCCTGGTTAGCAGCACCCTGGACATCCGCTCCCTTCCCCCCCCCGCCCCGCCCCCAACACTACCAGACGCTACAATCGCAACCCCGTTAAATGTTCCCCTTCCCCGCTTGCTTGTGTGGAAAACTTACCCAGTCAGGCTGGGCAATGGCCTCTCCCGGCGGGCAGGGCCACTGGCTGTACAGAGCGCAGTGCAGGGCACCAAATAAACTCATTGCACACGGGAATGGCTTGGCTTGGTTTAGTACATTACAGTATTTCAATCTCCGGTGTTAATTGTAGCCCTAGGAGATCAAAACAATACACTGCTGTCTTGAAGCTGATGATGATCCTGACTGACGCACAATTTTTCAGTATCAGTGTGTGTGCAGCTCAGCCCCTCACATACAAAGAGAGCACTTACAGGGGAAGGGTTAAAATATACCAGATGTATTGAAAAATTCTCTGCACTTCAAGGTCCCTGCCCCCCAATATCCCCTTCTTTTCCTGAATTTTGTCACAACAGGTCTAGATGATGTGGATAAATGTCTCTGTCAGGCAACCAGTCTACACTAGTGTTCCAGTAGTTGCTGCATGGTGGGGAATGTTCACAAAAGGCGGGTCTCTCCACACAAGGGTTGTACCATTTTAATTTTATCAGTATAATTAAATTAGTATAACCTGCCTAGCAGGGGGTGCAGTATATTGTACTCCTGAGGGAATTTGATGCCAAAAAAAAATTCTATGCACTATTTTATTTATTGTGGAGAATTTGCAGAATTTTTAATATGGAGGCTCCTGCATCACTGTGAGGACTGAGGAGGAGCACAGGCTGCTGGCTGTACAGAGATCACCCTGCAGCCCCCTGCTCCCCAGGAACTCAGCCGTGAGGCTGCACCCAACCCTGACATAGCACAAGGGCCAGGTCTGCCCCAGAAACAGCCCAAGGTCTTGCCCCTCTGTGCCAGGTACACCAGTTGTGGGCAGGCAGCCTCAGCCCGGCATGATCCATGTGTAGAAGGGCTTGGTGTGGGGTGAAAAGGTTCTGCTTGGACCAAACTGGGTGCGAGTGACTCAGTGCGGGGTCTGGGTGCATGGGGGATCTGGGTGCATGGGCTTGTTGGGGAGGTTCTAGGTGCAGGGGCAATGAGACTTTGCAGGGGGGTCCAGGTGAAGGTGGTTGGGGCTCAGCAGGGGAGGTGTGAGGAGGAGTCTGGATGCAGGGAAGTAAAGAAATCTGTGGGGAGAACATAAGAATGGCCCTACTGAGTCAGACCAAAGGTCCATCTAGCCTAGTATCTTGTCCTCTGACAGTGGCCAGTGCCAGGTGCCCCAGAGGGAATGAACAGAACAGGCAGTCATCAAGTAATCCATCCCCTGTTGCTCAGTCCCAGCTTCTGGCAAACAAACTAGGGATGCAATTCCTACCCACCCTGGCTAATAGCCATTGATGGACCTATTCTCTGTGAACTTACCTAGTTCTTTTTTGAACCGTGTTATGGTCTTGGCCTTCACAACATCCTCTGGCAAGGAGTCAGTCTTATTAATCTTCCCTTCTACGGAAGCCATTCCATATCCCTAATAATTTTTGTTGCCCTTTTCTGAACCTTTTCCAGTTCCAATATATCTTTTTTGAGATGGGGCGACCACATCTGCACACAGTATTCAAGATGTGGGCGTACCATGGATTTATATAGAGGAAACATATTTTCTGTCCTATTATCTATCTTTCTTAATTATTCCCAGCATTCTGTTCCCTTTTTTGACTGCTGCCTTCCAAATTGCATTTTTACACTTCACTTGCCAGTGTTTATGCTCCTTTCTACTTTCCTCACTGGGATTTAACTTCCTCTTTTTAAAGGATGCCTTTTTGCCTCTCACTGCTTTTTACTTTGTTGTTTAGCCACAGTGGCTCTTTTTGGGTTCTCTTACTATGTTTTTTAATTTGGGGTATACATTTAAGTTGAGCCTCTATTATGGTGTTTTTAAAAAGTTTCCACGCAGCTTGCAGAGATTTCACTTTTTAACACTGTACCTTTTAATTTCTGTTTAACTAACCTCCTCATTTTTGTGTAGTTCCCCTTTCTGAAATTATATGCTACCATGTTGGGCTTCTGTGGTGTTTTTCTTGCTACAGGGATATTAAATTTAATTACAGTCACTATTACCAAGTGGTCCAGCTATATTCACCTCTTGGACCAGATCCTGTGCTCCACTTAGGACTAAATCAAGAACTGCCTCTCCTCTGGTGAGTTCCAGGACCAGCTGTTTCAAGAAGCAGTCATTTAAGGTGTCAAGAAACTTTGTCTCTTTTTCCTGGCCTGAGGTGAGATGTACCCAGTCAATATGGGGATAATTGAAATGCCCATTATTATTATTATTGAGTTTTTTTATTGTGATAGCTTCTTGAATCTCCCTGAGCATTTCACAGTCACTCTCACCATCCTGGTCAGACATGCATCATGAGACAGAATTCCCCCAGGAGTATTAATTAAATGTACTTATACTAGTATAGCTTATTGCCATATTGAATGGGGAATAAGCATAAAAATAGTGGAACAAATTAAACAATTAATTTGTTTAAAGCTAGGGGATAAAAAGGTGCTATGTAATAGCAAGCATGGATTTGTCAAGAACAAACCATGCCAAACCAATTAAGCTTCTTTCTTTGAGATAACTTGGCCTAGTGACTAGGGGGAAGCAGTATATGTGATATATCTGGATTTTAGTAAGGCTTTTAGTACAGACCAACATGGCATTTTTCTAAGCAAACTAGGGAAATGTGGTCTAAACTAAATAAACCATAATTACAGAGTATTTATCAGTGATTTGTTGTTAAATTAAGGACTTATAAAGTGGGATCTTGCATGGGTTTATCCTGGATCCAGTACGGGTCAATATTTTCATCAATGACTTGGATAATAGAGTGGAAAGTATGCTTATAAAATTTGTGGATGACACCAAGCTGGTAGAAGATTGCAAGCACTTTGAAGAACAGGATTAGAATTCAAAATGATCTTGGTAAATTGGAGAATTGGTCTGAGGTAAACAAGATGAAGTTTAATAAAGACAAATGCAGAGTACTGCACTTGCAAATGAAAACTCTAATACATACAAAATTGGGAATAATTGGCTAAGCAGCACTGCTGCAGGAAAGAAGGTTATAGTGGATCACACTAAATGTGAGTCAGGGTATGATGCTGTTGCGAAAAAGGCAGATGTAATGCTGGATCTGGTAACAGGAATGTTGTATATGAGACACAGAAGTAATTGTATTCCACTCAGCACTAGTGAGGCCTTAGCTGGAGTACTGTGTTCAGCTTTAGGTATCACACTTTTAATAAACATGTGAACAAACTGGTGAGAGTCCAGAAGAGGGCAACAAAAATAAGTTTCCTCCTAGGAAAAGTTGCAAAAATTGGGTAGATTTAGTCTAGCAAAGAGAAAGCTGTGGGGGAATGTAAGAAAGTCTTTAAATAAGTAAGGGTATGGCTACACTTGGAATTTCAAAGCGCTGCCGTGGCAGCGCTGTGGGAGCGCTGCCACGGCAGCGCTTTGAAGTGTGAGTGTGGTCGGAGCGGCAGCGCTGAGAGCTCTCCCAGCGCTGCATGTAAACCACATCCTTTATGGGTGTAGTGTGCCGCCCTGATTACACTGACGCTTTACAGCGCTGTATCTTGCAGTGCTCAGGGGGGTGTTTTTTCACACCCCTGAGCACGAAAGTTGCAGCGCTGTAAAGTGTGAGTGTAGCCATACCCTAAGAGTTTGTTAAAAACACAAGGATGATCAATTGTTCTCGATGTCCTCCGAGGGTAGGACAAGAAATAATTGGCTTAGGGCTTGGCTACACTGGAGAGTTGCAGCGCTGGTGATGGGGTCACAGCGCTGCAACTCACTCTGTGACCACACTTGCAAGGCACAGCCAGCACTGCAACTCCCTGGCTGCAGCGCTGGCTGTACACCTGGTCTGCTTGGGGTGTAGCGATTCCAGTGCTGGTGATGCAGCGCTGCTCATCAAGTGTGGCCACCAAAAGCGGTTTTATTGCCCTCCAGGGTATTAAGAGGTATCCCAGAATTCCTGTCCACAACAAACTGGAAGAATGGCTGAACTGCGAGCTTCCCGGAGCTACTTATCTAAAAAACAAACACAGCTGCTCTTTGTTCCAGCGAGTGAGCAACCCGAGGCAGGGGAATTGCTTTGGAATGTTCACAGCCGTTTGCTTGAGGAGAGAGGGGAGGGGGGAGTCCGTGTTGAGCAGCTGCTTATGTGGTCTGTAGGCTATTTAGGAGTGCATAACTTGCATTTAGTGAATAAGAGAGGTGGGGGAAGGGTCAAAACTTTTAAAATGATTGAAGGTAGATGCTGTGTATCTTCCAGTCCTTAGAACTTGCAAGGCAGGGAGCTGAGAACAGCGTCAGCTCCAAAAATCCACTCTGTCTCCCCCACACTCCCTGTCACACTCCACCCCACCCCCCTGTTTTGAAAAGCACGTTGCAGCCACTTGAACGCTGGGATAGCTGCCCACAATGCACCACTCCCAACAGAGTTGCAAATGCTGCAAATGTGGCCACACTGCAGCGCTGGTAGCTGTCAGTGTGGCCACACTGCAGCGCTTTCCCTACACAGCTGTACGAAGACGGCTGTAACTCCCAGCGCTGAACAAATGTAAGTGTAGCCGTACCCTTAGTTTGCAGCAAAGGAGATTTAAGTAGGGATGTTCGGAAAAACTTTCTAACTATAAGGATAGTTAAGCATTGGAGCAAGTTACCTGGGAAGATTGTGGTATCCCTGTCCTTGGAGGTTTTTGAGAAAAGATTAGACAAACTCTTGTCAGGAATAGGGTAGGTCAGGGGTAGTCAATTATTTTTTGGCAAGGTCCAGATTTCTTGGTCAAGGTCTAGTCTCCAGAGAAACATTTTTAACACTACAGTAATGATTATATTAAGTAAATAAAAAGATTCATGGTCTATTCAAAAGTGTCTGGTGGTCCAGATTTGGCCCACAGGCTGCCTACTGACTACCCCAGTCTAGGTGTACTTAATCCTGTCTCAGTGTGGGGAGATGGACTAGATAACCTCTTGCAGTTCCTTCCCACTCTAAATTTCTGTGGTAAACATATGTACCAGTATAACTACATACACACCGGTACCAGTGTAACTATATTGGTTAAAAAAACCCCATACCCTAACTGACTGTTACACTAGAACAAAAATTGTGTGTAGAGCAGGCCATAGTGTAAGCGAAGCCTTATATTGTGGAGCTGTATGTGTATCCTCTATCTGTGTGCGCGCGTAGGAGTGCAGTATTTCGGCACTTCTGAAATACTTTAAGGAGGCAGTTATAGGTAAGTAAAGTTGGGTAAGGATTGGTCCACACTACATAGTTAGGTTGCCTTAACTATATCGCTCCAAACCGTAAGGAATTTCGTGCCTTATGTGATGGATTTAAGCCAGTGGTCCCCAAACTTTTTACAGTGACATTCTTCCTTATCCCTGTCTATGTCTCTCTCTTCCTCACCCCATGCTCCCCGAGCTGAGGTCTGGAGTGGGGCTGCAGCTCAGGGGAGGGGAGACAGGACGCAGATAGGGGTAAGGGGGCAGAGGCTGGGCCGGCAGCTGGGGCCAGGAGCAGAGTGGGGTGATGCTCCCTCCCCGCCCCCCATGGGAGCTCACTCTGGCCCCAGCTGTGCCCCCCTCCCAAACATTCCTCCGCACCTCTCTGGGGGCATGCGCCCCACAGTTTGGGGACTTCTAATTTAAGCCAACCTAAACTCTGGTATAGACATTTCTAGGTTGATGAAAGAACCCCTTCCATTGCTGTAGTAGTTATCCAAAAGGCAGCAGTCCAGTCCCCCTTTGCACCATCTTGTTGCAGTGCTTCAGTATCAGCTAAGAGGGAAGAGCAGCTTTTAGATCACAAAACTATTTTCTTTGTGAGGTGGTCCTCACCAAAATTAACTGATTACTTTGAGTTGATGAGATCACAGTCAGAAGTGGTATGGTCTCTTGCTATGATACCTTTGACTGTCATTTCATAGATCTCTTGATGGGTTTACCTAAGTCTTCTCCATCAGATGGAAGGTTCTTGCCTGATTCAAGTGCATGCTGAGATTTTTTAATGAGAATTTGTCAATTAATAAAAGAAAAGCATTCCAATTTAGGGATACATGAAAGTGCTCTTTTGAGAAACATGGAGATTCATTTTACTTACACCTCTACCTCAATATAACGCTGTCTTCGGGAGCCAAAAAATCTTACTGCGTTATAGGTGAAACCGCTTTTTATTGAACTTGCTTTGATCCGCCAGAGTACGCAGCCTCGCCCCCTCTCCTCCCCAGAGCACTGCTTTACCGCATTATATCTGAATTCGTGTTATATCGGGTCACGTTATATTGAGGTAGAGGTGTATTTGCACAAAAAGGCACAGCATGAACATCATCATGTCAAGCTTCCCACATATTACTTTCTGCTAAATGTGCTGGCGTTCTGACCTGGAGATATCATATCTATGAAATCAAAGTCTCCATGCCTCTGCAAATCTTTGGCATCACCGTTGAGACTACAAGCAAGGATGCCAAATAAGATGATGTTTACTGTAATGTAGACACTTCTCCATTAGCAATTAGATTAAGCCCACTAATTTCACATTTGACTATCCAGCTAACAGTTCCTCCTCTGTGTGTGTCAGGGCCTAGCACACTGAGAGCCCCAATCCTTAATAGGACTTACGGCTACTACTGTAAATAAAAGTAATTAAAAGAATAAAAAATGTGTTATTTATAACTCCTAATTTTGATTGAATTAGAACTAGTGACTAAAAATTAGAATTCTAGATCTCCTTAAAGTGTGGTTTTGCTTCAAAAAGTGATTATTAAATATCTTTATGGGTTTCCATATTTGTCCATGAGTAGTTCCAGATTACTTTTTCTCAGTTTATAAATTGTTTTTATTGTAATTCCCAGCCGTGTAAACTCACCCTGTGATCTGAGTCAAGCTGAGTGTATGTCGCTTTTCCCCCCCTCTCCCTCGGCTTGAACTTTATCAACAACAACCCTGTCCCAACTGAGGTGCAGTATAAGTGTAGTAACGGCAAAGAGTTCTGTGGCACCTTACAGACTAACAAACGTATTGGAGCATGAGCTTTCGTGGGTGTAGTAAAAGTGCAGTTGAAGTGCTTACCTAAGCATATCTCACCTCGGGGAAAATATTCTGCAAGTGGAATCTAGTTAACAATCTTGTTGCTAGTGTGTAAGCCAAGAAGGAATTCAGCTTACCTCCATAGAGATGTGAATATTGCACAGTGGTCACAGAAGTAAAAGGTAGTGAATGTCACTGAAATAAGTAGCTATGACCTAGAATGCATTCTAGATCCATTGAATAAAAAAACCTCTTTTTGCAGTCCCTTTTTTCAGGGTCAGAACTGTACCTGAATAGTCCCTTGAGTTCCCCATAATTTTTTTCTAAATTTGGAATATTGACAGTGCACTTTAATTTAGACATGTCAGGACTTTCTCTGTCCCCTAACTTATTTGAAAAAAATAATCTAAGCTTTCATTTTCACTATAATTGCAACCGAGACAAAGGACATGGTTACAACAGTTAAGATTAGTTTGCAAACTATGTTCCTGCAACCAGGCCAAAGCTTTGGGTTGCTCAAGGCTCTTGCATCTTCATTGGGATGTGATTAAGTCCTGTCCACACTACAAACTTTAACCGTGTTGTAACTGGGTTAAGGTATTTGTAACTAGGTCGGTTGATGTGGTTAAAGTTGTAGTCTTTGAATATTGAGAAAATTATTCGCCTTTCCTGAAAGACGACAGTTCCACACCTTAAAATCTCAGTTCCTGCGTTGGGCCATACATTAACATCTCAAAGTGCTAGATTTGTAGATGCCCATGCATGCAACACATGTTAAACTTCCATACTCCTTGCCTGCAGTGTTCTTGTTCAGGTAAAACAAAGAAATGGACAAGGATCCAAGACTCATGCCCCAGAGATCCCAACAAATTTAGTAGTTTTACTTACTACTTGTTGAGCCACTTAGCCTGGGTTAGAATTTTAATTCTATTGATCCCCTCTTGAGAACTTTCATTCAAGAAATTAAATTCTTTATGTGGGTGTAAAACTTCTGACTTGTCAACTCTGAATATCCTCTTTGGTGAGGAACCTGTGTGTTCCTCATGAATGAGGACACCCACAGTTGTGTTTAATGTGAAGGGGTATAAAGTAAGGGCAGTTTGGAGAGTGAGGTGTGTATGAAGTTTTTAGGTTTTAAGGGANTCCCCAGAGCACTGCTTTACCGCATTATATCTGAATTCGTGTTATATCGGGTCACGTTATATTGAGGTAGAGGTGTATTTGCACAAAAAGGCACAGCATGAACATCATCATGTCAAGCTTCCCACATATTACTTTCTGCTAAATGTGCTGGCGTTCTGACCTGGAGATATCATATCTATGAAATCAAAGTCTCCATGCCTCTGCAAATCTTTGGCATCACCGTTGAGACTACAAGCAAGGATGCCAAATAAGATGATGTTTACTGTAATGTAGACACTTCTCCATTAGCAATTAGATTAAGCCCACTAATTTCACATTTGACTATCCAGCTAACAGTTCCTCCTCTGTGTGTGTCAGGGCCTAGCACACTGAGAGCCCCAATCCTTAATAGGACTTACGGCTACTACTGTAAATAAAAGTAATTAAAAGAATAAAAAATGTGTTATTTATAACTCCTAATTTTGATTGAATTAGAACTAGTGACTAAAAATTAGAATTCTAGATCTCCTTAAAGTGTGGTTTTGCTTCAAAAAGTGATTATTAAATATCTTTATGGGTTTCCATATTTGTCCATGAGTAGTTCCAGATTACTTTTTCTCAGTTTATAAATTGTTTTTATTGTAATTCCCAGCCGTGTAAACTCACCCTGTGATCTGAGTCAAGCTGAGTGTATGTCGCTTTTCCCCCCCTCTCCCTCGGCTTGAACTTTATCAACAACAACCCTGTCCCAACTGAGGTGCAGTATAAGTGTAGTAACGGCAAAGAGTTCTGTGGCACCTTACAGACTAACAAACGTATTGGAGCATGAGCTTTCGTGGGTGTAGTAAAAGTGCAGTTGAAGTGCTTACCTAAGCATATCTCACCTCGGGGAAAATATTCTGCAAGTGGAATCTAGTTAACAATCTTGTTGCTAGTGTGTAAGCCAAGAAGGAATTCAGCTTACCTCCATAGAGATGTGAATATTGCACAGTGGTCACAGAAGTAAAAGGTAGTGAATGTCACTGAAATAAGTAGCTATGACCTAGAATGCATTCTAGATCCATTGAATAAAAAAACCTCTTTTTGCAGTCCCTTTTTTCAGGGTCAGAACTGTACCTGAATAGTCCCTTGAGTTCCCCATAATTTTTTTCTAAATTTGGAATATTGACAGTGCACTTTAATTTAGACATGTCAGGACTTTCTCTGTCCCCTAACTTATTTGAAAAAAATAATCTAAGCTTTCATTTTCACTATAATTGCAACCGAGACAAAGGACATGGTTACAACAGTTAAGATTAGTTTGCAAACTATGTTCCTGCAACCAGGCCAAAGCTTTGGGTTGCTCAAGGCTCTTGCATCTTCATTGGGATGTGATTAAGTCCTGTCCACACTACAAACTTTAACCGTGTTGTAACTGGGTTAAGGTATTTGTAACTAGGTCGGTTGATGTGGTTAAAGTTGTAGTCTTTGAATATTGAGAAAATTATTCGCCTTTCCTGAAAGACGACAGTTCCACACCTTAAAATCTCAGTTCCTGCGTTGGGCCATACATTAACATCTCAAAGTGCTAGATTTGTAGATGCCCATGCATGCAACACATGTTAAACTTCCATACTCCTTGCCTGCAGTGTTCTTGTTCAGGTAAAACAAAGAAATGGACAAGGATCCAAGACTCATGCCCCAGAGATCCCAACAAATTTAGTAGTTTTACTTACTACTTGTTGAGCCACTTAGCCTGGGTTAGAATTTTAATTCTATTGATCCCCTCTTGAGAACTTTCATTCAAGAAATTAAATTCTTTATGTGGGTGTAAAACTTCTGACTTGTCAACTCTGAATATCCTCTTTGGTGAGGAACCTGTGTGTTCCTCATGAATGAGGACACCCACAGTTGTGTTTAATGTGAAGGGGTATAAAGTAAGGGCAGTTTGGAGAGTGAGGTGTGTATGAAGTTTTTAGGTTTTAAGGGATTGGATGTGTAAGGGAACTGGCATTCTGAAGGGAAAGCTGCTTAAATTTAGGTTCTGGGAGAGAATGTAATCCTTGCTTCAAGCATTGTGTGGAAAACATCCTTGCTTGAGCTTGTAGCTTCTGCACTAAATAAACCACAATAACTTTTAAAATGAATTGATTTCAAAACAGCCATAAGAGAGGGATTTGAGTCATGTTGTTTTGTATGGGCTAGGTACTGTATAGTGCAGACAGTTTAACTGCTGACTTTGTTGCTAGGAGAGCATGGTATTTGCTTTACTTTTCACTTATTCCATGCTGTACTGGGGTACAGTGTCAACAAAAGTGACAAAGACTAGGTTTAATAATTCACAAAGCAGAGGTCATATTGGTCAGGATCTCAAGTTCCTGAGAATTTGCTGTTCACCTTCTCTCCCTGTCCTTCTTTTAAATGTTTGTTTTGCCTGAGGCAGAGCAGCCCCTAAAAACAAAAAACAAACAAATAAAACGGAATTTTTAATGGAAATTTGAGGACTATCTTGGTGAAAGGACTTGAATAGTTGAGAGTGTAGCTGGTGCTCTCCTGCTGTTGAGTAGAGCTTCCTTTATCTGGATGAAGCCTGAGGAGGTCTAGAGATAAGATAAACCTAAATTAGCTTGCTGTTGGAAGCAGAGCATAGATCTTTCCTTCACAATCCCCTAGCAGCAGCGATGGTGTAGGCAGGGCCGGCTTTAGGAAGTGCGGGGTCCAATTCGAATAGGGGAATTGGTGGAATAGGCCTAAAGCTGGCCCTGGGTGAAGGGCTAATGGATGCTCTACCCTGAGTTATGTTGTGACTTAAGGCTTTCCCTATAGATTCCAGGATACCTGGCAGTTGGGATTTCTCCCAAGTTCTTGAAATTTTCCAGCATCTGCATTTAGACTAGGAAAGTGCGTTGGCCAGGAATCAAATCCAAGTCTCCCACATAGGAGGTAAGAATTCTATTACTGAACCACCAGTCTTCTCTCCAGTGAATGTATCTAGCAGGAAATTTCTTTGGTCTTTGTGCTCAAACATGGATTTTTTTAAAAAACATGCTTGTTTGGAATGTCTATATGTCAGCATTATGGACAGAGTTTGGTACCTGGAATATCTGCCTCTTCTTCAAATATGAAACCAGCTAGAACGTGAGAATAAGAAAATCTGCCCCTGTGCTCCAGACGGCTTTGCTATTTGATAGCTGTCCTGTCCCTGTTTTGGCCTCTCTATGTATAATATCCTTTTAGGGACATGTCATTTCTCATCTATTCTCTGCTTTCATTGAGAACTTACTCATAACTTATAGAGAAAGGTTCTCGTAGGTCACATACAGAAGAATAAAGCTCCCTCAAGCACCAGTCCAGCGCTTTATAGGAACTATAGCATATTCTTTCCACTCCCTTCTCAACTGTATTTGAGAGATGAGGCTTCAGTAGTGGATTTTCAAAAGCTGCTGTTCTATTTTCACTGGCTCCATTATTTTGCGTATCTAGTGAGTCAATGTCAAGAGGCACTTGGGTTATAATTGACACATCATCTTAAACAGCTTGAATTCATGACCGTTAGATCTCTTTTTATGCTTATTGTTGGCACTCGTCATGTGTGACATACACAAATTTCACACACGCTCTGACTCGCAACCTTTTCTGCAGACCTGTGCTCCTGAACTACTCTCCATTTACCTGTTAGCCTCCAAAACCTAGACAGACTGGTTTCCTGTCAGGAATAGCAATGCATTCTTATGTAGATGGGCGGTGTCTGTTTCTAACCTCTGTGCTATAATGGATTTAGGGACTGTTGTAACGTGAGACAGACCCTGCATTTTTCAGTGTTGTTTTATGAGGCTAAGTTTACCCTGGTAAATTGAAAGACAAAGTTTTTGTTCCTCTCTCAGACCTAGAGCGTACTCATAAGCTCCACGTAGGTGTTAATGTGCCCCCACCCCACCCCAAAAGACAAAGTTTTGACACAGAAACAATGCCAGAGTGAAACAGGAGTGGGGCAGAGCGGGTCCTGCCCCAGGCCTGCTGTGCCCCCCCCACCAAATGTGGGGGGCCAGGGGAAGGAAGGGGGAGGGGCCCCCCCCAAATGTGGGGGGCAGGGGGAGGAGGAGGAGGATTTATTAGTGACAGAAAAACCCATTTCATCACTGTAGTAAGTGTTTATACTATAGCGGCATGGCTGCAGTGCTATAGTTCTTGTAGTGTAGACATGCCTGTAGCATGGAATTCCTGTTGACCTAAGTTGTCATTGTCCCTGTTTTACCACACTCACAAATCCCTTGGATTATTGAAGTCTTGGGTTCTAGTTTTACAGGATCACCTAAGTGAAAGACATTGCTCACACAAGAATACACTTTGATCAAAAATAATATATAGAAATAAGGGGGAAATGCAAAAAAACCCAAATCATCCAAGTATGTGGATTGTAAGCTCTTCAGGGCAAGGACCATTTTTTGGAATGTCCAGTACCTAGCACAATGGGGGGCAGCTCCATGATTGTGGCCAGTAGGTGCTACCTAATATGTGCTAAACAGTAGATGGCTTGTGCCATTGCACTCTTTGGATACTCATTGCTCTGCACTGCCGCCATTTTCACAGCATTAGGTTAAGTTTATAGAACCACTAAAACTTAAGGGCCCCTAAATAGATTTTTTCTTTTTGCCTAATCACTTCCTCATTGCTCTGCTATCCTCCTATGAAAGCTTGTATTTCTCACTCTGTGAATCTTTCATCTTCCTTCCAAATGAGGCATCCAAGCAAGCAACTTCTAGGAATCAGTTGACCATGCCCTGTCGCTCTGTCTTACCGACTCACTGGTACAACCAGGCTGCTCTAACTGCAGGACTTGGATACCATTCATCTTGCCTTAATCTATCCCTTTATCCTCACAAATACCCTTCCAATTTAGTTTTGCGTAGGCAGTCCCTACTGTATGTTAATCTCTCTGCTCTCTCCACTGACATCTTTTTGGATCCTTGCAACTCCTGGGGGAATTCTCTGCCACTGCACTTGTGCAGAATTCATGTCACCCCCTGTAAGGGTCTGGTGCTGGGGCTCATCCCTCTCAGGCACGGCGGGGAGCCAGGGCACCTCCCTACAGCCAGCAGTCCATGCAGGGCCCAGACCCCGTCAGCAGGGGCTGAGCAAACGAATAGTCTCTAAGCAATTCGGAGTCCTAGCCCTTCAGCAGGGGCTAAGCTGACACAAGGTCTATAAGCCCGGCCCTGGAGCGGGGCGGGGCAACAAGCAGTTCAGGCTCAGGGCCCTTCAGCAAGGGCTGAGCAAGCCCAAGTCTATAAGCAGTTCGGGCTCAGACCTTTCAGCAGGGCTGAGCAACACAGTACATAGGCCTGGCCCTTGGGTGGGGCAGGGCAGTAAGCAGCTCACCGCTCAGGCCTTCCAGCAGGGCTGAGCAAATACAAAGTCTATAGCCCAGGCCCTTGGGTAGGGCGGGGTAGCACGCAGTTCAGGCTCAGGCCTTTCAGCAGGGGGCTGAGCAACAAGTGAACAGTAGCAGTCTGTAAAGCCCAAGCCCTGGCTCAGGGCAGGGCAACAAACCCAGGTAAGGGTCAGACCCTCAAGCAGGGGCTGAACAGCGAGTTAAACAGCACAAGAGGCCTCCTCAGGCCAGTGCAGGGGAGGCTGGTGCCACCTTGGAAGGGTGGGCAGCAGGGACAGAGGCCCTCCAGTCATGCGATCCCACCCTGGAGGCCTAGCAGCAGCACAGGGTTCACTGCAGTCAGTGGGGAATCCTGGCCGCAAACACTGACATATGGTTCAGGGTCTCTGGAGCCCAGACTGGGGTCAGCTTCCCCAGGCCACCTTACAGTTCCCCCTCTTGGTAACCTGGTCCGTCCACACAGCGTCATCCAGCGGGTCGCGAGACTCATGGGTTTCCCTCAGAGCCTCGGGCATAGGGAAGCCTCAGGGCAGCCTCCTCTGGATGAGCCGGGCATAGGAGCTCCGGCTAGCATCGCCTGGTACCCAGCCGGGAAGCTCAGGCCAGCGTTCTCCGGGTAGAATCATAGAATCATAGAACAAAAGGTTGGAAGACCTACTGAGCGTCATCTAGTCCAACCTCCCTGCTTCAAGGCAGGACATTTCCGTAGAATAACAGCAGGGTGCGTCTAGCCGGACTGTTAAAATAAATGCTCTAATAGATGGAGATTCTATCACTCCCTATGGTTAAACGGCATTCCAATCTTCACCACGCTCCTAGTCAGAAAAGTTTTTTCTAATATCGACAGCCTCGACTTCGCAGCTGCACTTCAAACCATGGCTCCTTGTTCTGCCTTCCGTCACCACTGAGAAAGCCTGAGCCCCTCTCCTTGGAAGCCATCCCTTCAAGTAGTTGTAAGGTTGCCTATCAATCCCCCTTAATCTTCTCTTCTGCAGGCTAGAATAAGCCATGTTTCCTTCAGCTCTCTTCATAAGTCATGTGCCTCTAGTCCTCTAATCATTTTTGTTGCCCCGCTGGACTCTCTCCAATTGTTCCACGTCCTTTGTAGTGTAGCGCCCAAAACTGGACACAATATTCCAGATGCGGCCTTCACCAGTGCCGAACAGAGGGAAATAATCAATCCCTGACTGCTGGCAACAGCTCCTCTACTATACAGCCTCAGTATGCTTATAGCCTTCTTTGGTCTACAAGACACACTGTACGGCTCATGGTTCAAACTTCCATCTACCGTAACCCCAAGATCCTTTTCTCAGCACTGCTACTAAGCCAAACAGTCCCACAGCCGGGTAGCAGTGCATGGGGTTTTTCTGTCTCATAGTGGCAGGACTTTGCACTTGTCCTTGTGAACTCTTGAGGTTTCTTGTGGCGCCACTTCTCCAATTGTTCTAAGTCTCCCTGATCCTATCCCTGCCCTCCGCGTGTCCCACCACTCCCACCAACTTGGTTTGTCATCTGCAAATTTACTTAAATGTGCAACGCTTCCCATTTCATCAAGATCATTAATGAAGACATCTGAACGAACGGGCCCTATAGACAGACCCCTGGGGCACACCACTTGTTATTTGGTTGCCACTGAGAGAGTGTCATATGATAACCTCCCGCTGAGCCCGTGAATTCACGCAATTTTCTATCACTCACAGTCCATGTCCTCCAAACCCAATACTTCCTAGTGTTGCTGATGAAATGGCTGTGGGAACCGTGCAAAAGCTGCCTTACTAAAGTCAAGGTATACAACATGCAACAGCTTTGCCCCATCCACAAGTCCAGTCATCTCATCGTAGAAAGCAAGTCCAGGTTGGTCAGGCATGATTTAGCCCTGGTGAATCATGCTGCTGCTTCTGATTCACCTTGTTTCTCTAAGTGTGTTCAGGATGGATGTCTTCAGCCCTGCTCCATGATTGTTTTGCCAGGGATTGAGGTGAGGGACTGATTTGGTCTGGAGTTCCACTGGATCTTCCTTTTTCCTTTCTTAACGATAGGTACTATATTTGCTTTCTGTCCAGTCCTCTGGGACTCTCTGTTCGCCATGAATTTCAAAGATAATGGTCAACGGCTCTTTGCAATCGCATGCAGCTAATCCTCCAGCACCGCTCAGGATGCCAGTTCGTTCCGGTCCCAATAGACTTGGGCACGTACTGTCTTAAGTGATCCCTAACCTGATCCTCTATCTACCAGTGGGCTGCTCTCACTCCTACCTCTCTGCAGTCCCCAGGTGTAGTAGTCTGGGATGCGATCCTGCCCGTAAAGACTGAAGTGAAGAAGGAATGAGTACTTCAGCTGTTTCCATATGCTTCCACCACTAGAGTACCTGCCTCATTGAAGTAGGACTACACCATCCCTAGTCCTCTTCTTGCTGTGTTAATACTTGTAAAACCCCTTCCTATTATCCTCAATCCCTTGTAGTTTCACTCAAAATTGCCTTTTGCTGTACTGATTCTAATCCCTGCAGGCCCGAGCAATAATCCTTATATGCCTCCCAAGTCACTGTTTCCAAGCTCTCCATTTTTTGTAAGCTTCCTTCTTTTGCTCAGCCGACAACTGAGTTCCTGTTAAGCCATGGCTGGGCACTTTTCTACGGCTTGCTGTTCTTGTCTGCACATCGGCTTATGTATTGTTCCTGTGCTCTTAGCATGGTTTCTTTTAAAAAACTTGCCAGCTCTCCTGGACACCCATCCCCTTCAGTTCAGCTTCCCCAGGGAATCACCCCTCATTCATTTCTCTAAGGAGCTGAAATCCGCTTTTCTGAAAAATCCAGGGTTTGCGTTCTGCTTCTCTCCTTCCTTCCCTTTGACCAGGGTTCTGAACTCTACCATGTCATGATCACTGCTGCCCAGGTTGCCGTTCACCCTTACTTCCCGATCAACTCTTCTCTGTTTGTGAGCAGGAGTCGAGAGGCGCAAGGCCCCTCGTTGGTTCCCCCAGCATTTGTACCAGGAAGTTGTCCTCAGCGATCTCCAAAAAACTTCTGGATTGCCTGTGCACTGCTGTGAATTTCTTCCCAGCAGATATCAGGATAATTGAAATCTCCCATGAGAACAGGGCCTGTGATCTACAGACTTCTGCTAGTTGTCTGTAAAAAGCCTCATCACCTCTTCTTTCTGGTCTGGTGGTCTGTAGCAGACACCCACCATAACATCCCCCTTGTGACATCCCCTCTAAATTTAACCCAAAGACTTTCAACTGGCTCATTTCCAGTTTCGTAGTGGAGCTCTGAGCATTCATACAGCTCGTTTACATACAGCGCTACTCCTCCCCTCTTCGCCCCTGCCTATCCTTCTGAACAGCTTATACCCATCCATGGCAGTGCTCCAGGTATGCGAGCTATCCACCATGTCTCAGTTATGCCAATAACATCGTAATTCCCTGTGTGTGCCAGTACTACTAATTCTTCCTTCTTGTTTCCCAGGCTCCTCGCATTTGTATACAGGCACTTTAAAAATTCAGCCAACTGCCCTACTTTCTTCTGCTGCTTATTTCCCCTGTTGCATCCTCCTCCTTGAATTGTCTCCTGGTGTTCTCTTTTCTACACACCTCAGATATAAAGGGCTTCATTAGGACACTTAAGCAATGATTTGGATTCCCCCACCTTCCAGTTCCAATTACTTTCTCCTTTCTCCCTGCCATTACAAAACCCACATTCTCCAAGTTCCATCCTTCCTCCAGGTTTCCCTCTTTGAGACTTACCTTTGGGCTTTGGTCACCCTCCCCATCGAACTAGTTTAAAGCCCTCCTCACTAGGTTAGCAAGTCGACGTCCAAAAATGCTCTTCCCCTTCCTTGACAGGTGGAGTCCATCTCCGCCTAGCAGTCCTCCTTCCTGGAACAGTAGTCCGTGGTCGAGCAAGCCAAAGCCCTCCTGACGACACCATCTCCGCAACCAGGCATTCACCTCTAGGATGCATCTGTCTACTTGCCTAGGCCCCTACCCTTGACCGGAAGAATCGAGGAGAATACCACCTGAGCCCGAACTCCCTCACCCGTGCTCCCGGGAGCCCTGTAGTCACCTTTGATCTGCTGAAGATCAACCTCTCGCAGTATATCATGGTTCCCACATGGATGAGTAGCATGGGTAGTAGTCAGTGGGGCGATGATTCTCGACAATCCTCCGTAATGTCTCGAATACGGGCCCCTGCAGGCAGCATACCTCCCGAGAGGACCTGTCAGGGCAACAGATAGGTGCTTCCGTCCCCCTCAGCATCGAGTCTCCAATCACCACAACCCTGCGTTTCCTCCTGGGTGTGGTAGATGGGATCCTCTCAGCCTCAGGGGTGCATGGCTTCACTTCCTCCTCCTCCTCCTTCATCTCCAGTGCCACATAAGGATTCTTCACCAGAACGGTACCGGGCAGGCTGGGCCCAGCAGGAGCTCAGGCACCAGCATCTGTCCTCTCTGGCAGTCTGCAGTCAACTGACCGCTGAGGCCGGGCTTTTATACTTCCTGTCCTGCCCCTTGACTTCTGGGGGGCTGGGATAAGCGGCAGTGGCTCTGCCCACGGAGGCACCTGTTCTGGCTCATCCCTCTCAGGCGCAGCGGGGAGCCAGGGCGCCTCCCTATACCCCCACAGATTTCTTTGTTTTCCTGCAAAAAAATGACTTTCTGACAGGGAAGCAAAGGGAAGCTGCAAGAGCAGTCACGCAGCACTCCCTAGCAGCTCAGATACATCATTTCAGGCACCCGGAGCAGCCGATGGAGAGGTAAATCACCACTGGGCTAGGGACACCTCCACCAGTAGTTCCTACCCTGAGCCTGGATCAGCTGCTAGTGCCATCTGGGTTGGAGGCAGGAGAGGATAGGACTTCCTCTTCCCCTACAAGGAATGGCTGGGGCTGTGTCAGACCCACCCCCAGAACCCCTGTCTTCCTCGTTGCAGGAAGCTCAGCATCCTCCCCTGCTTCCTGCCCCCATTGCTCCTCAGCTGTGGGGAGAGGAGTCACTGTACTGGGAGCTGCTCCACCCAGCCCCTGTGCATCCAGACCACCCGTACCCAGGCACCACCTTCAAGCCTCACCCCCATACACCCAGAACCTCCCAAGCCCTCCATACCCAGAGGCGGCTCTAGTTATTTTTGCTGCCCCAAGCACAGCAGGCAGGCTGCCTTCGGCGGCTTGCCTGCGGGAGGTCCGCTGGTCCCGCGGTTTCGGCATACTCACCACTGAATTGCCGCTGAAGGCTGCCTGACCGCTGTCCTTGCAGGGACCGGCAGGGCGCCCCCCCGCGGCTTGCTGCCCCAGGCATGCGCTTGCAGTGCTGGTGCCTGGAGCTGCCACTGTCCATACCCAAACCCCACCCTACTGAACCTCAACCCCTGCATATGGAGCCCCTCTGCACCCAGACCCCCTGCCTCTGGACCCCCACCTTTGCACCTAGACCACTCCCCACAGAGCTCCCTATACTCAACCCCCCGCCCTGATGCTACACCCTCTGCACCATCCTGAGCCCCTACATCCAGACCCCCACACCACTGACTCCCAAATAGCTGCACCTAGACCCCCACCCCAGCAAGCCTCACTCCCCCAGCACTCATACCCTCCTGCTGAGACCCATACACCCAGACCCCTTCACTGAGCCTCAACCACCTTCACCTGGAAGCCCTTGCACAGTCTCATTGCCCCTGCACTTGGAACGCCCCCAACGGGCCCCTGTGCATCCAGATCCTCCCACACCTAGACCCCACACTGAGCTGCCTGCACCCAGATTGTTGCACACAGAATCCTCTCCCCCTAAATCTGGATCCTCCGAAACTGAGCCCCTCCACACTTGGATCCTGCCTGGTTGAGCCTACTTTCCCCACACCTGGTGCTCCTGAGACATAGGGGCAGGGCCCCAGGGTGTTTCTGGAGCAGGACCAGGCCTTGTGCTATGTCAGGGTCAGGTGCAGCCTCGCCACTGAGTCCGTGTCCTGGGTGATGATCTCCCACCTTCCTGCAGCCAGTGGCCTGCACTCCCCACTGCCATACTGGAGCCTCTGCATTTATTTATTGACAAATAAAACTTGCAGAGTTTTAAAATATTGTGCACAGAATTTTTAATTTTTGGCACAGAATGCACTCAGGAGTAAACTCCTAGACTAGTTACTGAAGTGAGCAGATTCCTCTTTTGGCTTCTGACACTTCTCCTGCAAGGGGATGGATATGTTTTTACTAGGTGTGTGCGTGTACTGCTAAAATATGCTGTTTGAACAGCTCTCCCCAATACCAGTAACTCCTGGAGTTGAAGAGTTCCACTTGTGTTGCCAGCATTTTAGGTATTTTGCTACAGCAAGTGTTAAAGGCAGTGGACCTCTTCCATACCAACACAACCTATTTTCATCAGTGTTAGTGGGTGCTTGGTACAGCTGTGTTTGACACCTAATTGCCAGATATCACTCACTTTCAGCATGAAGGCTTATCTGGAAGATACAGGCTAGTTTTGAACTGAATTGGGGCCAATCAAATGACACACAATGAAGTCCGGAGGTTTGGTTACAAAATGGTTGCCCCTTGTCCCAACAACGTAATTAAAGACCTAGCTATGATTACTAACAGGACTAAAGCTGTTTACAGCTGAGTCAGGGTCTGTTGACTGGCTTGCTTTTGTAATATAGCCAGACTCTTATGGCTTGTCTTCATGTACAGTGCTGCAGCAGCTGTAGTACTTTAGTGAAGATGCTACTACGCTGATGGGTGTACTTAATCCACGTCCCCGAGAGGCGGTAGCTATGTTGCCAGGAGAGCTTCTCCCTCATCTGCACTGGCGGTTAGATCGTTATAACTATGCTCAGAGGTGTGGATTAGTTATGCCAATATAAGTTTGTAGTGTAGACTTGGCCTTATTAGGGTATGTCTACACTGCAGTTAGACAGCCATGGCAGGCCTGTGCAAGCTGATTTAGGCTTCTGGGGCTCGGACTATGGGGCTGTTTAAGTGTGGTGTAGATTTTGGGGTTCTGGCTGTAGTCGGAGCTCTGGGACCCTTCCATCTTGCAGGGTCCTAGAGCCTAGGTATCAGCCGGAGCCCAAATGTCTGCACTGCAATTAAACAGTTCCTTAGCACAAGCCAGAGTCAGCTGGCAAGGATCAGCCACAGGTTTTTAACTGCAGTGTAGGTATATCCTTTGTGTACTGTACTTTGACTATAAAATTTTATTGTTTTATTTACTGTTTATAATAGCTAAGGTTTTTATAAATGTGAGAATATACCATTGTTTTGACTCCATATTTTTTTTTCATTCTGTTGAAAGAACATCTCCAAAAAGTACCCCCCAGGCAAATAACACTATACAAATAGCATTGTAACAGCTTGATCCAAAGTCCATCAAAGTTAAATGGAAAGGCTCCCATTGACTTCAGTGGGTTTAGGATGAGGCCCTAAGAGCACAATAACACTGCTAAGCAACAAAACAACCGAGTAAACAAATAAGAAAACTCACCTCACCATAGCACCTGTGGTGTAACAGTGGACAAAATATGCAAAGAAAGAAATGCACAGATAAGGCTAATCCTTTCTGTGCTGAAAGCACATATGGCATTGTTAACCATGCACATTTTGCATATTTTGTTTACTATTATCGTATTACAGTATTGTATTCTGTTTCCTTAATCAGAGGTTTGATGGAGCTAGGACTTGCTGGTGGCCATTTTGGACTTTGTCTATGTTAGAAAAATTCGCAAGATTAATTGAATAAATTTTTAAACTGATTTTGGTAAGCTATTGCACTCTGCATAGGCAAGGCTTAGCTTCCTGAAGAAGGTAAACAACTTCTTTTTTTGGATAATTTTCTAGCCCTTATGGCTCCTGAGAAACTAACGTAATGTAACTTCATGGTATAGTATTCTTACTGAATCTGCAGATAGATGGGAAGAGAAGCAGCTATAAAAGCCTAATCATGACAACTCTGTCAGTGTTGTTACCTGTTTCATTAATGATCATCATAGCAGAAACATGCAGCCACTTTGAGATTTTGTGTGAAGCATAAGTAGAATATCACACCTTTTCCACCAGTCTGATCCCTGATTTTAAGATTTTCTATGTTTGTTTTTCTAATAGGGGAAAAAACTTTACTATTTTAACTAGTTTTGTTAGGTGTGACCTGAGGTATGCCTGGAACACAACCAAACACCAAAACATTGCCAAGAACTGTTTTTCAATATTGTGGTACATTTGGAATTGTGTTTTTAAAATTAAATCCAGTCAGAGTTTGTTCCCCCAATGCGTTAAGTAGCTAAGTCTCCATTACAAAATGATGGCCTGAAATATTTCTGTTTAAAAAAAAAAAAAAGATTTATTGTACCCAAAAATCTTTTGTAATTGTAATTTGTAACAATTCTGATGACTCAAATAACCGAACAAATTTTCCAAAATCTTTGTAAAGGGTCTTCTACCAGCACTAGATTCTGGGGCTGCTCCCAGGAGGGATAACTCAGTGGTTTGAGCATTGGCCTGCTGAACCCTGAGTTGTGAGTTCAATCCTTGAGGGGGCCATTTAGGGATCTGGGGCAAAAATCTGTCAGGGGATTGGTCCTGCTTTGAGCAGGGGGTTGGACTAGATGACCTCCTGAGGACCCTTCTAACCCTGATATTCTATTCTATGAAGAGTTTGTGGCAAAACCCCCATTGATTTAATTGGGAAAAGGATCTGGTCTCTGTAAAATCCAGGCCCCAGGCTGAAATTTGTTCTTGATGTATAACTGCTTGAAAGCAAAGATCTGTAATTGAAATGCTGGTGGAACCTCAATTTACAGTGTTTACAAATAGGTGTGCAGGTCCATAATCTGGGTCTGTACAGAACTGATTATGTAGAATGCTTTGTGGCAATCCATCTAAATATGATAGTGTAGAGAATATCCTGCATCTGCCAATGTTTTAGTTCTGGGAGAAGATCTGACACTTCCCTTCCTGATGGTTGTATTGTTCAAGGAGGGTAACGCAGGTGCCACATTAATATGACTCCTCTGATATTGATGCCCTGAAGTATGACAGGTGCTGGTGTAATCTTGCCTGTGAGATCCTGAAAGTGAAGTGCCGGTCGTAGAAGGACATTGCCATGATCCTAGGAACTTTAACTTCCCGTGCAGAGAAAGTGGAACTAGTTAACGTTCCTAGGACTTCGTAAACAAATAGTGCTCACAGTGAAACAAATAAGAGTTTAAACCAGTCAACAGCCCAATCCACATTCCCATCAAAATTGAAGGGTGTGTCAGCGGTGCCAGGAGAGGCAAGAATTTACATGACAGACTGATCCAGTTTGTTGAATTAATATGTAACAGGACACAGTCAATTTTGAAATCTAGTAATTTTTTCACCTCAAAATAAGTTTGTTTTAAATGAGTAAGTGATACCTCACCTGAATTCCCGTTTCTGATTTTCAGAGAAATAGTGAAAATATACATGTGTTCAAGTGCCAGAATAAATAAGCTAAAAAAAACAAGAATAAAACCATTATTTATTGATCTCTCAATATCTTCTTACAGAGTCTTTCTAGAGTTCTTTGAAGATCAAAAACATGTGAAAGGGGAATCATGGAATCATAGTGTATTTCGATTTTTCCAGCAAAGCCTTGACAAGGTCCCTCAACCAATAGCTGTTAACGTAATTTAAGCTGCATGGGATATAAGGGAAGGTCCTTAATGGATTGAAACGGTTAAAAGCATAGGAACAAAAGGGTAGAATCAATGTAAATTCCTCAGAATGGAAGGGGTACTAGTGTTAGTTCCCCCAAGGTCAGCCAGGACCAGTCCTATCATGATTCATAAATGATCTGGAGAAAAGGGATAAATCAGTAGTGCAAAGTATGCAGATGATACTAAATAAACTGCTCCAAGATATTTATAGACCAAAGCAGACTTTTGAGAACTTACAAAAAGATGTAACACCAAAGCTAAGTGATTGGGCAACAAATGAAAATGAAAATTTAATTGTGATAATTAAAGTAATGCACATGTGAAAAAATAACCCCAATTATACATCCAATATATGGGGGCTATAGCTCAACGAGTCAGGAAAAAAAGATTCTTGGCATTCAATCATGGTTATTCTCTGAAGATGTCTCACGCAGTGTGCAGAGGCGGTCACCAAAAGCAAACAGATGTAGGAATCATAAAAAGGGGATAGAGAATAAGCACTGAGAATATATGTTTTGGCCATTTAATAAAATCCACATGTAGCACATCTCAAATACTCGTGTGTACAGAGGTGTCTCGCTCACCTCAGAAAAGAGATACTTGGCGTGAAAAAGGCAACTAAAATGATTAGGGGTTTGAGAGGCATCCATAGTAGGAGAGATTAAAGCAGGCTAGAATCTCAGCTTGGAAAAGAGGAACAAGGAGGATATGATGGGGTATATAAAGGTCAATGAGTGATTGGAAAAGTGGATAAACGAAAAGTTAATTTATTGTTCCATAAACAAAACTAAGGGCACAAATGAAATTAATAAGCAGCAGGTTTAAAACAAATAAAAGGAAGTTTTTCTCACCAGCGCACAGTGCAACTTGTGGCACTCCTTACCTGAGGAGGTTGTGAAGGCTAGGACATAACACGTTAAAACGAGAACTGGATAAATTCATGGAGGTTAGCCCATAAATGCTTATTAGCCCAGGATTGGGTAAGGATGGTGGTTCCTAACCTCTGCTTGCAGAGGATGGAGATGGAGGCAGGCATAGAGATCAAATTGATGCATTGCCTTTAGGTTCACTCCCTTGGCAACTGGATTGGCCACTGTTGGGAGACCGATACTCGGGCTAGATGGACCTTTTGTGCTGACGGTACGGCCGTTCTTACTTTCTTATTTAATAAATCCATTGATTTTTAAAGCCGGGGTGGGCATTATACTTAATCTGCTTAGCTGATCTTCGCATACTACCAGGCACATTACTCTCACTCAGTAAGTTTCTGCAGCAAACCTATGAACTTCTATTGATTATACCAGAATTGTAGAAGAGGGTAGGCAACCTATGGCATGCGTGCTCGTATTTTTCAAGTGGCAGCTGTGACACAACACCTGGTCCTGGCCAACGTCCAGAGGGGTTCTGCTTTTTTTTTAGTTTTAAATGCAAGCTCCTTAAACATTTTTAAACACCTTATTTACTCTTACAATACAACACTAGTTTTAGCTATAGCATTAGACTTATAGCAACGAGACCCTTCTAAATGTTTACAATGTATACCGGCAAGAAAACCTTAAATCAGTGGATAAATGAAGACTCGGCACATCACACTTTGAAGGTTGCCACCTTGTGTGAATATAGTGTATGGCATTTTGGCCAATGGTTAGGCATGTTTGGGGCTGTGTTGTTTCAGTTAGAGAAATCTTATGCAATCCTGTTTTTCAAGAATAACACAAAGTCCTGTTGAATGCCAGTAGATGAACAAACAGCAGCAGGCAGTTTGCCTGCATAATTTTCAACTGCCTTTTCCAAATCTGCTTTCCAGCAATCTTGTGCCAAGGAGCTCTGTGCTCCTTCCTCTAGGGCACTCTCAACTGCTTCTCTAAAGTGTCCTGCTGGCTTTCTGCTACATAGCTATACTTAAATCAACCCTCCCCTGTGTTGTAATCAGAGTCCAGGGAACTGCTGGCAGTCCACACAGTTAGCTCTGCTTAGTTTTGTCATGCAGCCCACTGTTTTGGTGTAGGCTCACACTCTTTTCAGATACCTACAAAGAATATTAATTGTTCCGTTATTAGTTTAGCAACCCAGCAGCTTAATCAGTAGTAATTGTTTATAGAATCAAAGACTGCTGATGGCAGCCATTAATACCTTCACATAAATACTTAGTTTTTGATTTAAAAGACTTCAAAGATACGGAATCCCCACATCTTAATTAAGATATCCAGTGCCATTCATCCTACAGTTAAAAATTTTAACCTCTTGCTAGTCTGATTCGTCTCAGCCTCTCTGCTTTCCAGCTATTGGATTTGTATGCCTTTGTTCTTGTTAGATTAAAGAAGCTATTCAAAATCTCTGCCCACATAGTCCTTGTAAACATGCTAAGCCGAACTCTTTGATTTTTTACTTGAATAAACTAGTTTAGCTCTAGTATGAGCATGCTTCTTAGATTTTAAATAATCTTGTATCTTTTCTGAACCTGTTCCAGTTTTTTCCACCCATACCCTTTTGAGTGTGCACTACCAGAATGGACATACACTGTTTCAGTAATGATCTCACTAACTGCATATTAGCTGGTAACCACTCCCTATTCCTGCTATCTACTGCTTATATATCCAGATGCATTAGACTGTTAGGTACAGAATCTATTGTGGAGTCTTGTTTTTACTTGCGCTCTATTCATTATGAACCCTTAAAATCCCCCTTTTCAGTATTGGCTGCATTCCAGATACGTCCTATCTTCAAGTGTAACTCTGCCATTCTCCTGTTCCTTATGACGTCGTTTTTCATACGCCAAATATTAATGTTGTTACAAAAGAGTCCATCTTACAAGCAATTTTAGAATAGGTTTGGTTATACTAACCTGCTCACCACTTATTATTACCATTTCACCAATTTTCGTCATCTGCTCATTTTTACCACGCAATGATTCAATATTTCTTCAGATATTGATAAAAACTGTATATTGATATAATTATTCGGGTCAGAAAAAGATCCTGCGAACTCCATTGGGAAACCTCCCATTGAATGGGTGATTCCTAGATCCACTTAGTTTTGTGATCTATCAGTTAACCATTTTATGTATTTATTATGTTCTACATTGCTTTGATATAAGGTACTAATTATAAAAGATCTTATTAGTCTTTATGTACCATAGTGAAAATAGTCAAGATAAAGAGAGAGAAGCTCACTAGATTTAGTTGCTGTCTCACTAGTGATGCAGCTGCATGTGATGTTCGCATCTCAGCATCATCTTATTAATCATAGATTCATAGAAGAAATAGGGCTTGAAAAGACTCAAAGGAGGTCATCTAATCACCCCGCCAAGCAGCCAACCGCACTAATCATCCCAGCGAGGGCTTTGTCATGATGGACCTTAAAACCTGTAATGATGGAAATTCACCACCTTCTCCTAGGTAACACTTCCGTGCTCACCCCTCCTAGTGAACATAGTTTCCTAATGACCAACCTAACCTCCACACCTGCACTACATCGAGACACATTGCTCCTTGTTTCTGTCATTGCCACCATTGAGACACAGCCTAGCTCCATCCTCTTTGATACCGCCTCCTCCTCCTTCTCTTCTGCCGACTAAATCAGCCGTTCCCTCACCTCCTTCGTAAGTCATGTAGCCCCAGCCCCTAATCGATTTTTTAGAGCTACAGCCATGTTTCAGGCTGTATCCACAAAAAGAACCGCGTACTTGTGGCACCTTAAAGGACTAACAAATTGTTGAGCATTTGAGCATAGCTTTTCGGTGGCCTACATAGCCACTGTCGATGGCATGAACGGTAAAGTTCCATTTGTCAGCCTTTTGATTATAATGTCGAGTTGTTTCTGGAGGGCGTAGGATGCTCTTGTGTTCAAAGCATCGGAGCTGCAGTTATGGTCAAGTGATGTTGCTTTTTCCACAATTTCAGTCTTTGCACGTTGACGGAAGCAGTCTATGAGAAGTCCAGATCTGTTTTTCGACTGCCCGGAGGAGTCTACGCAGAATCCCTTTTTGTTGTAGTGCTGGTAGGGAGGATCGTGGGTTAGTATTGCTGTTCAGCAGATATGTGTGAATATATTTTGAGTTGGCGATGTTGAAAGTAGCATTCTAGGTCACCGCAGAGCACTCGTACCATGTCGTGGTCTGGAGGGAACCAAAACGACCCAGGCCCTCGAGCATACGCGACAGACTCTTCTGCCTGCTAAGAGTCACTAGCTGGAGACGATAACAATACTCTGTGGTGGAGTAAGAACTACTAGTTGTGGCTCCTTGTGGCATGTAGCATTTAATAGTTTAGTGTCTTTATTCCTTTGGGAGAGAGACCCAAATTTGTGTTAGAATGGGCTTGTCTAGTTTTTGTAAGTCTATCCAAGAATGTTTGTGTAAAGTTGTTTTTTGTGAGATATCCAGTTTATGAGAGCTCATTCTTAATCTTTCCGTTTGCCTGTATAGGTGTATCCCTAGATGGTTCGCAGGTTTGAGAGTGTGTCACACGTCTCATCAGCATAGTGTGTGTGTATTTAAGTCTATATGAATTTTTTACCTTTAGTCCTGTTTGTATGATTCCATCCTGTTCTGCAGATTTGAAAGGAGATTAGTTGCTGTCTCACTATTATCAGCTGTATACAGATACTATCATCGAATCTGTATCTGTACGAGTTTTTTCATGAAGTTGATTCGAAATGCACTCCATACGGCATAAAAATGCAGTGCTTGCTAATGAGCTAGGTCAGAGTAGCAGCCGTGTTTTGTCTGTATGCCGTGAAAAGAACAGGAGTACGTTGTGCTTGGTGGCGATCCTTTAGAGACTAACAAATTTAATTGAGCATAATGCTGTCATGGGCTACCAGCCCAGCTCAAATAAATTTGCTGCTCTCTAAGGTGCCACAATAACTCTTGTTCTTTTGGCTAATACATTTTGTTACCCTCCTTGACTCTCTGCTCTAATTTTCCAGACCTGTTCTGTAGTGGATGCCCGAAACTGGATACAGTACTCCAAATTGCCTTACCAGTGTCAAAATAGACGGGTGAATAATCACTTCGCTTGATCTGCCGGCAACTGCTCCTATCTACACTGCAGCCCACATTATGCATACTCTTGGCAACAAGGGTCCACAGTTACACGCTCATACCCAGCTTCTCATCGCACTATACATCCCAGTCTTTTTCTGCAGAACTGCCCGCTTACCAGTCAACTCTCCACGCTG